>NC_079313.1:11676668-11984468 GCF_029931775.1 Euleptes europaea | reverse complement strand
TGGGAGCCATTTCAAAGGGGGCCCAGTTGATCATCGCACTATAGGGGTGGCGATGGGAATTGGCTCCCACTGGGAGCAAATAGACTTTACCATAGCCCCTATCCGATTTGAAGTGGTCCTGGGAATTAACTGGATTAAAGGTCATAGTCCCAGTATAGACTGGGACACGAACACGATCTCCTTTGCCAACCCCAAATGCAACCAGCACCGACAGCAAGTTGCGGTGCTGTCTCCACCCGCTTCGGCATTAATCTCCGAAGTCCCATCACCGCCATCCCTCCCTGATGTATACCAGGACTTTGCTGATGTCTTCAACATTAAAGAATGTGATGCCTTACCCCCCCACCGGGCCACTGACTGTGCAATTGAAGTGGTAAAGGACTGCACACTAACCAAGAGTAAAATTTACCCTATGAGCGCTTCCGAGCGCACTGTACTACGAGACTTTTTGGACAAAAACCTTGCCAGAGGGTTCATTCGCCCATCGAATGCCCCAAACTCAGCCCCTGCATTTTTCGTCCGAAAAAAGGAGGGCGACCTTCGCCTATGCATTGACTTCAGAAAACTAAATGCAGTTACTCAAGCCAACGCCTATCCTATACCACTAATATCAGATATTTTGGGGCAGTTGCAGGAGGGTCGTATATTCTCCAAGTTGGACTTAGTAGAAGCCTACTACCGGGTCCGCATCCGCGAAGGAGACGAGCCCCTCACTGCCTTCTCTAGCTGTTTTGGAATGTTTGAATTCCTCGTGATGCCTTTCGGGTTGAAAGGGGCCCCGGGGGTCTTCATGCAACTCATCAACGAAATCCTCCACGATTTGCTGTATCGCGGGGTGGTGGTTTATTTGGATGACATTCTTATTTATTCAAAAACCATGGATGAGCATGTAGTTCTGGTCCGAGAAGTTCTGCAGCGCCTGCGCAATCACCAACTCTTTGCAAAGTTGGCTAAATGAGAATTTCATCAGAGCAAAATAACGTTCTTAGGATACATAATCTCCCACCATGGCCTTAGCATGGACCCTACCAAGGTCCAATCCGTTCTCGATTGGACCCCTCCTACCAACCGCAAACAAGTGCAACAGTTTCTAGGTTTTGCTAATTTCTATCGCGGGTTCATCCCTAACTTCGCCCAAGTGGCGCTACCCATTACCGACCTGCTGAAAACCAAGGGTAAAGAAAACTCGGCTACTTTACCCTCCGCTAAAATACTGTGGACTGATAAATGCCAAACCGCTTTTGTAGCCCTCAAACGCCTCTTCACTTCGGAACCCGTGCTACGGCACCCAGACCCGAATCGAATGTTCATTGTGCAAGTCGATGCCTCCGACGTGGCTATGGGAGGGGCTCTTCTTCAAAAAGGACCGGATGGTCTCCTTCACCCTTGCGCTTACTTCTCGAAGAAGTTTGCGCACTCCCAATTGAACTGGCCCATTTGGGAGAAAGAGGCATCGGCCGTTCACCATGCACTTACTCTATGGCGACAATTCCTGGAGGGGTCTAAAGTCCCCTTTGAAGTTTGGACCGATCACAAAAATCTAGCTGCCCTCACGGGGTCCCATAAATTGTCCGCAAAACAGCAGCGTTGGGCAGAATTTTTTGCTCAGTTTCGTTTCGTCCTGAAGCATGTCCCTGGGAAACAAAACGTTCTCGCAGATGCTCTCTCCCGGTTACCTCAATACCCGGCGAAACTCGATCAGCCAACAAACTCTTTATTTACACCCGCACAAAGAGAAGCCCTGCCTGTACTAGCTGTACAAACTCGATCCCAAACGCTGCCGCAACGGAAGCACGCAATAACTGGAGCGCAAGCTCCTCCAGCCCTACCGGCTGCCCAGCCGCCTCCGCAACCGAAACTCATGATGGCCGGCGCTCCCGCTCCTCCAGCTCTACCGGCCGCCCTGCCGCCTGCAGTCTGCACACCACCGCAAGTAAGCGCTTCCCCCTCGTCAACCCCCATGACTGCTCCTGATGCCACTATGACCAAGGGGGGGGGGGCCCATCTCCGAATCCTTCTTAAAGTCCCTTTGGGAACAATGCCTTATGGAACGCTCAGATCAAACCCTGCCTCCTGGTGTAATCGAACAAGGAGGCTCTTGGTACAAAGACTCGAAATTGTATGTGCCCAAAGCGCTCCGAAAAGACATTTTACACTTGGCTCATGGAGTAAAGACAGCTGGACACTTTGGGTTCCTGAAAACCCTTCACCTGTTGCGCAGACAATTTTGGTGGGGGGGAATGCGTTCTGACATTGACTCTTTTATTCGCAGCTGTCCTGTTTGCGCCACAGTGAAACGTTCTCAAGGCAAGCCCCCAGGCCTACTGCAACCACTTGAAATACCCAACAGACCCTGGGAAGTGATTGCTATGGATTTTATGACGGATCTCCCTCTCAGCGAGGGAAAAACTGTATTATGGGTTATCACTGACTTATTTTCTAAGCAAATACATTTGGTTCCATGTGCGGGGATCCCCTCCGCTCAGAAGTTGGCCCGCCTCTTCGTGTCACATGTCTTTAGACTACATTCGTTTCCGCGCAAAATAATCTGCGACCGCGGAAGTAGTTTCGTTGCTAAGTTTTGGAAAGCTTTTCTCAAATTGGTGGGGGTGGAACAGGGGTTGTCTAGTGCATACCATCCCCAAACGGATGGTCAAACCGAACGTGTCAATGCTGTACTTGAATGTTATTTGCGCTGTTATGTCAACTACCACCAAGATGACTGGGTAGAACTGTTGCCTTTTGCAGAATATGCTTACAATAATGCTGTACATCAGTCCACAGGCTTCAGCCCGTTTTATGCGGTGTATGGACAGGACTTCGGTCCTATCACCCCGATAGAAGGTTTGGAGGGGGAGGGGATGCCGACATTGCCTCTTGGGCACACACCCTCCGTACCACATGGCCCTGGCTGGTTAGCAACCTTGACCGAGCCAAGCGCAAATACAAGGCGCAGGCCGACAAGCATCGTTCCCCCGGGGGGGACCCGCAAGTGGGTAACCTGGTATACCTTTCCACCAAGAACCTGCGTTCCACCCGTCCGTGCCATAAGCTCAATGCTAAGTACATTGGCCCATTTCCCATCGTTCGCATCATAAATCCTGTCACGGTGGAACTGTCTCTCCCCAAAACCCTGAGGCGTGTGCACCCCGTTTTCCATATCAGCCTTCTAAAGCCCCATGTTGCTTCCCCGCAATGGCACCCGGAGCCGCCTCCTAAACAGCCCATAATGGTGGGGGGGGGAAGAACATTTCGAAGTCTCTAAAATCCTGGATTCCCGCATACACCATGGAGTCTTGCAATACTTGGTCCGCTGGAAACACTTCCCCCCTGCCTATGACGAATGGGTTCGCGCACGGGATGTCTCCGCCCCCAAACTCGTCAACGCCTTTCACATTGCCTACCCAGACAGACCAGCCCCCTTGCAGAATGGGAGGGGGCCTTAAGGGGAGCAGGATGTCAGGCTGTTATCTCAGTTTCTATGTTGCCTCTGTTCCTTTGCTGAACCGTCCAGACCTCAAGGACAGCTCCACATACCAAAGCCTGGGAAAGTGTGCTCTGTTTAGGCTTTGGTGATGCTTTGTAATCTCCTGCTGTTTTCAAGCCTTATATTGCCAACTAGCTAGCAAGACACTCATAGCTGTCATTTTATCTTCTGTGCACTGTATTGCCTATTTGATCAGTAAAAGCCATCTGCTTGGATTCTAAATGTCTCTGTGGTGATTTCTGGTTCTTTGGGTCAAGAGCTCACACCGGGACAGGAGCAGCAGTTGCTTACGGTTTTCGATGTCGGCTGCGTGTCGGATCCAGCCCTCCACGTCGGGCAGGTTGCCCTGCATGAAGGCCCAGTGTTGCAACTCCGGGTTCAAACCTTCGCGGAAACACTGCACTCGGGTATTCTCGCTCCAGTCCATAACTTGACTCGACAGCGATTGAAATTCGCTTGCATACTGCGCAACAGTTTTAGTCCCTTGGCGCAGCTGCTGTAAAGCCACCTTCGCTCGCTCACCCAAATGCGGGTCTTCGAAGCGATGTCGAAGGGCAACCATGAAGTCGTCAAGGCTCCGCAAAACCGGGGAGCGTAGTTCATACTGCTGGACCATCCAGGCGGCCGCTTCCCCTTGAAGGAGGGAAGCGATGTACTGGACCCGGGAATCCTCAGAAGTAAAGGTCCGGGCCTGTTCACGCATAAAAACATCCACTTGTACCATGAAGAAGGTTAACTGGTCACTCGACCCGTCATACGTGGTCTTAAGGTCTCTGCGCGGTGGTGGAGCGAGGGGTACCGGAGGATTGGGCGGCGGTTGTCGACCTCCGTCCGGTGGAGCTGTGGGTGGGGGCTGGATCTTCAGCGCATCCATGGCTCCTACCATCTCCAGCATTGCTGTCTGCATCAGGTCCATTCTGTCCAGTAATTCCTGGCGTTCCGACTGCCAGCGCTGCCGTTCTTCCTCCATTTGATGAAAGAGTACGGCTTCCTTCCACGCGGGATCGTCCTCGAATCCCACCCCGTGCAGTACAGTCCGCCTTGACTGCTGGTCGCCCTTCGGTAGCGACCAATGCTTGGGGGTTTCCAACCAGCTGTCCAAGCGGGTCTTCTTTGGCTTAGTTCCCAAGTCGGGTCGGTTGTCGGGAACACTTGGTGTCTTCCCCGGCTATTTTCTATCCGGCGGGGGTACGGTTGGTTCTGTGGGAACAGCGCCGTTCTTCTGGTCGCCTTCCTCCGGCTTGTCGTTGGAGTCCCCGTTGCCGGCCATAACTGTCCAGAGGCGGTACAGGAGCTGGGCAACGTGGTGATGACTTGCAACTTAATGTGAGGGTTCCTGGTCTCTCTGTGCAATTCCCAAAAATCACTTGTTCATTCAGAAATGTTGAAACAAGGTTTCTTTATTGGAAGTCACAATAGATACAGTCCACACACGGATAGAAAGTTGCAAGTAAACCGGTTTGCTTCACTACATGATTATATCCCCTACAGGGTAGCAAAAGGTCACACCTATTGTTATGGGAAGCTACAAGATATATTGGTGCGATGGAGACATCAATCGTCCCCAGGGAGCTAGTTAGGGTTATCTACTTTCCAAGGCCGGAATTGGCAAGAGGGAGTGAATCAAAGCATAGCCGGGCAACACAGCAGGGGAGGCACTCGTGAGACATACCAGCCAGGGCCTGAGAGATATGGCGCCCGAAGGCCAAATGGTTAGAACTGCTTTTACGAGTTCAGGTGGAAGGGGGGGGAATTATGGAAAGACAGTATACAAGATATAAAGACATACAGACCCTCACACCTGATAAACTGGGATGTTACATGAGAACGACTCTTTTCTAACAGTGAAAGCTGGGATAAATTTAAACTAACCAGTAGAGAGAATGTTATCATGCCATAATGATATGTCAATTGCTGCTTTAAAAAAAAAAAGCCAAAGGGAAAAACGCCCTCCTTTTAAGGTGGAAATGGCAGAAGAAGAAGAAGAAGAGGAAGAGGAGGAGGTGGCGGCGGCGGCAGCTTGATCTTTGGTTTCTCCGTAACAGAAGATGTGATTTTAATTTACGGTTTAGCTGTCAGTGCTGCCTCCAGATCCTGACTCAACTCTGCTTCAGTCTTCTTTCATCATAAGTCTCTGACGGGGTGGATCCAATGGTAGATTTCCACTAATAGAAGCAGGGTTTGTTTGTTTTTCTGAATGCATCCTTCCACTGCAGATTCACCCCTCATAAAATTTTACCTTGTGTATCCCTTGTGGAACTGTTACATTTGCAATGACTTCTGTTTATTCCAACTATATCCTCTATAGATTTTAAGCCATATGGACTATTACATTTGCCAATGGATATAGTTATAAGATTTATCCCTAAGGGGAAGAAATGAATTTTTGAACCTTGTATACCTTTTGAATTGCATGAATTGAATGGAACTGATGAAGAATGAAACGATCGTCTTCCTTTCATAATAGTCTTTTACACATCTGCTGAGGTCTTGTGACCAACTATTGGAATCTTCTTGGATCTATGTACCCTTATGGACTATTGAAAAAAACACATTTATACATACCTTTGTGGATTATTGAAATACCATTGTATATAGTTGTATGTTTGTCCCTTTCCACTTTTGTATGCATTGATTACACTTTGATGTCTCACTCATTTGTGTTGTAGTAACTATAGCCTAAGATTCCTGCACTACTTTCCTTATCCTTGATATTAGTGCAGAGGTGTTGATTTTGGTTTGTTTGTGTGCATAAGGCATTCCGGGTTTCCCCCTCCTCCTCCAGCTGAGCCTCGGGGGCGGGGAGGAAGGAGTGTTTGCATAATCAGGAACCAATTTAGCTGCACTTGCGTGGGCTCCATTGAAATACATTACAGCACAAAAACAGTTGAAAAGAAAATGCGGAATGGATTTTCCATTATCCATTAAGGTCACTTGGCCCAGGTAGACTACTCTGGCCCTGGATAGACAGCCCCTAGAGTGGAATAATGGTCCCAGGGAACAGAATCTGTGCTTGGGGACTGGAATGACAGCCCCAGAGTGGACTGACGGTGCACTCTGGGGCTGTCAATCCAGTGCCAGAGTAGTCTTTCTGGGCCAAGTGACCTTAATGGAAAATCCATTCCGCATTTTCTTTGCAACCCTTTTTGTGCTGTAATGTATTTCAATGGAGTCCATGCAAGTCAGTTGGCAATCCTGGCTCGTCAGATCTCGGAAGCTAAGCAGGGTCAGCCCTGGTTATTATTTGGATGAGAGGCCACCAAGGAATCCGCCAGGCCTACAGTTGAGGTCAGCCGTGGGTACCATCTTTACTGACCTCCCTCCCCTCTCCCTCCCATATGTATATTGTATGGTTTTGGAGGGGTGACTGCCAATGTATATTGTATGGTTTTGGAGGGGTGACTACAATCAGCACATGGGGAACCAAACGCCATCTTTGGTTCTGATTTCTAATTTTAACGATTTTATGCCTAGGGTTTTATATTAATTGTTCTATGGCTGTTTTATGGATGCTATGAATTTGTGTATGGTTTCAGACGTCGTTACCCGCCCTGAGCTGGCTGCGGCCGAGGAGGGCGGGTTAGAAATACGAGAAATAAATACATAAGGAATTCCAGGGTTGCTGGAATACATAAGGAATTCCAGGGTTGCTACGCAGAGGCAGGCAATGGTAAACCACCTCCGTTAGCCTCCTGCCTTGAAAAACCCGTAAGAGATCGCCATATGTCCCCTGCAACTTGATGGCACTTTTCCACACACATGCATATTTCTATGTATTGTGGCCTGCCTTTCCTTCATGAAACACAAGGTGTCATACAGGGAAGCCAAGCCCCTGCCTGTTTTTGTATCCAATCCATTTCCTAATAACCCCTTACATGGAATTTGTCTTTTTCACACTTTGCCATGGCCACAGTTGTCTTTGTCGGAACACAAGGTGAAAAGTTGCTAACATGTCATAGTAAAGAGTATGTAATTTCTATTGGCAGGAGCAGATGTAACAGGTATACCAGTAAGACGGCTGTTCACAAACCCAATGAGGTGATCGCCAACTGTGAGGGTCTGTATGCCTTTGCCTGGTGTGTCCCCCCCCCCCGGACTCGTAAAAGCAGTCCAGGCCTTTTGCCTTTCCTTGGTTCAGGCGCTGTGTCTGACAGGCCCCAGGTTGGAATGTCTCTTCCCACGTCCACCTCCCTTGCTCTCTCTGACTCCCTCCCGCCAGCTGAGGCCTTGGTGGGTAGATAGCAATAACGAGCTCCCTGAGGTCTTTGATGTTCTTGTACCATGCACAATTATCTCGTAGATTCCCATAACATACATTTGACATCTGCTTCCCTGTAGGGGTTATAATTCTGTCTTTGTGAAACCGTGAGCACTTGCAACTTTACCAGTGTAAGGCCTGTACTACCTGAAGCTTCCAATAAAGTTCCTTGTTTCTGCATGACCGTCTGAGCAAGTGATTTTATGGAGTTTGCACAGGGAGGTTGGGAACCCTCACATTAAGTTGCAAGTCTTCTGCCTCGTTATCCTGCTCCTGTACCGTTCTTGGACAGCTATGGCAGGCAACGGGGATGACAACGACAAGAAGGACAGCGCCGTACCCAAGCAGCCCGATCCGGCCCCTTCGGAAGGGAAGTCGACTGGGAAGACGCCCAGTGGAGCTGACTCGGGATCGGGTCTGGGTACAAAGTCCAAGCCTACCCGCTTGAATACCTGGCTGGAATCTCCCCGGGGTTGGTCGCTCCCGCAGAGCGACGCGCGGTCACGACGTACTGCGGTGCACGGGTTGGGGTTCGAGGACGATCCCGCCCGAAAGGAAGCCCTGCTGCTTCACCAGATGGATGAGGAGCGGCAGCGCTGGCAGGAAGAGCGCCAGGAATTACTGGACCGGATGGATACCATGAACGCGGTGATTCTGGACATGGCTCAAGCCATGGACGAACTGAAGGTTCCGACGACGCCCGTGGCTCCGGCGGACGGAGGGCAGCAACCAGACCCACCTGTGGCTCCCGCACCTCCCATCCGTCCCGCTCCACCGGCCCGCCGAGATCTGAAGATCACGTATGACGGGTAGAGTGACCAGCTGACGTTTTTTATGGTGCAAGTGGACATTTTTATGCGCGAACAGGCCCGGACTTTTACCTCGGAAGAATCTCGGGTCCAATACGTGGCATCCCTCCTACAAGGTGAGGCGGCCGCCTGGATGGTACTGCAGTATGAGCTCCGCTCCCTGGTCTTGCGAAGTCTCGATGACTTCATGTTCGCCCTTCGACACCGTTTCGAGGACCCGCATTTGGGTGAGCGAGCAAAAACTGCCTTGCTACAACTGCGCCAAGGGACTAAATCTGTCACGCAGTATGCGAGCGAATTTCAGTCGCTCTCGAGTAAAATCTTGGACTGGAGTGAAGCTACCAGGGTGCAGTATTTCCGCGAAGGTCTGAACCCGGAATTGCAACACTGGGCTTTCATGCAAGGTAACCCTCCTGATGTTGAAGGGTGGGTTCGTCACGCCGCTGACATCGAGAACCGAAAGCAGCTGCTGCTCCTGTCCCGACAACGCACCGGACGGGAGACCAAGACCCGTGGAGACAGGCCCGGCGGTCCGAAGGACTCTCGTCCCCCCTTGGGGGGAGGGCCATCCGTGACCGAACGCCGCAAACGCTTTGAGAGCGGGGTCTGTCTCGTTTGCGGGGGGAAAGGACACTTTGCCTCTCAATGCCCTTCATGACCCGGACGTCCGGGACCGTCTCGTCCGGCAACGACCGAACCTGAGAAGTCCCCTCCCGAGGGGCAACCTCGCCGCCGGAGCGGCGCACCGAGCCGACGGGGCACACCCTCGGCCTTGCACGCACGCGCCGAGGTCGAAGCCTCGGGCTCTTCTGGCCCATCGGGGCCACGGATTACAAATGAAGCCTTTGACTCATCGGAGTCACGGATTACAAACACCGCGTCTGCTTCCTCCAGCGAGGAGGAGGACTGGGACATGCCGGCAAAAAACGCCGTCGGTCTGCTGTAAAGGGGGCTCCTCAGCAGACCGCTCCGAACGTTGTGCAAGGAGCTCCACTGATGGTAAGCGCTCAGGAAGACAATGTGTATGTAAAGGTCAATCTCTCATTGCCTAAAGGGGGGCCCATGTTAGAATTTACGGCCCTCGTTGACTCGGGTTGTGCCCGCACCCTGATAAGCGAAGAGGCTGCCCGACAATTGCGAGTTAAGCGAAAGCGGCTACCTGAACCCATCCGCTTTTCCCAGATGGATGGCAGTAACTTTAAAAAAGGGCCTGTCACTCACCGCACAGCCGCGGTCATCATGGCCATAGGAGAGCATTGGGAACGACTTTATTTTACCATCGCCCCCATCGCCGCGCCCGTTGTGTTAGGGATGAATTGGTTGCTGGGGCACAATCCCTCCATAGACTGGGTTGAGCGGACGCTCACCTTTCCCCGCAACCCGTGCGAATTCCATGATAAAGACCGAGTACTCAACACTCCCGCAGCCGCCCTCGTGGGGGCCCCTTCTATCGAGACTTCTCTGCCCCAGCTTCCAGCGAGTATTCCCAGTTTGCCGATGTGTTTGACGTGTGGGAATGCGACGAATTGCCCCCCCACCGGGAGACGGACTGTGCTATTGAAATAGTGGGGGATGGCAAATTATCCAAAGGGAAGGTCTACCCCATGAGTCCTAATGAAAAGGTGGTGTTGCGAGAATATTTGGACACCAATTTAGCGCGGGGCTTTATCCGCCTGTCTAAGGCTCCATACTCGGCCCCCGCCTTCTTTGTCAAGAAAAAGACGGGAGACTTAAGACTGTGTATTGATTTCCGTTGACTGAATGCTGTCACTCAGTCTAATGCATACCCCCTCCCTCTCATTCCAGACCTTCTTGCACAATTGAAAGAGGGCCGAATCTTCACCAAATTGGATTTGGTGGAGGCTTACCACCGAATCCGCATACGAGAAGGGGACGAACCTAAGACTGCCTTCTCCAGTTGTTTTGGAATGTTTGAATATTTAGTGATGCCGTTCGGACTTTCGGGGGCTCCGAGTGTGTTCATGCAATTGATTAATGAAGTACTTCATGATTTATTGTTCCGCGGGGTGATGGTTTTCTTGGACGATATCCTCATTTATACGAAAACCATGAAGGAGCACGTACAACTGGTGCGCGAGGTACTGCAGCGGCTGCGCGAGCACAAACTGTTTGCTAAGGTTTCTAAATGTGATTTCCATCAACCCTCCATCACTTTCCTGGGATATGTGATTTCCCATCAAGGCTTAGAGATGGATCCCGAGAAGGTTCGGGCGGTAATGGAGTGGGACCCCCCCACCACGCGCAGACATTTACAGCAGTTTTTGGGCTTTGCTAACTTCTACCGAAACTTTATCCCTAACTTTGCCCAGGTAGCGCTCCCTCTCACTTCGCTCCTGCGCACAAAAGGGAAAGGGGCGGGAGCCGCCTTGCCCTCTGCTAGGTTGCAATGGACTTCGGACTGCCAGCAGGCTTTCGATACGCTCAAGCTGCTTTTCTCGTCCGAACCCGTTCTCGCGCACCCTGATTGTGAAAAACCTTTCGTGGTCCAGGTCGATGCCTCTGACGTTGCCATGGGGGGCCCCCTCTTGCAACGGGACGAGAACGGTCAGCTGAAATCTTGTGCCTATTTTTCTAAAAAATTCTCCCAATCCGAAATCAACTGGGCCATTTGGGAGAAGGAAGCCGCTGCTGTTAAACATGCCCTGAAACATGTACCAGGGAAGGACAATGCGTTAGCGGATGCTCTTTCTAGGCTCCCCCAATACCGCAATGACTTTGACTGGCCGGTGGATTCCTTGTTTACCCCTGAACAGAGAGAGGAAGTCTCGGGACTTGCAGTACCCACCCGGTCCCAGTCCCACCGCCAGGATGTTCCTCCCCTCAAGGGAGTCCCGGAGGCTTTTCAACAGCGGCTCCGGGACGCTTCTCGGAAAGAGGTGGATCAGCAGGTTCTCCCCGCACATCTCGACCAACAGGGCTCCTCGTGGTTGCAGGGGGGTAGGCTTTATGTCCCTGAAGTACTCCGAAAAGAAGTGCTGGGGATGGTTCACGGGGCCAAACTTGCGGGGCATTTTGGGTTTGTAAAGACTTTGCATTTATTGCGGCGTCAATTTTGGTGGCCAGGTATGAGAGCCGATGTGCGCAGCTGCCCCGTCTGCACCACTGCCAAAAAACGGATGGGAAAGCCCCCCGGGCTTTTAAAGCTTCTGGAGACCC
Source organism: Euleptes europaea (assembly GCF_029931775.1). Classification (NCBI taxonomy): domain Eukaryota; kingdom Metazoa; phylum Chordata; class Lepidosauria; order Squamata; family Sphaerodactylidae; genus Euleptes; species Euleptes europaea. The sequence continues at coordinate 11,972,737 of NC_079313.1, read as the reverse complement.
CGACCATGCCCTGGGAAGTGATCGCCATGGATTTTATCACTGATTTGTCCCCAAGTCGGGGAAAAACTGTACTGTGGGTGATAACAGACTTATTCTCTAAACAGGTTCACTTTGTTCCTTGTGCGGGGCTACCATCGGCCCAGAAGTTGGCTAAACTGTTTATTAATCACGTGGTGAAGCATCATTCGATCCCGAGGAAGGTCCTCTCCGACAGAGGGGCCCAATTCGTTGCCAAATTCTGGAGGGCCTTCCTGAAAGTCATGGGGGTGGAAGAGCAAGGACTCTCTTCGGCCTACCACCCCCAGACCGACGGTCAGACCGAATGTGTCAATGCTGTAGTAGAATGCTATCTAAGGTGTTATGTCAATTACCACCAGGACGATTGGGTAGACTTACTGCCTTTTGCTGAATATGCCTATAATAATGCCCCCCATTCCTCCACAGGTTTCAGTCCTTTTCATGTGGTTTATGGAAAGGACTTTGGGCCCTTTGGTTCTCCTAACATCACTCCTGAACTTGAAGGGGTGCAGGAGGTCCAGGATTGGGTACAAGTAGTGCAGAACACTTGGCCCTGGATGCAGAAAAACCTGGAAAGGGCCAAGCGCAAGTACAAAGACCAGGCCGATAAATATCGGTCTCTGGGGTGGGAACTCAAGGTGGGAGGGCAGGTTTACCTTTCCACAAAGAACCTACGTTCACTTCGGCCTTGCAAAAAGCTTAGTGACAAGTATGGAGGTCCTTTCCCCATCACCCGAGTGATCAATGACGTCACGGTAGAGTTGGAACTTCCCAAGTCTCTTCGAGGGGTGCATCCGGTGTTCCACATCAGCCTACTTAAACCGTATGTCGCTGCCCCTCAGTTCCACCCCCTCCCTAAGTCCTAAATTCCTACGGTTGTGGGGGGGGGGAATCGCATCTTGAAGTTTCTAAAGTGTTGGACTCTAAGCTGAAAAAGGGAAAACTGTTCTATTTGATCCGCTGGAAGCACCTGGGATCCGCCCATGATGAATGGGTGGCCGCTCCCCATGTGGCGGCTCCCCGCCTGGTTCGAGAGTTTCACTCTGCTTATCTGGACAAGCCTCGTCCACCCGGACTCGGGGGAGGGGGGCCTTAAGGGGGGCAGAATGTGAGGGTCTGTATGCCTTTGCCTGGTGTGTTCCCCCCCCCCCTGGACTCGTAAAAGCAGTCCAGGCCTTTTGCCTTTCCTTGGTTCAGGCGCTGCGTCTGACAGGCCCCAGGTTGGAATGTCTCTTCCCACGTCCACCTCCCTTGCTCTCTCTGACTCCCTCCCGCCAGCTGTGGCCTTGGTGGGTAGATAGCAATAACGAGCTCCCTGAGGTCTTTGATGTTCTTGTACCATGCACAATTATCTCGTAGATTCCCATAACATACGTTTGACATCTGCTTCCCTGTAGGGGTTATAATTCTGTCTTTGTGAAACCGTGAGCACTTGCAACTTTACCAGTGTAAGGCCTGTACTACCTGAAGCTTCCAATAAAGTTCCTTGTTTCTGCATGACCGTCTGAGCAAGTGATTTTATGGAGTTTGCACAGGGAGGTTGGGAACCCTCACACCAACAAGTCCAGCAGGTTTCTGCCAGTAGCATCAAAACACTAATGCGGTTTTTCTTGAAGCCTTTGGCTTTCAAAATATCGTGCGCGTATTATTTTTATTTAACCGGTAGAACTCTTAACTTTGGCATTGGCAAGATGAGCCAAATTTTAATAAGCTTTTCACATGGTTTCCTTTGAATAATCTTGACACAATCGGAGTCTGACAGTCCTTGGCTAAAATACCTTGCCATTCCCTCCCCACCCCCACCCACCCCAAAAATGTTTTCCTCCAGTATTTGGTGGCGGTGGGATCCTCTTCTCCAGCACAATTCAAGAATTACAAAAATTAAAAGACTTTCTGCAGGTGCCCAAAACCTTGCCTTGCCTGGTTCGGCAGGTGGCTTTTTTAAATTTCAGGAATCCCATAGAATGAGCGGGGATAGCCTCCACAGGTCTCTCCAGTCTGACCCAGCTTCCGACAGGGATGCTTCATCCCACCCCCTCAACCCCATAAAACCTGCAGAGCAAAAGCTCTACTGTTAGGAGGAAACCACGCCAGGTCCTCTCAAGTGAGAAATAGCGCCTGAGTCAACACAGCGGGGCTAGGGCAGAGAGGCCTGAGTCCTCCCCTTGTCCCAGCCAACAGATGCCCTTTGTGTCAGGAGCAAGCCATGAGGATGGTATGCGGTAGTGCGATGTGCTGCTCCCAGGTGCTGTTGTACTGTTCTGTCCAAGGCCAGTCTGTGCCCCGTGTTTAGTCTTCATAAATTCCCCATACTGTGGGAATTGCCAAGTGCTTCTTCCTGCCTCTGGGAGGGGGGTTGCCTAGGTTATCAGTTATCTCCTTTGCTTTTCCATATATGCTCTGCACCTTGCCTTTGCCCCTTACTAGTGTCTTTTTGAATATGGCTTCTGAAACCTGTCGATTCTAACCAAATAAAACTGCTTTCATGGACTTGCCGTCTGCTGGAATCTGTTTATGGTTTTGCCACAGGGCTAGAGCTTACACTTTGTCATTCTCTCGCAGGCGGTGGTTTTGCTAGACAGGTGGGGGCGAGGTGCTCCCATTCTCCCTCTTTTCTGCAGAGGGGAATCTTTTCTGTTCGCGGACATCCTCTGAAATCTGGTTCAAGATGGCAGAAGGCTAGAGTTGCCAACCTCCAGGTACTAGCTGGAGATCTCCTGCTATTACAACTTATCTCCAGCCAATAGAGATCAGTTCACCTGGATAAAATGGCCACTTTGGCAACTGGAATCTATGGCATTGAAGTCCCTCCCCTCCATAATCCCCGCCCTCCTCAGGCTTCGCCCCCAAAATCTCCCGCCGGTGGCAAAGAGGGACCTGGCAACCCTACGGAAGGCCAGCCAACTATGCCATCCCTTTATGCATGTTTAATATCACAGTTGTAGGGTTGCATGACCAACCCGCCTGGCAGCTGAAGTCGTTCCACTACGAGTGGTTTTGCCTCTTGAGCTTGCCATCTTTGGGAATAGAATGTTTCATTTACTTATCGCCACGTTGATGAACTCTTGTTATAAAACCTATTTTGTTATTCCGCCATTGGTGTTGTTTAGTTAATGTATTCTTATTAGTGTGTGGTTTTGTGTACATGCTTTTTTGAACATAGTATTGTATTTTCTACAAAGAGCCTGTGCTGTTTTTTTTGGGGTTAACCTGCTATTTATACAGCACTATTGCCTGTTGTTGTTTGCCTAGTTTCCAAGCTCCAGCATGGCAAGAGACACAGAGGAAAAAGGTTTTTCTCTCTCCACTTTCCTCCAAGCGGGTTGATTCTTGTGCCGCAATTAGCACCCTTACAGAAAGCCGCTTCTCAAAGGGCTATTCGCACACCATTGTCAGAACGAAAGCCTATTTTGCTGGTTATTGGCCAAGAAGGGCAGAGTAACACATGCCATTTCCCTGTGGAATTTGGGGGGGGGGGCTGCGTCCCCCTATGATTTCCCTGGCAGATTAAAGAGCCCGGTTTCCTGTAAACACCCAAACAAACCCTACCCTCATCCCAGGACACGATTACCCATAAAGGTCATGGCCCGCTCCGTTTGCTTATTTGCTCATTCCATGAAAGGCTCTTTTCTCTCTGTCCCCCTCGGTCTTTGACCCTCCCCATTAAACCCTTTTAAAACTCCCAACCTTTGTTAAATCAACAGGGGGATCCTTTGGCAGGTTGAGAAGAATTCCCAAAGTCTGGAAGGGAGTGGATGCGAGAATACAAAGTCTACTTTTTCGTGGTCTCTTTAAACCCGGTTTCCCGTGAGAACAGCACAACTGCAAAATTTTAAAAATGAAAATACAAAATCAAATTGCAATAAACATTTTTTTTTAATTTAAAAAAATCGGTCCACCATATTTATTAGGAAGTAAAATCCTACTTTCTTTTCCTGCGGAAGCCAGGGATATAGACCAAGTCCTATGAGGGAAGGTTGAAGGAGCTGGGTATGTTTCACCTGGAGAGGAGAAGACTGAGATTTGATATGATAACCATCTTCAAGTACTTGAAGGGCTGTCATATAGAGGAGGGTGCCAAGTTGTTTTCTGCGGCCCCAGAAGGTCGGATCAGAAACAATGGGTTGAAATGAAATCAAAAGAGTTTCTTTCTAGACATTAGGAAGAATTTTCTAACAGGTAGAGCGGTTCCTCAGTGGAACAGGCTTCCTCGGGAGGTGGTGAGCTCTCCTTCCCTGGAGGTTTTTAAGAAGAGGCTAGATGGCCATCTGTCAGCAATGCTGATTCTATGACCGTAGGCAGATCATAAGAGGGCATCTTGCCCATCTTCTGAGCATGGAGTAGGGGTCACTGGGGGTGTGAGAGGGGAGGTAGTTGTGAATTTCCTGCATTGTTCAGGGGGTTGGACTAGATGACATTGGTGGTCCCTTCCAACTCTATGATTCTACATCTATGCTTGCAGAATGTAAGCTGTATTGTTAGGAAGAAGTATCCCATTTCCTTTTCCCATGGCAGTCAGGGAATACCTAGGCTTGCAGAATGCGAGCTGTATTTATTGGAAGGCAGTATTCCAGTTCCTTTTCAAGGGGCAGGTGGGGACATACTTCTGCATACAGAGTGTCAGCTGTATGTTGACTGTATACATTGCAATGGAATAGTGAGTGATTAAAATGGGGAATTTGCTGCCAGAGGACGTGATGACCACAGGCATGGACAGCTTTAAAAGAGTAGACAGGTTCATGGAGAATAGGACTATCTTTGGCTACTACCCACGGCGACTAGAGGGAACCTCCTCGTTCGGAGGCAGTCGACCTCTGAATCCCAGAGTTAGGAGGAAATATCAGTGGAAGGCCTCGGTCTCTATGCCCTGTTGTTGGACCTCCAGAAGAACTGGTTGGCCACTGTGTGTGACAGGATGCTGGCCTAGATGGACCACTGGTCTGATCCAGCAGGTGTAAGCACTTGTCCCCGTAGTACTCCTTAAAGCAACATCCGCAGACAGGCAATCCAAAAGAAAGTTGACTTTATTGGAAAACATACAGGTATTCAGAGCTTGCAGAAGTAAAAAGGCAGGAATGGGGGGGGGGCAAGGGCATACAGCAGAATATATGGAGGAATAGTGGTCATACAGGTCATATCTGATAGTACAGGTTGACATGGCAACTCCAGGGTAACGGTGCCAGGCTCCCATGGGCATCAAAGGCTGGAGAGGAATGCAACAGTTAGATAAACAATCCTTGAGCAAAGACAAAATACTTCCAAACGCAGAGAGAAGAGAGCAGGCCTGACATTCTGCTCCCCTCAGGGCCCCCTCCTGCCTTGTCAGGGGGCTGGCTTGTGGGGGTAGGCGGTATGGAAGGGCCGCACCAGGCGAGGGGCGGAGACATCGCAGGCGCGCACCCACTCATCATGGGCAGGGGGGAAGTGTTTCCAACGCATGAGATATTGGAGGGAGCCGTGACGAATACGAGAGTCCAGGACCTTAGCAACTTCAAAATGTTCCTCCCCCCCCATCACCGGTTGTTCAGGAAGAGGATCGGGGTGCCACTCTGGGGAGGGAACATGAGGTTTCAGGAGGCTTACATGGAAAACGGGGTGTATGCGTTTCAGTGTCTTTGGCAGGGAGAGTTCCACGGTTACAGGGTTAATGATCCGAGAAATAGGGTAGGGGCCCACGTATTTGGCACTGAGTTTCCCACATGGATGGGTGGACCGGAGATTTTAGTGGACAAGTAGACTAAATCACCCACGTTAAAATTCTGGCTGGGAGATCGGTGTTTGTCAGCTTGAGCTTTGTATTTACGTTTAGCTCGCTCAAGGTTTTTCACCAGCCAGGGCCAGGTGGTTTGAATCATATGCACCCAAGACGCCACGCTTTCACCGCCCTCCTCCCTCGACACATCAACATGGCCAATGGGACTGAAGTCCTGGCCATATACAGCCTGAAACGGGCTAAAACCTGTGGATTGATGTACAGCATTGTTATAAGCATACTCAGCAAAAGGCAACAACTCCACCCAATCATCCTGGTGGTAATTGACATAGCAACGAAGGTAACATTCTAGTACAGCATTAACACGTTCAGTTTGTCCATCCGTTTGAGGATGGAAAGCACTAGACAGACCCTGTTCCACCCCCACCAGTTTAAGGAAAGTTTTCCAAAACTTTGCCATGTAACTACTTCCGCGGTCGCTCACAATCTTGCGCGGAAGGGAATGCAGTCGGAAGACATGTGACACAAAGAGGCGGGCCAGTTTTGGGGCGGAATGAACACCTGCACACGGGACGAGGTGCACCTGTTTAGAGAACAGGTCGGTAATAACCCATAACACAGTTTTCCCCTCGCTGAGAGGGAGATCAGTCATAAAATCCATAGCGATTACCTCCCAAGGTTTGGAGGGGGTTTCTAACGGTTGCAACAGTCCAGTGGGTTTCCCTTGGGACCGTTTAATGGTGGCACATATCGGGCAACTGCGTATGAACGAGTCCATGTCGGCACGCATGCCCGCCCACCAAAACTGCCTGCGTAATAAGTGAAGCGTTTTCAAAAAGCCAAAGTGCCCCGCAGTTTTGGCTCCATGGGCCAGTTGCAGGACTTCCCTTCGTAACCCCTTAGGTACATACAGTTTGGAGTCTCTGTACCAATACCCACCCCGTTCCAGAAGAGAAGTAGGAAGTGTTTGAGCTGAGAGTTCTGCTTGGCATTGGGAACGAAGAGAGTCGAGAAAAGAGGCAGGTAGATCCATCTTACCCTGTGAGGTGGGCGGTACAGGGCCAGGTTGTTGGGTTGGAGGGGAGACCGGAGGCGAGGAGGGGGGGTTGCACGACCAGCTCGTTCCGGCGCCTGGGCAGCGGAGGAGCGGATGGAGCAGGCGAGGGAGTCAGACTGGAGTCCCGGGTGGAAGTCCCCCCCACCTCGAACATTCATTTCGACCGGCTCAGAACGGGATTGGAGTTGGGTTTGAGATCTGGTCTGGACCGCCAGAGTAGGGAGTACTCCCCTGTGAGCAGGGGTGAAGAGTGATTCAGTGGGGCGGTCTACTTTGGTAGGATACTGGGGAAGCCGGGATAGGGCATCCGCTAGTACATTTTGTTTCCCAGGAACGTGCTTGAGCACGAAACGGAATTGAGCAAAGAAGTCAGCCCAGCGTAGTTGCTTCACGGACAGTTTACGGGTTCCAGTAAGCGCCTCCAGATTTTTGTGATCGGTCCAGACCTCAAAAGGGACCTTGGAACCCTCAAGGAATTGTCTCCAAATAGTGAGGGCATGGTAGACAGCGGCTGCCTCCTTTTCCCAAATGGGCCAGTTCAGCTGAGAGTGCGCAAACTTTTTAGAGAAATAAGCGCAGGGGTGCAACAGACCATCTTTACCCTGTTGCAAAAGGGCACCCCCCATGGCTACGTCAGAAGCGTCCACTTGGACTATAAACAAGTGTTCAGGATCAGGATGCTTAAGCACTGGTTCAGAGGTGAACAGTCGCTTAAGGGTTTTGAAAGCGGTCTAGCATTGGGGAGACCACTGGATTTTTGCTGTGGGTAACGTGGCTGAGGTTCCCTTTCCCTTAGTCTTAAGTAGGTCAGTGATTGGGAGTGCTACTTGAGCGAAATTGGGAATGAATCCTCGATAAAAGTTGGCAAAGCCGAGGAATTGCTGCACTTGTTTGCGGGTTGAGGGTGGATCCCAATCGATTACAGACTGTACCTTTGCAGGGTCCATGGTGAGGCCTTGGTGCGAAATAATGTAACCTAGGAATGTCAATCGTTCCTGGTGAAACTCACATTTGGATGCCTTAGCATAGAGATAATGTCAGGCCTGCTCTCTTCTCTCTGCATTTGGAAGTATTTTGTCTTTGCTCAAGGATTGTTTATCTAACTGTTGCATTCCTCTCCAGCCTTTGATGCCCGTGGGAGCCTGGCACCGTTACCCTGGAGTTGCCATGTCAACCTGTACTATCAGATATGACCTGTATGACCACTATTCCTCCATATATTCTGCTGTATGCCCTTGCCCCCCCCATTCCTGCCTTTTTACCTCTGCAAGCTCTGAATATCTGTATGTTTTCCAATAAAGTCAACTTTCTTTTGGGGGAAAAAAAATATAAGCACTTGTCCCCGTAGTACTCCTTAAAGCAACATCCGCAGACAGGCAATCCAAAAGAAAGTTGACTTTATTGGAAAACATACAGGTATTCAGAGCTTGCAGAAGTAAAAAGGCAGGAATGGGGGGGGGCAAGGGCATACAGCAGAATATATGGAGGAATAGTGGTCATACAGGTCATATCTGATAGTACAGGTTGACATGGCAACTCCAGGGTAACGGTGCCAGGCTCCCACAGGCATCAAAGGCTGGAGAGGAATGCAACAGTTAGATAAACAATCCTTGAGCAAAGACAAAATACTTCCAAACGCAGAGAGAAGAGAGCAGGCCTGACAGAATGCCCCTTCTTATATTCTTACTCATCCAGAGGAAGTATTACATTTCCTTGTTCTATGGCGGACAGGAACATATCTGCGCTTCTGGAATGGGTGTTTTTGCTGATGAAGAGTACCCTAATTCCAAAGCCCTGTGTAAGGTGCTATTTACACAGCACAAATAACGCACTTTCAATCCACTTTCACTGCACCTTAACGATTCTTTGCAAGTGGATTTTGCCAGTTCACACAGTAAAATCCACCTTCAATGTGCATTGAAAGTGGGTTGAAAGTGCATTATTTGAGCTGTGTAAATAGCACCTTAAACAGCCTCTGAGATAAGCAACAAAATGTGGTATCTATCATACTGTATATGAATTCCAGTTTTTCTCGGAAGCGAGAAAGGAGAGAGAGTTCAGGGTTGCTAGGGTTGCTGACTTTTTATCCGGCCCTGGTCCTCTGCCTGGACCAGCAGCTCCCCCTTCAGGCTATAGAATGTGATCGTACTCCACTGGGAAGCGGCTTCTACGTTCTTGCGGCTTCTGCCAGCTAACGGCTTATGCGTGTAGCTTGCATGTATGCTTTGCGTGCATGGTCTGAATGTGATACAGGCATGATTACTCAGGCACAACAGTTTCTGCTTCTTTTGGCATCACCATGACCTAACGAAGGAAGAGCGAGAGAGTTATCGGCAACTGCTACTACAGACCTGGCTGCCCCTCTTGCTGAAATCACCCTAGACTTTCCTGAGATCAGCCCACTGCCCAAAGTGCCTTTGATCGGAACACCGGTGGGCGAAAAATTCAGCGTTCTAACGACCAATTCTTTACAGTTAAACGAACAACACCAAAGCACACTGAAGTGCGTTGAGGTTGTATCTGTCCTGCAGGTGAAGCTGTTGTCCAATTCACCTCCAGTGCGAAGGTGGCCTGGGTTCCAAGGAACGGTGACGTTGAAAGGAGACCATAAAACACTGACAACTATTGGGCGCTGACCAATGACCACTCAGTGACGTGACACACACCACACGTACCAAGTTCTAAATCAGCTCATTTGTTACATAAATGTCAGTTGGTCGGGCTGGACCATGTGCACCATTAACTTTGATGTCCAGATCAGGAGTAGGGGGGGAGTTGTTGCCTCAGCTGGCGAACTCACTGCGGGCTTGCCAACCCAGATCAGGAGAGGGGGGTGGCTGCCTTGGCTTGCAAGAAGAAGAAGAGTTGGTTTTTATATGCCAACTTTCTCTACCACTTAAGGGAGACTCAAACCAGCTTACAATCACCTTCCCCTCCCCACAACAGGCACCCTGTGAGGTAGGTGGGGCTTAGAGAGCTGTGACTAGCCCAAGGTCACCCAGCTGGCTTCATGTGCAGAAGAGGGGAAACCAACCCAGTTCACCAGATTAGCGTCCGCCGCTCATGTAGAGGAGCAGGGAATCAAACCCAGTTCTCCAGATTAGGGTCCACCGCTCCAAACCACTGCTCTTAAACACTACACCATTCTGGAGGACAGACGGCGCCTGTCAAGGAAATGTGCTCCCCACAATCCCTTGCTGTCTGTTTTCCTGGTTCAAGCTTTTGGCCTGCTTATTCTGTGATATCAAACTGTGGGCATTTTGGAATAAGCTTGATTTGCACGTGTGGGAACATTCTCACCTCTAGAGATAACCCAGCTGCCACGCATTTTACAACATCCTTCCACCAAGGCAATAAACTGCTTTCAATTAGGCCCTTATCCTGTCACAGAGAGGCCCCAGATGAGATATGTTACTGCAGGCATTTCTCACCTCCGGAACTCTCTGATGCTCCATTTGGTCAAAGTTTCGACATATCATTAATCAACTGGGTCTTAGCATCCTTGGGATCTCATTGGGCCTTGAGCTCACCCCATCGAGACCCCTGAGGATAAATACAGCCCACCCTGAGCTATAGGGTGTGGTGGTCTGGACATGTGGATAGCATGTCGGATGTCATCATCAATCCATCTGATTCCTTGGGCAGGGATATGCCGAACGGAATTCTTGGAACCCTTACTGAATGCTGAACTGATGTGCATCATCGCTTTTGAAACGGGTAACATTTTCGTAACTTGCTAAGCTTTTGCCAAACTCTTGAACCTAAGAATCCTACTGTGTAGTCAGCTGCTTAAAAACTCTGTTATTTTGAATTGCTTCTCTTCACGAATAACCTCGTTTCTGTAACAAGCACAAGCTTTCCTGAATAAACTCTTTTAAAAGATACCTTGGGGGGGGGGGCGGCTGGCTTCCCGGCTCCAAGCTCTAAATCCAACTGCCTTGATAAGCTGTGGTCTGCTTACCAACCACATGCCCTTTTCTTTCGCTACCCCTTGCTGAGAGTCCCACTCTGAAAGGAGAGCGCCGATTGTTAATTTGATACCAGCAGGCAGAAGTGGCTCTTATGTTCTGCCTGGCCTTGAACTGGTTCATAAGAGCTGGTGGTAGCCTATCGCTGGAGCACGAGGGGTTTCCCTATGCTCTGATGTTGTTGCATTTGCTCAACACGAAAAAACCAGAAACGGAGGTGACTGGCCTTTTCCTCTACAGCACCACTCACCCCTCCAGCCTTGATCAGCTTGCGTCGGAATTCCTTCGTTGGGTTGTTGAAGGTCAGCTCCTCACAGTGCAGGTGGTTGACGGGCGGGTTCCCCTCTAGGAAGAGGTCGTAGGTGAAGCAAACTCTCTTGGGTTCCCCCTGTGACAGAGAGTGGCAAAAGCCTCGTGAAGGGTTTGCAGTTAGGCGTGCCAGCTCACGCCCGTCCCCAACTATTTGGAGGCAGAGTGCCCCTGAACCTGGAGGTTCTATTTTCCCCTTCTAGGGATGGCCTTACAAAACAGGGGAAGCAGCTACCTTGGGAGGTGGTGAGCTCCCCCTCACTGGCAGTCTTTAAGCAGAGGCTTGACAAGCTCTTGTCAGGGATGCTCTAGGCCAGGGGTCGGCAAACAGCGGCTCCCGAGCAGCATGCGGCTCTTTGGCCCGTTGAGTGCGGCTCTCCAAACTTGGTTCGGAGCCCCTGCTCTCGTGCCCGCTTGCGCCAGCAGCCAGACTGCAGAGCCGGCGCGCCTGAGACAGCGAGAGAGAGAGAGAGAGCAGGCGAGCGGGCATGCTGTCTTCCCCCCCCCCGCAGTGGAGAATGGAAGATGACTGGGAAGATGACTGGGGAAGGCACTGGCAAACCACCCTGTAAAGAAAATCTGCCTAGTAAACGTCGGCATGTGACGTCACCCCATGGGTCAGGAATGACCTGGTGCTTGCACAGGGGACCTTTACCTGTAACCTTTTATATAGAAGAGTTCTTTTTTATACCCCATTTTTCTCTACCTTTAAGGAGTGTCAAAGCAGCTTACAACCCCTTCCCCTCCCCACAACAGACACCTTGTGAGGTAGGTGAGGCTGAGAGTTCTGAGAGACCTGTCACTGGCCCAAGGTATACCGGCAGGCTTCATGTGGAGGAGTGGGGAATGAAACCTGGTTCACCAGATTAGCGTCCGCACCTCATATGGAGAAGTGGGGAATCAAACCCAGTTCTCCAGGTCAGAGTCCACCGCTCCAAACCAAACCACTACACCACACTGGCTCTCCACAGAAAAGCAGAACACAAAAGCCAGCCACTGACAGACACCCGGTTCACACAACAGGAAAGCATGTCCATTGCACACTTGAATGACAAGATGATGGATAAGATTATGGAAGAATGATAAGATTATGGCAGCAGGGAAGGAAACTGAGGCATCGCTTGGTTTTCAAAACTTCTCTGCTTCAGCATCCGACAGGTAAGCTGCTGCTTGACCCTAATACTCATTGCTGCCGGTTTGATGTTTGACAGATGCTGTTCACCCGGCCATGTATTCATGACTGTAATTTGATGGGTCACTGGCAGCATTTAATGACCCTGCTTTTTGGAGGGTGGTAAGTCACCTAGGCCCTGACCTTATTGGCCTGGGCTAGCCCGATCTCATAAGCCAAGCAGGGTCACCCCCCTGCCCCCCGTTGGTATTTGGATGGGAAACCACCAAGGAATACCGGGGCTGCTACGTAGAAAGCAATGGCAAACCACCTCTGTTCATCTCCTTCCTTAAAAACCCAACCAGGGGCTGCTGTAAGTCGGCTGCGACTTGACGGCACTTTGCACACACACACACACAAGTTCAACAAGCAAGACTGGGGTGGGAGAAGAGTAAGCAAGCTGCTTTTCCTAGACGTATATGAGCAAGCAATGCAAAGAAAGTGATACAGGGCTGCCAGAAGCCAGCTCTGAGATACCGACTGGCCACTTCGCTTTGAAAGGAATGAGGGGAGGGAGAGAAAGAGAAGAAGGTGAGACACTTACCTTGTTTTTGAAGAAAACCTCAATGGGCATGATGAAGCCAGCAGAGCCAGACTCCTCCACTTTGTACGGGGGTTCTTTGCAGACTGAGAAGAAAGTGGGAATGGCATTAAACTTTGAGCCTACGGTGGCACAGCCCGAGCAAGGAGCAAATGCAAGGGGAGGGGCTGTGGCTCAGCAGTAGAGCATCTGCTTGGCATGCAGAGACCCCAGGTTCAATCCCCAGCATCTCCAATTAAAGGGACTAGGCAAATAGATGATGTGAAAGACTCTTGCCTGAGACCCTGGAGAGCTGCTGCCGGTCTGAGCAGACAGTACTGACTTTGATGGACCAAGGGTCTAATTCGGTATAAGGCAGCTTCATGTGTTCAAAGCAGGTCTGCCGCCAAACTTGAAAGGGCTGCTTGCCTGCCACCTTCTCACCCTGCTTCAGTCCCCACGACCCTGCATCTGTGACATCTGCATGGCTTTAATGATCGACCATACAGTATAGCTAGGAAATCAGCAAGATAACGTATGCGAAGTGGACGCTCCAAAGCCCTTTATGAATACTAAGCAGGTCATCATCATAGAAAAAGAAGAGTTGGTTTTTATATGTCGACTGTCTCTACCTTTTAAGGAGAATCAAACTGCTTACAATCGCCTTCCCTTCCCCTCCCCACAACAGGCACCTTGTGAGATAGGTGCGGCCGAGAGAGTTTGGAGAGGACTGTGACCGTCCCAAGGTCACCCAAATTTTTGGGCCAAATTTTTAGCAGGAATATTATCTGTTATTATGGTATATTCAGATGAGGATAAAATCTAATTTCTGCTGTCTGACATCGATGTTCACATAGCACACAGGGTTTCTTTGTTTGCCCAAGCAGCAAAGAAAATAAGATATAAGGTTTCTGAAGGAGTTACCAATTAAGTTTAAAACAGTGAGTGAGTACATTCTGGTATCTGTTATTTTAATCGCTGATTTGTTTATTTATATTGCTGCGTTACCATGTTTTAGCCAGTTGTATGTACTACCGTTGGTTGTATTACTATGTTTTAGTTATTTGTGACGGCCATCGGCCATAGACAATAAATTCTCTTGGTCTTGGTTTACATATGTACTCATCCAGGCTAGCCTGATCTCGGAAGCGAAGCAGGGTTGGCCCTGGGTAGTATTTGGATGGGAAACCACCAAGAAAGTCCAGGGTCACTATGCAGACGCAGGCAACGGCAAGCCACCTCTGAACGTCTCTTGCCTCGAAAACCCTAAGTCGGCTGCAATTTGATGGCATTTTCTACCACCACACACACACACACACACACACACACACACACACACACACAGAGATGCTTACTCACCGCGTTTTGGTTTCGGGAAGCTCTGATGTAGCCGAAAGACCACTTTCTCCACAAAGTGCTGGATCTCAAAGTGCTCAGGGCCGCGCACGAAGACCATCCAGTCGTGGGTGAAGCCCTCGGTGGTGGGCTTCTTCCGCAGCTGGGCACGGTGCCCCAGCTCCAACTTCACCTGGACCGTACACTAGAAGGAAAAAGGGAGGAGTGCAACATGGGATGGGGTTTATGGGGGGAAAAGAAGGCAGCCCAAAGTTAATAATAACCCCCAGCTTAATTGTCTGTCAGAGACATGAAAACATGCTGGACCATATACTTTTGTGTGACCGACAGGAGGCACAGGGAAGCAATGGGGAAACATGCATCTTTGTAAAACAGCCCAATGCTAAACGGGACATGTAGGGCTCTGGTGCTCCATCCAACGCAGTCTGTTTCCAGTCAAAGGAGTCAAACTGTTGATCCAGGTGGCTTTAGTAGTGGAGAACCGGAAACACTGAAACATGTCCTTCTTAAGTGTAGCTATTAGAATGAGGACCGACTGAAGATCTTAGACCTTATTTTAGAAAGGGCACCGGTTTTTCTGAACCCTACAGAGTTGACATCCTCCTTAAGGAGGAATTTCCACAGATAACAAAGCAGGTGGCCAAGTTCTGTAGAACAGTATATAATTTCCAGAAATCTAAGCAGAAATGAAAAGGTGTTCGTTGCCATCGTGCGTCTGAACTTATTTCCCTTGGCAGCTGCATTCGTTTTAAAGATATCAATATTTCGTTTAGTATTTAACTAAAACGTGTCGGTCTTATACTATTGAAATGGGGTATGTAAAGGTGATTTTTAAAACAACGTGTTTGGTCAATGACCGTCATAATAAATGATAGTGAGTGATCCATGTAGTTATTTATCGTCTGCCGTTATTGGTTCTCCAACCTCTTCCAACTGCTGAAACCTCTCTTAACTGGATCAAATCTGGGTTCTACCACCGAGACCTCCCATGAACACGTCTCAGATCAGGGTTGAATTGGGTGGTCCTTGCAGGTGCGACCTGTGGAGGGGAAGGGTACCTCCACAGGTACCACCTGCAAGGACCACCCAAGCCAATCCAGATCTGAGATGCTGTGGGGGGAACAGCAGCCCCCCCTTCCTGCCAGTCAGGACAGCAGCACCCTGGGTCTGAGGCAGGGACCCCCACGCCTCCCATCCAAACAGCCCCAAGGGGTGGGATCCTCTTCCTCCTCACAGGAGTGAGTCTTTGCCCTCCTGCCACGCCCCCCCAGCATCTCTTGGGGGGGGCTCTTGCCGCCCCTCCCTCCAGCCGCTGGGGCGGGGAAAGAAGCCAGGCCACGCCCCTTCCCGCCCGGGGCCCGCCCCCTGCCCCTCACCTGGTTGTCCATGGCTCGGCTGGGCCTTCCTGCCCCGCCCCGCCGCTCTCGCCCGCCTCCCTCTCGGCCTCGCCTCGCCTCCTCTAGCCGCCTCCGCGCCGGAAGCGGAAGCCGGGGGGCGGGAACGGCGGAGGGGGAACCGGCGGCTGTCCCGGCTAATGGGGAAGGAGGCCGCCGGCCGGGGCCAATGAGGAGGCGGGGCGATGGCGTTGCCGGGCAGCTGGAAGGAGGGGAGACGGAGGAAAGGGATGTTTGCTGCCCTCTCTCGGCCGCAGGATGCCTCTGCAAGTGGGAATTCCTACCTGGCTGTGCAGTTTCGTGCTAGTTTTCCAAGTGCGGGAAATGTATTCATAGGACAGGCCAGCGGTATTCCTTGCACGTAGAAAGCTAGCTTGACAGGGAACAGAGCGCTAATTTCCCCCCCCCCTTTGGGACGTTAAATGTGGTGTTGGAAGAGAGTGTGACGGATACCCTGGACCGTCAAAAAAACAAATCAGTGGGGTTCCAGATCAAATCAAGCCTGAACTGACCCTAGAAACTAAAATGACTAAACTGAGGCTATCGTTCTTTGGTCACATTATGAGAAGTCAAGAGTCACTGGAAAAGAGTCATGCTAGGAAAAGTGGAGGGCAGCAGGAAAAGAGGAAGACCCAACAAGAGATGGGTTGACTCTGTAAAGGAAGCCACGGCCCTCAATTTGCAAGACCTGAGCAAGGCTGTCAAAGATAGGACATTCTGGAGGACTCTCATTCATAGGATCACCATGAGTCAGAAGCCACTTGACGGCACAACTCACACACACACACAAACACACACAATCACACACACAGTTTTGTTGTAAAATTCAGCATATCAAAAAGATCTGGGTTAGAACTTTGCTCACTGACATGCCATGTGATGGGTTCTCAACAAGGGGGCAATTTTCCAGGGGGGGTGGGAATTTTAGGGTTCTGGGGGGGGGGAAATTGGGACTGCTATTCAGCAAAATGTGATGTCCTGTAGATTATGAACAATCTGTACAATTGTAGTTTGCTTTTAATTTAATCTGCAATATTCAATAATGTTTATGATTATCTTGGGAAGGGGGCAATTATATTCTGAACAATGGTGAAAGGGGGGAATGGAGCAAAAAAGGTTGAAAACCACTGTCTAGGTAATGTGTTGGACACCTGTGGTTACGCGTGTGCAGAATTCAAATCTCTGCAGTAATAAAGAAATATGAAGTCAAAATGGGTAGAACAACACACAATATCTCTATAACAAAGCTTCTTAAACTGTGGGTCGCGACCCCATATGGGGTTGTGTAACTGAATGTGGGGGGGAATTTTTTGCATATATATATATATATATACACACACACACACACACACACACACACACACACACACACCAAAGAATTGTTTTACAATAAATTTCTTTATGATTTATTATCAGTAAATGTTAGATTTGTATACCCGTTTGATATATAGGGTTGCCAGGTGCCCGCTGGTGGCAGGCAAACCCCCGGCCATTTACTCCTCTGCCCGCCGACCACCTCTGTGGTCAGCCCTGGTTATTATTTGGATGAGAGACCACCAAGGAATACCAGGGTTACTATGCAGAGGCAGGCAACGGCAAACCACCTCTGTTAGTCCCTTGCCTTGAAAACCCCATAAGAAATCGCCGTGGGTCCTAGGGTTGCCAACCACCAGGTACCAACTGGAGATCTCCTGCTATTACAACTGAGCTCCAGCCAATAGAGATCGGTTCCCCTGGAGAAAATGGCTGGTCTTCTCCAGCACAATTCAAGAATTACAAAAATTAAAAGACTTTCTGCAGGTGCCCAAAACCTTGCCTTGCCTGGTTCGGCAGGTGGCTTTTTTAAATTTCAGGAATCCCACAGGATGAGCGGGGCTAGCCTCCACAGACTCTCTGGTCTGAGCCAGCTTCTGACAGGGATGCTCCATCCCACCCCCTCAACCCCATAAAACCTCCAGAGCAAAAGCTCTAGTGTTAGGAGGAAACCACGCCAGGTCCTCTCGAGTGAGAAATAGCGCCTGAGTCAACACAGCGGGGCTATTGCAGAGAAGCCTGAGTCCTCCCCTTGTTCCAGCCAACAGATGCCCTTTGTCATTCTCTCGCAGGCGGTGGTTTTGCTAGACAGGTGGGGGCGAGGTGAGGAATCCTCTGCCCTGTTCTCCCTCTTTTCTGTTGTTGATATAAGTGGGACTGAGGAATACTCCGAACGATCATATCCCATCTTATTCTTCAGTTTGAAGATACCTTTATGGACAGATTGACATTGTGGAAACCATTTATGTGGACTTCTTTATTGTGCATACTAACATTGTGGATACTTTATTTCATTATCACTGTATATACCTTTCACTTGTTGTTTGAAGCAAGTTAATACAATTTTGTTATGCTATGTTAGTGTCAGCTATTTCCTGTACTAATTACCTGGAGGTTGGCAACCCTACACAGTTGTCATGACTGGGGCAGGTTTTCTGGTGTGTTCTGACATCCCAAATGGACAGCCTGTGGGAGACCAATGGCCAAATCTCTTAATGGTTTAATTTTTAACTTAAAATCCAAGCAGGGCTTGGAGCTAGGCTTGCTAGCTAGGGTTGCCAGGTTGTCAGCTCTTGACCCCAAGAACCAGAAATCACCACAGAGACAGTTAGAATCCAAGCAGATGGCTTTTACTGGTCAAATAGGCAGTACAGTGCATATAGGATAAGATGACAGCTATGAGGGTCTTGCTCGTTAGTTGGCAATTTAAAGCTTGAAAAAGGCGGGAGATTACAGAGCACACAAAGCATAAACAGAGCACACTTTCCCAGGGGTAGCGTTCCCAGGCTTTGGTATGTGAAGCCGTCCTTGAAGTCTGGACGGTTCAGCAAAGGAACAGAGGCAACAGAGAAACCGAGATAACAGCCTGACATCCTGCTCCCCTTAAGGCCCCCTCCCATCCTGCAAGGGGGCTGGTCTGTCTGGGTAGGCAATGTGAAAGGCGTTGACGAGCTTGGGGGCGGAGACATCTCGTGCGCGAACCCACTCGTCATAGGCAGGGGGGAAGTGTTTCCAGCGAACTAGGTATTGTAAAACTCCATGGTGAATACGGGAGTCCAGGACCTTGGAGACCTCGAAATGTTCTTCCCCCCCCCACCATTATGGGCTGTTCGGGAGGCAGTTCTGGATGCCATTGCGGAGAAGCAATATGGGGTTTCAGGAGGCTGATGTGGAAAACGGGGTGCACACGTCTTAAGGTTTTGGGGAGAGATAGTTCCACCGTGACAGGATTTATGATGCGAGTGATGGGAAATGGGCCAATGTACTTAGCGTTGAGCTTATGGCACGGGCGGGTGGAACGCAGATTTTTGGTGGATAGGTATACCAGGTTACCTACTTGTAGGTCCCCACCGGGGGACCGATGCTTATCGGCTTGTGCTTTGTATAAGCGCTTGGCTCGGGCAAGATTGCTAATCAGCCAGGGCCATGTGGTGCGGAGGGTGTGTGCCCAAGAGGCAATGTCGGCATCCCCCTCCCCTTCCACATCCTCCACAGGGGGGATAGGACCGAAGTCCTGTCTATATATTGCATAAAACGGGCTGAAACCAGTGGACTGATGTACAGCATTATTGTAAGCATATTCTGCAAAAGGTAACAGTTCTACCCAGTTATCTTGGTGGTAATTGACATAACAGCGCAAATAACATTCAAGTACAGCATTAACACGTTCGGTCTGGCCATCCGTTTGGGGATGGTATGCACTAGACAATCCCTGTTCCACCCCCACCAATTTGAGAAAAGCTTTCCAAAACTTTGCAACAAAGCTACTGCCGCGGTCGCAGATTATTTTGCGCGGAAACGAATGTAGTCTAAAGACATGTGACACGAAGAGGCGGGCCAATTTCTGAGCGGAGGGGATCCCTGCGCATGGAACCAAATGTATTTGCTTAGAAAATAAGACAGTGATAACCCATAGTACAGTTTTTCCCCCGCTGAGAGGGAGATCCGTCATAAAATCCATAGCAATCACTTCCCAGGGTTTGGAGGGTATTTCAAGCGGTTGCAGTAGTCCTGGGGGCTTGCCTTGAGATCGTTTGACTGTGGCGCAAATAGGACAGCTGCGAATAAAAGAGTCAATATCAGAACGCATTCCCCCCCACCAAAACTGTCTGCGCAACAGGTGAAGGGTCTTTAGGAACCCAAAGTGCCCTGCGGTTTTCATTCCATGGGCCAAGTGTAAGACGTCTTTTCGGAGCGTTTTGGGTACATACAATTTTGAGTCTTTGTACCAAGAGCCCCCTTGTTCAATAACACCAGGAGGCAGGGTTTGATCAGAATGTTCCATAAGGCAGTGTTCCCGCAGGGACCTTAAGAAAGAATCGGAGACGGGAACCCCCCCCCCTCGTTCAAAGTAGTAGTAGGAGCAGGTAGGGGGGTTGGCGAGGGGGAAACGCTTACGTGTTGCGGAGCGTAGACTTCAGGCGGCTGGGTGGCCGGTTGAGTTGAAGGAGTCGGAGCTGGAGCCGGAGCCATCGCGGTGTTCCGTTGAGGAGGCAGGATTCTAACTGTCTCTGTGGTGATTTCTGGTTCTTTGGGTCAAGAGCTGACATTATGACAGCTATATCTACAACTCTTCTTCAACGATCCCCTAGTCAGGCTAGAGCCCTGGAGGGTTCGCCTGCCACTCGGATAGGAGCTAGGAGGTCGCTCTCCGAGTGAACTGGGACTACTACTTCTTGGAACCCTGGAGTCCTCATGTGAGGATCCTACCCTTCTACAGGACATAGTCGCTGAACTTTTTAGGACCACTCTAGAGGCTTGCCGCTTGGAGGGACTAGTACAGACACAGTGGCAATCTCTAGTGAAAGTTCTCTGGATGTTAGCCTCGGATGATACTAATACTCGATTAGATCTCCAGGATTTTGATCAGTTGCTGGATGATGCTCGGCTGGCAACTGAGGACTTACAGGTACTAACCGGATTATTGGACGAACTTATTGCCCGTGAGTCTCTCCCATTCACGGCCCCTACTACCCTGGGAAAAGGTACCATGGCAGGAGCCTCAGGTCTTTCCCTGATACCCGATGCAGCTAGCTGTCAAGCTGAAGCCAAGCGGGTCGCTGTCCATACGGCCCTCCTCTTTGCGGATTGTACAAAGGATACTACGGTAGCCACCTTGGCCCAACGTTTGGCCTCGACATTTGGGGCCGACGCACCCGCTATCGCGGTTCAGATACAACCATTGCTGGGCGGGGAACCCGACCCCATACTCTCACTCCTGGAAACAGAACTTTTACCGCACGTTACTGCAACTGAAGCTCTGAAACTTGAAGCCCGAAAGGTTCTCGAGGATAAAGAAGCTGCTGAAGCGGCTAAGGCGGTGGCCGAAGCCCAAGCCGCAAGGGATAAGGAGTTACAATTGGCTGCGGATCGTGCGCGGACCGGCGGTCGCCCTAAGGACACTGTAAAGAGCGGTCCTCCGTTAGGTCTGTCTTTTTCCCCGGTGTTTGTCCCGTCGCGCACGACCCAATGCACACGCCGCCTTGCAGACCGACGCCAAGACTCCGGAGAGTCTGCAGACGAGGACCTATATGGGGACAGTTCTCAATGGGCCACGAGTTTCCGGACAAGTAAACCTCATCGTACCGGCGGCCCAGGAGAGGATGTTCACCTGTTACGAGCCCAGAATCGAGAGTTATCTGACCGTGTCGATCAACTCCAAGAGCTAATGGAACAAATGCTTCAGGACAACAGGCAGTTGCAGCAAGCCCTGATAGCCCAGGCACAGCCCGTCCCAATACCGGGTCAGGGGGGACCAGTCCAACCTCCTGCACCACCTCCACCTCCCGGAGCTCCCGTTCTACCTGCACCCGGAGCACCTGTGCAACCGGGTCAGCCTGTGCAACCGGGTCAACCCATACCCGGTCCTTGGAAACAGCTCAAGTTGAAAACTACGTATGATGGATCTCTTGAAGCCCTACCCTGTTTCTTCCATCAGGTGGACAGTTATATGCGAGAACAGGGACAATTGTTCCCTACCGAGGACAGCCGGGTGCGCTACGTAGCTTCCCTTATGACAGGCAAAGCGGCCGACTGGATGGTCCTCCAATTCGACACCCGATCCCGCTCTATCCGTTCCCTCAACAATTTCATGACTGCTTTACGTAGGAGGTTTGAGGACCCCTTTCTGGGGGAACGAGCCAAAGCAGAGCTGCTACAACTAAGACAGGGCTCTACTCCATTCAGAGAGTTTGCCGATGAATTTCAAAGACTGGCGAGCAAAATTGTGGGCTGGCCCGAGGCCACCCTAATTCACAAAACAAAAGGAGAAAAGCGCCCAAAAGCCCCAGCCCAAGGCACCACCCCCCGCTATACGGAAGCCGACGCGTCCACCCCAGGATCGCGAAACCCGATTTCAAAGGGGTGCCTGCCTCATTTGTGGGGAACAGGGCCACTTTGCAGCGGTCTGCCCATACCGCCCTGAACCCTTTCGTCCCAGCACAGCAACTCGAGCTAGGGGACGACCGCAACGCAGAGGCACCGCGGCCACCCGCAGCGCAGCGCCAGGAAGACCCACACCCTCTGCACTTCACGCTGGAGACTCATCCGTTCTGCCTTCATCAACTGACCCAGCCGGGTCCCGGATTACAAGTGCCCCATTGGGGGACAACTTTCCCCCTTCGGACGAAGAGAACCCATGGACTTCTCCGGCTTTAAACCTGGAATCTCCCCTTGATTTGTCAAAAAACGGCTCCGGTCTGTGGTGAGTGGAGCGTCTCCACAGACCTCTGCAGATTCTCCTGCTAAACCGACAGCTCCCACCAAAGTAAAGGAAGTAGAAACCACCGTTTATGTAGACACCATTCTACAACATCACGAAGGTGGCCCCCAACTACCCGTTAAAGCACTTATTGACTCTGGTTGCAGTCGCACTCTCATAAGCGCAGCCACATTTGCAGCACTCAAAGTCGAGTCCGAGGCTTTACCAGCCCCTGTCCAATTTGCCCAAATGGATGGGAGCCATTTCAAAGGGGGTCCAGTTGATCATCGCACTATAGGGGTGGCGATGGGAATTGGCTCCCACTGGGAACAAATCGACTTTACCATAGCCCCTATTCGATTCGAGGTGGTCCTGGGAATTAACTGGATTAAAGGTCATTGTCCCAGTATCGATTGGGACACGAACACAATCTCCTTTGACAACCCTAAATGCGATCAAATGCAACACCAGCCCTCCCTGAAATATACCAAGACTTCGCGGATGTCTTTAACATTAAAGAATGTGATGCCTTACCCCCTCACCGGGCTACTGACTGTGCAATTGAAGTGGTGAAGGACTGCACATTAACCAAAAGTAAAATCTACCCAATGAGCACTTCCGAGCGCACTGTGCTTCGGGACTTTTTGGACAAAAACCTTGCCAGAGGGTTCATTCGCCCATCGAATGCTCCCAATTCAGCCCCCGCGTTTTTTGTCCGAAAAAAGGAGGGCGACCTACGCCTCTGCATTGACTTCCGAAAACTCAATGCAGTTACTCAAACCAACGCCTATCCTATACCACTAATTTCAGATATCTTGGGACAACTACAAGAAGGACGTATTTTTTCTAAATTGGACCTAGTAGAAGCCTACTACCGCGTCCGCATCCGAGAGGGGGACGAACCCTTCACTTCCTTCTCTAGCTGCTTTGGAATGTTTGAATTCCTTGTGATGCCCTTCGAGTTAAAAGGGGCCCCGGGGGTCTTCATGCAACTCATCAATGAAATCCTTCATGATTTACTATACCGCGGAGTAGTGGTTTATTTAGACGACATTCTCATTTATTCAAAAACCATGGACGAGCATGTCACATTGGTCCGAGAAGTTCTACGCCGCCTACGCAACCACCAACTCTTCGCAAAGCTGGCTAAATGCGAATTTCACCAGAGCAAAATAACTTTCTTGGGATACATAATCTCCCACCATGGCCTTAGCATGGACCCGGCCAAGGTCCGTTCCGTCCTCGAATGGGCACCTCCCTCCAACCGCAAGAAAGTACAACAATTCCTGGGCTTTGCTAATTTCTACCGCGGATTTATTCCAAACTTCGCCCAAATAGCACTGCCCATCACCGACCTTCTAAAAACCAAAGGTAAAGAAAACTCTGCCACATTGCCCTCCGCTAAAATACTGTGGACTGATCAATGCCAAGCCACCTTTGTAGCTCTCAAACGCCTTTTCACATCGGAACCGGTGCTACGGCACCCAGACCCTAATCGAATGTTCATTGTGCAAGTCGATGCCTCCGACGTAGCTATGGGGGGGGGGCCTGCTGCAAAAAGGACCTAATGGTCTCCTTCATCCTTGCGCTTATTTCTCTAAAAAGTTTGCGCACTCCCAATTGAACTGGCCTATTTGGGAGAAAGAAGCCTCAGCTGTTCACCATGCTCTTACTCTTTGGCGACAATTCCTAGAAGGGTCCAAAGTCCCCTTCGAAGTTTGGACCGATCACAAGAATCTGGCCGCACTCACAGGAACCCATAAATTATCCGCAAAACAACAACGTTGGGCGGAATTCTTTGCTCAGTTTCGTTTTGTCCTGAAGCATGTCCCAGGAAAACAAAACGTTCTCGCGGATGCTCTCTCCCGATTGCCTCAATACCCGGCAAAACTCGATCGGCCAACAGACTCTTTATTTACGCCCGCACAAAGAGAAGCCCTGCCCGTATTGGCTGTACAAACCCGATCCCAAACGCTACCCCAGCGACAGCACACGGTCACCAGCGGGCAAACTCCTCCAACCCTACCGGCTGCCCTCCTGCCTCCTCAACGGAACACCACGATGGCTCCGGCTCCGGCTCCGGCTCCGGCTCCTCCAACTCAACCAGCCGCCCAGCCGCCTGAACAGAGGCAACAGAGAAACCGAGATAACAGCCTGACACAGGTCCTTCTTCGCCATCGGCAGAAGGTTTGGAGGGCAGAGCCTGAGGAGGGCGGGGTGTGGGGAGGGGAGAGACTTCCATGCCATAGAGTCCAACTGGCAAAGTGGCCATTTACTCCAGGTGGACTGATATCTGTTGGCTGGAGATCAGCTGTAATAGCAGGAGACCTCCAGCTATTACCTGAAGGTTGGCAAGCCTATTGCTAGCTCCAGGTTGGGAAATACCTGGAGATTTTGGGGGAAGAGCCTAAGGAGGGCGGGGGTTTGGAGAGGGGAGGGGCTTCAGTGCCATAGAGTCCAATTACCAAAGCGGCCATTTTCTCCAGGGCAACTGATCTCTATTGGCTGGAGATCAGTTGTAATAGCGGGAGATCTCCAGATACCACCTGGAGGTTGGCAACCCTACTTGGAGCGGCGGTGGGGAGGGTAGATTGCAAACATGTTACAGGGAAGAAACATTATCCTGCCCCCCCATTAGTAATTTGCTCTGATCAAATTAAACCCCCTCCCCACTGCTTTTTGGTGAATATTAAATTGTTGTGAGATCCAATCATGGATCTTCTGTGGTTTGTCTATTTTAGTGAACTGATGTCTGCTCCTTGAAACTTCCCAGTCAATTGTCCCAGTTTCACCTGGACTACACTTGGGAAGTGAATCTAACCACTGTAGCATCCACCAGATTCTGAATACCCATAGGCCTCGCTTCCTTTGAGCAAATGTAAATGCTACAAACATTTAAGGAGGGTTGCCAACCTCCAGGTAGTAGGAAAACAAAAGCACCCTTCTATATTCAATTGTTATAGTATAAACTCAGTATAGGTAAAAGAATAAATGACTCAAAAGGTAAGTAAAGTATTCTATGTTGTTAATCACAAGTATAAAGCACAAACCAAATATTCACAATCATATATAACATCGATAACACAAAAGAAAACCCCTCATGTGCAATCCACTAATAGTCCAATATGCTGCGTCCACTTGTAATCACCAATTCTCACGATCCAAGGAATAACATAGCTCCCCAGCCACAAGGTAGAAATGTCGTTGTCAATTTCAGGCTGTAATGAAGACCAGATGCTTGTCCAAGACGGTTCAGCATTCAGCGTGAATAAATCATAGCACAACTGACAAATGCACAAAGGGCTGGATATCTAGCCTTTTCAGTCAGACCTTTTTTCAGTTGCGCTCATTTTTGCCAAAAAGCACTAAATTCTGTGTCTACAGCTGCTGATGCATGTCTACTGAGGAATACTGACTGCATCAGCAGCTGTAGACACAGAATTTAATGCTTTATACTTGTGATTAACAACATAGAATACTGTACTTACCTTTTGAGTCATTTATTCTTTTACCTAACCTCCAGGTAGCAGCTGGAGTTCTCCTGCCATTACAACTGATCTCCAACCGGTAGACATCAGTTCCCCTGGAGAAAATGGCCACTTTGGCAATTAGGACTCTATGGCATTGAAGTCCTTTCCCTCCCCAAACCCTGCCCTCCTCAGGCTCCGCCCCAAAAACCTCCCACCGATGGTGAAGAGGGACCTGGCAACCATGCGAGGTAGGGTTGAGAGGCTGAGAAACAGCAACTCTAGTCCTCACACAGCAAGCTTCTGTGACAGCTAGGGATTTGAACCTGGGTTTTCCACTATACTACACTACACTGGCTCAGAATTTTTCTACAAAGGAAAATACAGGTTGAGTATCCCTTATCCGGACTGCTTGGGACCAGCAGTGGTCTGTATTTTGGATCTTTCCGTATTTTGGAATTTTCTGGAATTTTTGCATATACATATGAGATATCTTGGGGATGGGACCCAAGTCTAAACATAAAATTAATTGATGTTTTCTGTATGTTTTATATATACTTTATATAGAGCCCCATGGCGCAGAGTGGTAAGCTGCAGTACTGCAGTCAAAAGCTCTGCTCACGACCTGAGTTCGATCCCGATGGAAGTTGGTTTCAGGTAGCCGGCTCAAGTTTGACTCAGCCTTCCATCCTTCCGAGGTTGGTGAAATGAGTACCCAGCTTGCTGGGGGTAAAGTGTAGATGACTGGGGAAGGCACTGGAAAACCACCCTGTAAACACAGTCTGCCTAGTAAACGTCGGGATGCGACTTCACCTCATGGGTCAGTAATGACCCGGTGCTCACACAGGGGACTGTGTGTGTTAAGTGCCGTCAAGTCGCTTCCGACTCATGGCGACCCTATGAATCAAAGTCCTCCAAAACGTCCTGTCTTTGACAGCCTTGCTCAGGTCTTGCAAACTGAGGGCTTCATTGAGTCCATCCATCTCTTGTTGGGTCTTCCTCTTTTCCTGCTGCCCAAAACTTTTCCTAGCATGACTATCTTTTCCAGTGACTCTTGTCTTCTCATAATGTGACCAAAATACAATAGCCTCAGTTTAGTCATTTTAGCTTCTAGGGTCAGTTCAGGCTTGATTTGATCTGTAACCCACTGATTTGGTTTTTTGGCAGTCCACGGTGTCCGTAACACTCTCCTCCAACACCACATTTCAAAGGAATCTACTTTCAAAGGAATCTACAGGGGACTACCTTTACCTATATACTTTATACCCATAACCTGAATGTAATTTTAAACAATATTTTTAATAATTTTGTGTACATTGAACCATCAATGGCACTGCTGAAGGCCTGTGAGTAATACCTGCATGCCGGCTCAAAAGGTTTGGTTTTCGGATCAGTCTGGACATCGGATGTCCAGACATGCACTCCCAAAAGGCAGTATCAGGTCAACAGTTTTACCAGGGACATGAACCAGCAAAAGAACAACAGTCATTCTAGGGGTGTAGTGGTTAAGAGTGGTGGTTTGGAACGGTGGAGTCTGATCTGGAGAACCGGGTTTGATTCCCCACTCTTACACATGAAGCCAGCTGGGAGACCTTGGGCTAGTCACAACTCTCTCAGCCCAACCTACCTCAGAGGGTGTCTGTGGTGGGGAGGAGAAGGGAAGTTGATTGTAAGCCAGTTGGATTCTCCCTTAGGTGGTAGAGAAAGTCGGCATATAAAAACCAACTCTTCTTCTTTTTCTTCTTTTCTTGCTCAGCTCTGCAGTGAAACGGCTCTTTCTTCCCAGGTATTTCAGGCAGCCAACATTTCTCCTGTCTCCCCTGCTTCCAAATGAAATTCCTCCCACCGAGCCAAATGTCCGGACAGCTAAGAAGCGTGGGGGTCACTCTCTGGTGCTGTGGCGCACCACACATTCCACCCCCATTAGCAAGAAGTGAAGGAGGGAAATTTGGAACGCGCCCCGTGCCTTTTCCATATGGCGCTTTGATGGGAGGCAAAAATATTTACCGGGGGTCTTTATTTAGCAAGCTGAAAGGGAGGCAATCCACTCGGCTTCCTTTGTGGCATTTGCAAATATTTCTCTTCGTCTGGAGGCAGAAAGGAAATTTACCAGTGGCCCATGAGGCCGTGACCCCTCCGGCTTGATAAAGCGGCTTTCTTGGAGCTCGGCTGCAACCGGTTGCAAAGCCAGGCCTAGAACTAGGGTTGCCAGGTCCCTCTTCGCCACCAGCAGGAGGTTTTTGGATTGGAGCCTGAGGAGGGCAGAGTTTGGGGAGGGGAGGGACTTCAATGCCGTAGAGTCCAATTGCCAAAGCAGCCATTTTCTCCAGCGGAACTGATCTCTATCTGCTGGAGATCAATTGTAATAGCGGGAGATATCCAGCTACTACCTGGAGGTTGGCAACCCTACGTGGGACGCATAGTACCCCATAAGAATTAACAATCGAACACTTAAAGCTGCCTTATACTAAATCAAGCCATTGGTCCATCAAGGCCAGAAGAGGAAGAGGAGTAGTAGTTGGTTTTTATATGCCAATTTTCTCTACCACTTAAGGAAGAATAAAACCGGCTTACAATCGCCTTCCCTTCCCCTCCCCACGACAGACACTCGGTGAGGTAGGTGGGGCTGAGAGAGCTGTAAGAGAGCTGTGACTAGCC
This sequence comes from Euleptes europaea, assembly GCF_029931775.1. Lineage (NCBI taxonomy): Eukaryota > Metazoa > Chordata > Lepidosauria > Squamata > Sphaerodactylidae > Euleptes > Euleptes europaea. Next base: position 11,944,373 of record NC_079313.1, on the reverse strand, counting down.
CAAGGTCATCCAACTGGCTTCGTGTGGAGGAGTGGGGAAACCAGCCTGGTTCACCAGATTAGCGTCTGCCACTCATGTGGAAGAGTGAGGAATCAAACCCGGTTCTCTAGATTAGAGTCCACCACTCCAAACCGCCACTCTTAACCACTATACCACTCTGGCTCTTACTCTGATTGGCAGCATCTCTCAAGGGTCTCAGGCAGAAGTCTTTCACATCACCTACCTGGTTAGGGTTGCCAGCCTCCAGTTGGTAAATCACAAAGGAAAAAACCTATGCTGCAATGAAGAATACTAAATCAAAAAACATCATGAAGGCTCAATATTGCAATATATTATATACTTTTATCTAAACGCATCATTCAAATAAACATCTAATTTGTCTGAATAGTTCATACACTATCAGTTGTTCAACACAATTATATACAAACAAAAATAGTTATATACAAACAAAAAATAAAAACATCCCAGAAGACCCATAAAGCACACATACAGACTTCCCCAACAACCACTATTCAGATAAATTGCCTTTGAACATGGAGGTTCTGTTTAGCTATCATGGCAAATAACCATTTAAAAGAGGTTTGGACACATTCACAGAGGAGGAGAGATGGGACCCACTTTTGGCCATGTCGATGACGAGTGTGGCTTCTGCAGGGGTGCTTCACCAGTTGCGTGCCTGCCTGTCACGCTGATGTGAAAGGCAGGGGCAGAACAGAGAGGCAACAGCGTGCCAAGGTAAGAAGCTGTCAGGGCACCCTGGGTGTGTACTACTCACAGTTTGGTGGCCGGAGAGAACTTCACCTGTTGCGTTTCTGCCTACTGTGCCACTGGGAAAGACCCAGGAGTGTAAGCCTGGCTGGAAGCCGTCGGGGTCCGCTGCTGCCTCCATTTTTCAGGCAGTTTCACCTCTCGGATTTCTGCTTGCAACTCCCGCTGGGAGCCCACCAAGGAGCATCCCATGGGTGGGAAGGAAACGTCGAGGCTGGTATGGGTTCTTGTTTGCAGCCACTGGGTGGATGCGTTGAGCGGGAGCCCTAAGATCCGTAGGGAGAGCTTTGCCTGTTGCATTTCTGCCTGCCTCGCTGCTAGAAAAGTCCCAGGAGAGCCGGTCTGCCCTCGAAGAAGAAGAGTTGGGTTTATAAGCCAACTTTCTCCATCGCTTAAGGAAGAATCAAACTGGCTTACAATCACCTTCCCTTCCCCTCCCCACCACAGTCATCCTGTGAGGTAGGTGGGGCTGACAGAGCTCTAAGAGAACTGTGACTAGCCCAAGGTTTCCCAGCTGGCTTCGTGTGGAGGAGTGGGGAAACCTGTTGGAATATATGCCCTTTTGCAGTGTCACTTAACTCCAGGTCCAGAGTGGGTCTCACCACAGAGTTAGATAGATAGCTAGGACAGGAGAGGGCAGAAGGGCTATTTGATCTCTATCTCTACCTTTCCTGTGCTTTGATGTTTAGACTGATATTCTCAGGACTTTCGATTTCACTTACACTCTCTTTCTTTGTTCTCTGCTCAGCATCCCTTGATGCTGAAGGAGGCTGAAGTTGGTTCCCTGTTCCCAGTTCATTCCCTATTTCCAGTTCCTTATTCACATTTTCTAGTTCCGGAATGATTTTGAGGGCAATTTAAAAACTCTGCACCCCAAAATAAGGACTGGACCACCACATATCCTATACCCCCATATTCAGTGGACTGTGCCCTTCAAGATGAGGCATGCTGGGTCCTGGTCCAAAGTCCGGTTCTTGTGCCAGCTGCTCCCAAGTGGGGTGCCCCCCCTCACTAATGCACATACAGACACTGCACCCCAAAATAATCTTTGGACCACCCCAAATGACACATCCCCACACTCCAGACACTGTCCCCTCAAGAAGACATACAGTGGTGCCTGTTCCAAACACCGGTTCTGGCACCACTAGCTTCTTTTTGCACCCTCCCCCTCCCCCAGAAACCTGTATTGCAAAGAAGTGCTGGCCTTCATCTCATTCGATGGGGTGGAAGGCAGAGATATCTTTCTATACCTAGAAACCTAGAGAGTTAGATTAGCTTAGGGGACTTGTTTGTCTCTTTATTATCAGAAGTGTATTTCCATAATAAATGAGTTTTACTTTGATTAGAACAGAACTCTGATGCTATCTTTTGTTCTCACACGCATGCACACGGAGTCTTCCGCTGTTGCTTAGCCTAGCGCACTTTGCTAATTAATTGGAAAATATCAGATATTTTCCAACAAAACCAACCCGGTTCACCAGATTAGAGTCCACCGCTTCCACTACACCACACTGGCTCTCTCTTCACCTCTAAGGCTCTTGAGCTGTCGAGGGTGAGCTGGGCACCTGTGACAGCCGCTGGCTTCACGGGGGGGGGGGGAGCTGGCCACCTGGGGGGGGAGCTTCACCTGTCGCATTTCCGCTTGCAACTCCAGCTGGCAGTCCACCCATGGGTGGGAGGGAAACGTTGATGCTAGTATGAGTTCCTGTTTACAGCCACTGGGTGGATGCGTCCAGTGGGAGCCCTAAAATCCGTAGGGAGAGCTTCACCTGTCGCATCTCTGCCTGCCTCGCTGCTAGAAAAACCCCAGCAGCGCCGGTCTGCCCTCCAAGAAGAGTTGGTTTTTATAATGCCGACTTTCTCTGCCACTTAAGGAAGAATCAAACCGGCTTACAATCGCCTTCTCTTCCCTCCCCCTCCCCGCAACAGACACCGTGCGAGGTAGGTGGGGCTCTGAGAGAGCTCTAAGAGAAGTGTGTCTAGCCCAAGGTCGCCCAGCTGGCTTCGTGGCTAGGAGAGGGGACACAACCCCCGTTCTCCAGATGAGCCTCCCCCGCTCACGTGGAGGGGTGGGGGATCGAACCCGCTCCTCCAGATCAGAGTCCACCGCTCCAAACCACGAGCCCACGGTGGCTCGGTCGAGATAGCTCGACGGCTCTGGACAGCTCTCGAGCCGTCGAGGGCGAGCTGAGACTGGGGCGGTGGGCGCCGGGGGCAGGGCGTGGGGAGCTGCACCTGTCGCGTTTCCGCCCGCGGCAGCCGCTGAGCCCCGCCAGGGGGCGTCGCGCCGGGGAGGGGAGGGGAGCCGTCGGGGGGCGTGCGCGCGCCTCTCCTGCCCGTGGGCCGGCCGGCCGGCCAGTCCGTCCCGTCCCGCCTGTCCGAGCGGACGGCGGCCCCATGGCGCGCCCCATGGCGGTGCAGGGCGGCCCCCCGCTGGGCCCGCTGCTGCTGGCGAGCCTGCTGCTGGCGCGCCCCGACGGCTGCGCCCCGCGGACGGCGGCGTGGCCGCAGCAGCTCCGCTGGCAGAGCGCGGGGCGGACCTACGCCCTCTTCAACAGCGCCGGCCGCTTCCAGCCCGCGCGGGGCGGCGGGGGCCAGCGGCTCTACCTGAGCGGCGGCGGCGGCGGCGGCGGGGCGGGGCGGGGGGCTCCGTCCCCGCGGGGACCCCCCGGCGCCGGCCTCGCCGCCAGGCCCGCCCTCCCGAGCGCGGAGGAGGGCTCCGGGACGGGACCCCCCGGCGTGCCCAGCCCAGGGCCCGCGCGGAGAACCGCCGACGCCCCCCCCGGCGGGGCCGGCCCGCGGCGGGGCCAGGGGAGCTCCCGCCAGGAGCGGGGGGATCCCTCGGGGGCCGGACTCGCCTGGGCCCGGGGCCAGGGGGGAGAGGGGAGGCAGCGGCACCCCCGGCTGGTCCCAGCCCGGCGGGAACGACCTCGGAGGGGGGCCGGCTTCTCGGAGCCCCGGTGCTGGAGAGGGGGGCTCGCGGGGCCCCGCGGGGGGGCCGTCCAGGGACGACCCCCACAACCCCTTCAAGACCACGAATGGCCTCTTCTATAACCTGTACCCCAATGGCAGGCAGCGCTCCTCCGGCGCCCCCCGGAGACCGGGCTATGGGACCAGATACTTCCACAATGGTAAGCAAAGGGGGGGGGGATTCATAGAGTGGGGCGGGGGCTAGTGAAGGGGGCGTTATTAAGAGTCGGTGGTCCGTGGAAAGGGAGATCTAACCCGGGGGCGGGGGTAGATATGGGAGACCCCCATCCAAGCGGGTCTGGAGCCAGCGGTTCCTCAGTGGAACAGGCTTCCTCGGGAGGCGGCGGGCTCTCCTTCTTTGGGGGGGCTTAAGCAGAGGCTAGATGGCCATCTGTCAGCAATGCTGATTTTGTGAACTTAGGCAGATGATGAGAGGGAGGGCACCTTGGCCATCTTCGGGGCATGGAGTAGGAGTCACTGGTGGTGTGGGGAGGGAGGTCTTTATGAATTAGCTGCATTGCTTAGGGGGATGGAGTAGATGACCTTGGTGGTCCCTTCCAACTCTATGATTCTATGATCCCTGCTCTTCCAGAGAGATGAGGGGTATTAATTTCCATAAATGCATTGATTGATTTTATGTTCATATGAAGGGATCTGGTGGCTGGATCCAACCAAAGTAGTCCCCTAAAGTAGCCAGACAAAGGCCACCAGGAAGCCTGCAAAGGGACACACAGAGCCCAGGTCATCTAGTTCAACCCCCTGCACAATGCAGGGAATTCCAAACTACTCCCCCACACAACCCCAGTGACCCATGCCTGGAAGATGGCATGGAGTATTGATTATTGTCTCCCAGTAAACAACAATTCAGAGGTACACTGCGTGTAAATATGGAAGCTCCACTGAGCCAGAAGGGAGAGAGAAAGTGGCCTGGTATAGCTTATCGGGACCTTGGAAGCTAAGGAGGGTCAGTGCTTGGATGGGGGCCACCAAGGAAGGCTCTGCAGAGGAAGGCAAATGGCAAACCCCTTCTGCTTCTTACTTGCCTTGAAAGCCCCTTGCTGGGGTCACTGTAAGTCAGTTACAACTTGACTTACGTATTAAGCAATCACGATACATAGCCATTGTTAGATTCCCCCCCCCCCACGTGCCCAGTTCTGTTTTAAAGCCATCTCAACTAGTGGCCATGACTAGATCCTGTGGCAGGGAGTCCCACAGATTAATTGAAGAAGGATTTCCTTTTGTTTGTTGTGAACCTGATGCTCATCAACTTCATTGTGTTTTCATCCCCTGAGTTCTAGTGCTATGGGAGATGGGGAGGGGAGAAGTTCCCTATCTCTGTACCCCACCACAGGCACAATTTTATAAACCTATTGTAATCTAACCTGTGTAAGCCTTTTATGCCATTAATTCTAATATCATTGGAGAAGGGAGGGCTTTCCATTCATGCCTCTTCATTAAAACTCCTTTCCAGGGCAGATAGTGGGTTCAGCAGGACTCAAGGATGGAGTCCCTCTCTCGTGGCTGCTTTAGACTTTGATGCCTTCTAGAATAGGGATTAACATGAATTATGCCTGGTGTTTGTGTGTGTGTGTGTGTGTGTTTCAGGAGTTGTGAAAACTCAGTCTGTGGCGTTTGATCTCTGGTGATCTGCCCTTTACTGCCTGATCTGGTATCGCTTTACTCTGCTCTGGTTAGACCTCACCTAGAGAGCTGTGTTCAGTTTTGTGTGTGTGTGTGTTAAGTGCCGTCAAGTCGCTTCCGACTCATGGCGACCCTATGAATGAAAGTCCTCCAAAATGTCCTGTCTTTGACAGCCTTGTTCAGATCTTGCAAACTGAAGGCTGTGGCTTCCTTTATTGAGTCAATCCATCGTTCAGTTTTGGGCACCGCAATTTAAGAAAGATGTAGACAAGCTGGAACGTGTCCAGGGGAGGGCAACAAAGATGGTGAGGGGTCTGGAGACCAAGTCCTGTGAGGAAAGGTTGAAGGCGCTGGGTATGCTTAGCCTGAAGAGGAAGAAGACTTGAGAGGGGATATGATAACCATCTTCAAGTACCTGAAGGGCTGTCATGTAGAGGAGGGTGCCCAGTTGTTTTCTGTTGCCGCAGAAGGTCGGATCAGAACCAATGGGTTGAAATTAAATCAAAAGAGTGTCCATCTAGACATTAGGAAGAACTTTCTAACAGTTAGAGCGGTTCCTCAGTGGAACAGGCTTCCTCGGGAGGTGGAGGCTTTTAAGCCCCTGGAGGCTTTTAAGAAGAGGCTAGATGGCCATCTGTCAGCAATGCTGATTCTATGACCTTAGGCAGATGATGCGAGGGAGGGCGTCTTGGCCATCTTCTGGGCATGGAGTAGGGGTTGCTGGGGGTATGGGGCAGGAAGTAGTTGTGAATTCCCTGCATTGTGCAGGGGGTTGGACTAGATGACCCTGGTGGTCCCTTCCAACTCTATGATTCTATGATGCATGGATATACCTTAGCAAGTCTGTGGCATTTTTGAGTTCTCAAAGACGGTTTAGTGGCAAGCTTTACAATGGGTCTCCCAATGTGGTTCCCCGGGGGGCATCATGACGCCTGCCGACACCTTTCTTGGTGCCCGCCAAGTATTTTTTTTAGAAAGTGGGGCTTTTGCCCAGCAAGGCTTTTGACTGGCCATTGGAGATTAAATTGGTCATGCAGATTAAAAAAAAAAGTGTGGACAGCAGCGGCCACCCAGCACAAGGACTGTTTGACTGACTGTAAGCCGCAGCAGCCATTTTGTGGTTGGTCCTGCCTCCTCCGGCAACCATTTGTGGCTGCACCGACCGCACTGTGTCGGAATTATAACGGGGTCTGCAGGCTCAAAAAGTAAGGTTGCCAACCTCCAGGTAGTCTGTGGAGAAAACAAAGGCTCAGTGCTGTAGAAGTATTGGAGAACCAAAACAGCACAGAAACAATATATGCAATACTTAATTTTATAAGTGAATAAAGTGCAAAAGTGACAATAAATATATACAATATAATACAACAAGATACAGGTAAGTAATATATCTCAATCCAGCATATCCAGGACTTGGAAACCAGCATATCCAGGACTTGGAAACTTGGACTTACATCTGAATGAACTTGAGAGGTTTCCAAGTCCTGGATATGCTGGATTGAGAACACCTGTATCTTGTTGTATTATAGTGTATATATTTATTGTCACTTTTGCACTTTATTCACTTATAAAATTAAGTATTGCATATATTGTTTCTGTGCTGTTTTGGTTCTCCAACCTCCAGGTAGTAGCTGGAGATCTCCAGCTATTACAACTGATCTCCTGCCGATAGAGATCAGTTCCCCTGGAGAAAATGGCTGCTTTGGCACTTGGACTCCGTGGCATTGAAGTCCCTCCCCAAACCCTGCCCTCCTCAGGCCCTGCACCAAAAACCTCCCTCTGATGGTGAAGAGGAACCTGGCAATCCTATCAAAAAGGTTGGCGGTCCCTGCTTTACAACATCCCTGTAGTGTAGTTCACTATTAATATGGAGGGGGTGGGTTGACGCAGAGGAGATTACGGGACACTTGTAAGGTTGGCCACCGTGGGAAAGGCCACCAGTGACTCCACAAAAGCCACAGTTCAGGAGCCCTGACGCTGCTTGCTCAATCTACCGTTCTCATCTCACCATGTTTCCCCCAAGGCCTTCCGGATCTGATCCCTGATCCGTACTACATCCAAGCCGCAACCTACGTCCAACGTATCCAGATGTACGCCTTGCGGTGCGCTGCTGAGGAAAACTGTCTTGCCAGGTAGGCCCATGAAATGTTATTTCTTTCACATACAGGGAGCTCATATCCCTGAAGCCACTGGGCTGCACCCTGGAGGAGCCATCTTGGATTACACTGTTTTTATCGTTCCTTAACGTTCTCCCTTCTCCCAGCTTCTTTGCGCCTTTTGCCGGGAAGCTGTCTCAAAATGTGTGGTTAAAAGAAAAAGTTATAGTTGATTAACTGTGCAAGCTTTAGCCAATCAGCTGATTACATGTGCATAAATTTGCATGTGATTAATGACAGATGGAAGAGGGTTTTCCACGTTTTGAGGGGTCATCAAAAAGAGCCCTGCTTGATCAGATCACAGTCCCTCTTTCCTGTTTCCAACACTGGACAGCCAGGCCGTTCACAAGCGAGACACGAAAGAAGTGGCCCTTTCCTGTTGACTGCAGCCAGTGTCTGCTATTCAGAGATAGGCTGTCTTTGAATATGGAAGCTCCATTTAATTAATGTTGCCGATAGCATTCTCATCCATGACTTTATCTAATCTCCTTTGAAAGGTCACTGGCAAATATTTTGGCACAGCCACTGAACAGTAGGAATAAAAGGAAGGGGGGATTTTTGGGTCCCTGGTGGATCTGGAGAATCAATGGAGCTGATCAAGACATATACTTTTTCATGTGCGGCTGGGGCTGGATCGTACATGGGAATCTTTATCTGGTGGCACTTGGTAATCTGGTCTTGTGGCGGTGAGTTCCATAAATTAACTATGTTCCATAAGTTAACTATCTTTCCTGAATCTAATTTCCTATCAACTTCATCAGCTAGTTTCCAAGCTCCAGCATGGCAAGAGACACAGAGAAAAAATTCTTTTTCTCTCCACTTTTCTCCAAGCGGGTTGATTCTTGTGCCGCAATTAGCACCCTTACAGAAAGCCTCTTCTCGCAGGGCTGTTTGCACATCATTGTCAAAATGAAAGCCTATTTTGCTGGTTATTGGCCAAGAAGGGCAGAGTAACACATGCCATTTTCCTGTGGAATTTGGGAGGGGGGGCTGCGTCCCCCTATGATTTCCCTGGCAGATTAAAGAGCCCAGTTTCCTGTAAACACCCAAACAAACCCTGCCCTCTTCCCAGGACACGATTACCCATAAAGGTCATGGCCCGCTCTGTTTGCTTATTTGCTCATTCCGTGAAAGGCTCTTTTCTCTCTGTCCCCCTCGGTCTTTGCCTCTCCCCACTAAATCCTTTTAAAACTCCCAACCTTTGTTAGATCAACAGGGGGATCCTTTGGCAGGCTGAGAAAAATTCCCAAAGTCTGGAAGGGAGTGGATGTGAGAATCCAAAGTCTAGTTTGTCATGGTCTCCCTTTAAACCCGGTTTCCCGGGTTTTTACTTGTATTCCTCCCAGATCTGCCTACCAAACAGGGGTGAGTGACGTTAGCTATCGGGTCCTCCTGCGTTTCCCCCAAAGAGTTAAGAACCAAGGCATGGCGGATTTTCTCCCGGTGAAACCACAGCACGCCTGGGAATGGCACAGCTGCCATCAGTGAGTAAGCAGAGAAAAGAAGGCTGGGGCTGTCTCCTTCCACCTGAGTGTGAATGTATGAAGCGTTCTGAGAATTGAGGGAGGTAGGGTGCCGTAGTCTAGACCAGTAGTTCCCTAACAGCACACCAGGATGGAGCTGAGATACGTATCGGAAAAACTAAGGCACCATATTGGATGCATGCACGGATCGCTGTCTGTTCCGGCGAGGAGGTGTGCGGTATTGATTCCACCCCCTTTTGTCTGCCAGTATGTGGGCAATGGTGTCATGCCAAGGGAAGGAACACATGAACTCATGAAGCTGCTTTACACTGAATCAGACCCTCGCTCCATCAGAGTCAGTATTGTCTACTCAGACCAGCAGCGGCTCTCCAGGGTCTCAGGCTGAGGTCTTTCACATCACCTACTTGCCTAGTCCCTTTAACTGGAGATGCCAGGGATTGAACCTGGGACCTTCTGCATGCCAAGCAGATGCTCTGCCACTGAGCCACTGCCCCTCCCCAAGGAACAAGGATGCAACAGGATTCACTGATGCAGCCTGTGCTACATCTGAAAGGTATGGGGGAATCCCCAAAGCATTCCCATCAATCGGCTGAGAGGAAATCTCAAGGTATATCCTCATCAATATGCCCATCAGCCAGCTGTGAGGGAATCTCAGCTGTATCCCTATCAATATCCCCACCAGCTAACTGTAAGGGAGAGACATATCTCCATCGATACCCCCCATCAGCCAGCTATGAGGGAGCCTCAGCTGTATCCCATCAATATCCCCATCAGCCAGCTGTGAGGGAGTCGCAAATATATCCCCATCGATATCTCCTCAGTCAGCTGTGAGGGATTCTCAAATGTATCCCAATCAACATCCCCATCAGCCAGCTGTGAGGGCATCTCAGACGTATCCCCATCGATATCCCCTCAGTCAGCTGTGAGGGATTCTCAAATGTATCCCCATCGACATCCCCATCAGCCACTGGTGAGGGAGTCTCATATATATTCTCATCGATATCCCCACCAGCCAGCTGTGAGGGGGTTTCAGATGTATGCCCATTAGCCAGCTATGAGGGAGTCTCAGACATATCCCCATCAATATCCCCATCAGCCAGCTGTAAGGGCGTTTCAGACATATCCCCATCAATATCCCCTCAGTCAGCTGTGAGGGAGTCTTAAATGTATCCCTATCGGCATCCCTATCAGCCACTGGTGAGGGAGTATCATATATATTTCCCATCGATATCCCCTCAGTCAGTTGTGAGGGAATCTCAGTTGTATCCCACCAATATCCCCATCAGCCAGCGGTGAGGGGGTCTCATATATATTTCCCATCGATATCCCCAGCAGCCAGCTATGAGGGAGTCTGAGACATATCCCCATCGATATCCCCTCAGTCAACTGTGAGGAGTCTCAAATGTATCCCCATTGCTATCCCCATCAGCCAGCTGTGAGGGCATCTCAGATGTATCTCCACCAGCCAGCTGTGAGGGGGTTTCAGATGTTTGCCCATCATCCACCTATGAGGGAGTCTCAGACATATCCTCATCAATGTCCCCATCAGCCAGCTGTGGGGAAATCCCAGAAACTTTCCCATTGACAATCCTTATTTGCAGTGGAATGCAAGAAACACCCCGTGGACAGGTGCTTCACTGGGCAGGTGTGGGGGAATCCCAGAAATATCTCCATTGCCCAAAACGCACAGTCAGAAAGAAGCAGGCTTTCCTCCCCTTCCTGGGGCAAAAGCTTACGTGTGCATATCTTGAAATACTTCGGGCTTCCCCTCCCTGTTTCAGGCATTACCACAGCATGGACGCTTTTAGCAACTATGATCTCCTGGACGCGGTCACCCACCGCAAGGTGGCCGAGGGGCACAAGGCCAGCTTCTGCTTGGAGGACACGACGTGCGATGCAGGCTTCCGGCGAAGATACGCTTGCACCGCTCACACGCAGGTAAGCCAGAAGTGAGAAAGGAGAGAGAGTTCGGGGTTGCTAGGGTTGCCGACTTTTTATCCGGCCCTGGTCCTCTGGACCAGCAGCTCCCCCTTCAGGCTATAGAATGTGATCGTACTCCACTCGTGTCCTGCCAAGTTTTTGCCCTTTTGCAGTGCCTCAGGGTTAGGGTTAGGGTTAGGGCCAAGCTGTCTTTTTCTGGTCAGATGGCAAGCCAAGCCCATGGAAAGGGGAGAGCAAAGCTGGCAGGGACACCAGGAAAACGTACTCGAAAACTTACTTGAGAGCCAGCGTGGTGTGGTGGTTAAAAGCGGTGGTTTGGAGCAGTGGGCTCTGATCTGGAGAACCAGGTTTGATTCCCCACTTCTCCACATGAGCGGCTGACTCTAATCTGGTGAACCGGGTTGGTTTCCCCACTCCTCAACATAAAGCCAGCTGGGTGACCTTGGGCTAGTCACACTCTCTCAACCCCACCCACCTCGCAGGGTGCCTGTTGTGGAGAGGGGAAGGTGATTGTAAGCAGGTTTGATTCTTCCTTAAGTGGTAGAGAAAGTTGGCATATAAAAACCAACTCTTCTTCTAATTGTGAATCGGGAGTTGTAAGATTGACTCAGTTCTAAAATATTTAAGTGCTCAATATTTAGGCTTGCCAGGCACCGCAGCTCCACCGGCGGGAGCTTTGCGGGGCTGCGGCGAACATGTGCGGTGTGTGCTCACGCCTGGTGCGGCACACACGTGACCCCACGCAATGCACCTACGTCACTTCTGGGTCTACCCGGAAGTGACGCAGAAGGTCTAGCGATCCCAGCTGAAACTCTATGGTTTCCATAGAGTTTCAGCCGAGCGTCTACATCGCTTGCGCGGTGTGTGCCCGCTGGGTCCGCACTGAAATGCCTGTGTCATAATATTGATTCCGAATTATATAACACAGTAGGAGGTTGATAGTTCAAAGCAGTTGTTTATTGGGCCCAATATACATACCGGGTGAAACTGCCCAAATGCACTGGACAGTCTTCACAGTTAAACAAAGGATTGCCACAGCATTTATAACCTCTGGTCAGGAGTGGTACAATACACGCAATACAGAGCATAGACATACAAAGATCCAATAATGAACACCTTTGGATTAGCATAGGCCTATCAGTGGGGGTTGAGGCGGCACCTTAGCTGGTTACATGATCTGGGGCAGGGAACATTCCTTAGGCCGTAGGTAATTTTGGGCCGTGTCTTGGTGGATGGCTGTATCAGACACCCACTGCCTGATTTACTGACTCCTGGCTCCTGGTTGCCACCTTCCCAAAGCCCTCTTGTGTGTGTGCACATGAATGCATAGTATTCATGTGTGTGCACATGAATGCATAGGAAGACAGAGCCAACCACAAAATGGCTGCAGCAGGAAGACAGAGCCAACCACAAAATTAGGGTTGCCAGGTCCCTCTTCTCAACTGGCAGGAGATTTTGGGGGCGGAGCCTGAAGAGGGAGGGGTTTGGGGAGGGGAGGGACTTAAATGCCATAGAGTTCAATTGCCAAAACGGCCATTTTTCTCCAGGTGATCTGATCTCTATCGGCTGGCAGTTGGCAACCCTACACAAAATGGATGCTGCAGGAGACAGAGCCCACCACAAAATGGCCGCTGTAAGAGGCGGAACCAAACCACAAAATGTCAGAGTGAAGTCACACATAACTAATAGTTCGACATTTCAGGCAGAAGCTCTGTTTAATAGGATGCATTTTGAAGGGAACGTATTAGTTAAAAATATCCTCTTGCATCCATAGAGCTTACCTTCTGCTACACAGTACAGATCCTTCTGCTGGGGTGGCAGCTGCTGCAGAAGCAAATTCTTAAAAATCGGGACAGCCAATCAGAAGCCCTGCTGGCAAAAGCCACACCTGGCCTCTCCCGCTTTTTAAAAAAACTAGATGGGCATTTGAAAAGGGGTCAGCGGGTACCATGTTGGGGACTCCAAGCTAGGACAGATTGTGTATTGTGGGGTTGCACTCCGCGGAGGTTTCGCGGTGCCTTTCGGTGCAACGGAAATCCCCGAAGGGGTGTTGTTTTGTTCCCCACCTAGGGTCTCGGCCCCGGCTGTTACGATACGTATGCTGCCAACATTGACTGCCAGTGGATTGACATTACAGACGTCCCTCCCGGCAATTATATCCTGAAGGTAGGGGTGGGGTGGGGTGGGGATGAGCGGTTGAAGTCCTCATGTCAGCCAGATGGACTCTTTAAGGACTAATCCTAAGGTTGCCAGGTCCCTCTTTGCCACCGCCTGCAGGTTCTTGGGGCGGAGCCTGAGGAGGGCGGGGTTTGGGGAGGGGTGGGGACTTCAATGCCATAGAGTCCAATTGCCAAAGCGGCCATTTTCTCCAGCCAAACTGATCTCTATCGGCTGGAGATCACTTGTAATAGTGGGAGATCTCCAGCTAGTACCCGGAGGTTGGCAACCCTAAGATCAGTTGTAATAGCAGGCGATCTCCAGCTAGTACCTGGAGGTTGGGAACCCTGACTAATCCAGACATTGGCATATGTCAGTCAAATCGGTGCGCAGAAGCCAAACACGTGACTCACGTTGCAAAGCATTTGCGTGAAACGGCGTGGATGTTTTTCCTGTGGTTTTGTATGCGTAGCGTTTATTCACACCAGACGTTCCTCCCTTCAGCTTACAGGCAAAGAACGGGCCGGTGTGGAAAGGCTGTGGCCTTTCGGTTATCTTGGGACAAGTTCCGATTGTTAAATCTAATTATCTGAACCAGTTAAGACCACCCTCACATACCGCCACCCTGAATTTAAGGAAAGGAAAGATTAGATCGAGAGAAGGCAGAAGACTGTCAGTACATACTTAGCTTGTGGAGTTCACTGCCACAAGATGTGGTGAAGACCAGTGGTGAAGACCACTAATTTAGATGGCTTTAAAAGGACGCTAGACAAATTTGTAGAAGCGGAGAGGTCTATCTGTGGCTAATGAAACCTTCATGTTCGGAGGCAGTCTACCTTTAAATGCCAGAATTTGGGAAGCGAAAAGGGGAGGTCTGTTGCCTGCATGCCCTGTTCATGAGCCCATGAGGGCTTCTGGCTAGCCACTGTTGGAACAGGATGCTGGGCTAGATGGACCATTGGCAGGGTTGCCAAACTCCGGGTAGTCACCTCAAAAAGAAGAACCTAGGTTGTTAGAATGATAGTGTTATAGCAAAAACAACCTATTATAATGTAAATCAAGTTGCAGAGTCTAAGTTATAAGTTCTATTGTTATTACCCTCCTGGACAAACCTAAGGAGGAAAAAACTCAGTTCCCAACCTCCAGGGCTGGCCTGGAGAAAAAAAATCCTCTGTTGCCACCCTCTAGGAATGACCTAGAGAAAAAAGTTTTTGCCAATCCAGGACTTTTCTAGACTGAAAATCAGTGGTTGCCAACCTCCAGGGCTTGTATTTTAACAAAAACAACCTGTTGTAATTGTTACCAGGTTTTCATATCAAAGTTGCACATTTAATGATGATATTTCTACGCTATGTTTTCTTACTACAACTATAATTCTAAACATAAACCAACTCAATGTTATACATATAAAATCTCCCACATACATGCAATACAAAAACCATATAATAGATATATAGAATGTCAGGCTGACTTTTGGATTCTCCGTTTGCCTCCAGCTTCAAGGTTGTTTACCAGAACAGCCTCCAGCTGGCATAGCTTCTCAGGGCCTGGGAGCTTTGTGGGAGCCTGGTAGGCTGAAGTGTATTATCATGATATGACTGTATTGTCTGGGTTTCTCCATATAACCAAGTGTACACCCTTCCCCCTTCGTTCCTTTGATTTCTAAGCTCTGCATACCTGTTACCAATAAACCAACTCTTTTGGACTACCTGTCTCTTGATGTGGCTATTGGACTTTCAGTGGAAACAAGTGCTTACATTAAGGCAGGAACCTTTCTCCTCACCTGCCAGGCTAGAGCCCCGGAGGGTTCGCCTGGCGCTCGGATTGGAGCTGGGAGGGTGCTCTCTAAGTTACCTGCCCGTGGCTGGAGCCCCGTACGGTTCGCCCGGGACCCGGGTGGGAGCAGGATCGCTCCCCGGGTGGTGGGTTCCTGCCCGGAGCCCTGGAAGGCTCCCATCCTTGGTTCCTTCCGTTGGGGACAGCAAATGACGACCCCAACCTAGTGCAGGACATTTTAGCTGAGATACATCGGACTGACTGTCAGCCCTTGGCCCACTTGAACCAAAAACCACATCAGAGACAGTCAGGTCCAAAGAAGCTGGTTTTACTGGTCAAAATAGGTTAACAGAGCATAAAGAAAAGGGTGACAGCAATGAAGCTGGCTGGCTTGAACTTGGTAATATAAAAGCACTGAAAAGGCGAGAGATTACATATCAAAAACAAAGCTGTGTTCCCAGAGCTTCAAACAGAGTTCTGTAGGCACAACAGTCCTTGAGTTTGGTCGGCGGGAAAGCGAAAGTAAACATCAACTGAGATACAGGCCTGACATCCTGCCCCCCTTAAGGCCCCCTCCCTCCTTGCAAGGGGGACGGCCTATCCGGGTAGGCGGTGTGGAAGGCAGTCCACTAAGTGTGGGGCGGAGACATCCTGTGCACGCACCCACTCATCGTAGGCAGGGGGGAAGTGTTTCCAGCGAATTAAGTACTGCAGGGATTCATGCCGTATACATGAATCCAGGATCTTTGATACTTCAAAATGCTCCTCCCCCCCACCATCACGGGCTGCTCGGGAGGCGGTTCTGAGTGCCATTCCGAGGAGGCGACATGAGGTTTAAGGAGGCTGACATGGAAGACAGGGTGGATACATCTCAGGGTTTTGGGGAGAGTCAATTCCACAGTGACAGAGTTGATGATCCGGGCAATGGGATATGGTCCAGTGTACTTGGCATTAAGTTTGTGGCACGGTCGAGTGGATCGCAGGTTTTTTGTGGAAAGATACACTAATTCACCAACCCGGAACTCCTTGCTGGGGGACCGATGCTTATCTGCCTGCACCTTATATTTGCGCTTAGCTCTATTTAGGTTGCTCACTAGCCAGGGCCATGTGGTGCGGAGGGCATGTGCCCAAGAGGATACATCGGGATCCCCCACCCCCTCTGGAACCTCCGTAGGGGTAATAGGACTGAAGTCCTGACCGTACACAGCATAGAAAGGGCTGAACCCTGTAGATTGATGGACAGCATTATTGTACGCATATTCTGCAAAAGGCAATAGTTCTACCCAGTCATCCTGGTGGTAATTGACATAACAACGTAAATAACATTCTAATACAGCATTCACACGTTCAGTTTGTCCATCCGTCTGGGGATGGTAAGCACTTGACAACCCTTGCTCCACCCCTACCAATTTGAGGAACGCCTTCCAGAATTTAGCCACGAAACTACTTCCGCGGTCGCAGATTATCTTGCGCGGGAACGAATGCAAACGGAAAACATGTGACACGAAGAGGCGGGCCAACTTGGGGGCGGAGGGAATACCCGCACACGGAACCAAATGTACCTGTTTGGAAAATAAGTCAGTAACAACCCATAGTACAGTTTTGCCCCCGCTAAGGGGGAGATCAGTCATGAAATCCATGGCAATCACTTCCCAGGGCTTGCTGGGAATTTCCAGCGGTTGCAGTAGTCCTGGGGGTTTGCCTTGAGATCGTTTGACTGTGGCACAGATAGGGCAGCTGCGAATGAAGGAGTCCACATCAGAACGCATTCCCCCCCACCAAAACTGTCTGCACAACAAGTGAAGGGTTTTCAGGAACCCAAAGTGTCCCGCAGTTTTAGCTCCATGGACCAACTGCAGAACTTCTCTTCGAAGTATCCTAGGCACGTATAGTTTCGAGTCTTTGTACCAACAACCACCTTGCTCAAGTACACCTTGGGGCAGGGTTTGGGCAGTGCGTTCGGCTAAGCACTGAGCCCGAAGGGAGTCCAGGAAGGAATTGGAGATGATCACCCCCCCTCCTTTCGCGGGAGAGGGTGAACCAGGAGCTGGTGGTGTTGGAGGGGGGGGAGAAACTGGTTGCTGCGGGGCGCCGGATACAGGTGGCGCAAGGGGGGCTGGCGAGGGAGCCTGCTGGTTAGGACTGGACACCTTGTCGGCCACTGCGTGATTCCCCTGCTGGAGTCGGGTTTGGGACCAGGTCTGCACGGCCAGCAGGGGCAGGGCTTCTCTTTGTGCCGGGGTGAACAAAGAGTCTGTCGGCTGATCACGTTTTACTGGGTATTGAGGCAACCGGGATAGGGCATCTGCAAGCACGTTCTGTTTCCCGGGCACATGTTTAAGAACAAAACGGAATTGAGCAAAGAAGTCCGCCCAACGCTGTTGTTTTGCGGACAATTTATGGGTCCCCGTGAGGGCAGCTAGATTTTTGTGATAGGTCCAGACTTCGAAGGGGACCCTGGACCCCTCCAGGAATTGCCTCCACAGAGTAAGGGCATGGTGGACGGCTGATGCCTCCTTTTCCCAAATGGGCCAGTTTAATTGGGAATGCGCAAACTTCTTCGAGAAGTAGGCACAGGGGTGAAGGAGACCATCCGGTCCTCTCTGGAGAAGGCCCCCCCCCATGGCTACATCGGACGCATCGACCTGTACAATAAACATTTGGTTCGGATCTGGGTGTTGCAGGACCGGTTCAGAAGTGAAAAGCCGTTTGAGGGCTACAAAGGCGGATTGGCATTGATCAGTCCACAGTATTTTGGCAGAGGGCAACGTTGCAGAAACCCCCTTACCCTTTGTTTTCAGGAGATCAGTGATTGGCAGCACCACTTGAGCGAAGTTGGGAATGAAACCGCGGTAGAAATTAGCAAAGCCCAGAAATTGCTGCACTTGCTTGCGGGTGGAGGGTGGAGTCCAGTCAAGTACCGATTGGACTTTATGCTAAGGCCACGATGAGAGATTAAGTACCCCAAGAAAGTTATTTGCTCTTGGTGAAATTCGCATTTAGACAGTTTTGCATAGAGCTGGTGGTTACGCAGTCGTTGTAAAACTTCTCTGACCAGAGCAACATGTTCCTCCATGGTTTTTGAATAAATAAGAATGTCATCCAGATAAACTACCACGCCGCGGTACAGCAAATCATGGAGGATTTCGTTAATGAGTTGCATGAAGACCTCCGGGGCCCCTTTTAATCCGAAAGGCATCACAAGAAATCCATACATTCCAAAACAGCTAGAGAAGGCGGTGAGGGGTTCGTCTCCCTCGCGGATACGGACGCGATAATAAGCTTCCACTAAGTCCAATTTGGAGAAAACGCGACTCTCCTGTAATTGCCCCATAATATCTGAAATCAACGGTATGGGGTAGGCGTTGGCTTGGGTAACTGCATTAAGCTTTCGGAAGTCAATGCATAAACGCAGGTCACCCTCCTTTTTACGGACAAAGAATGCTGGGGCAGAGTTGGGAGCGTTCGATTGCCGAATGAACCCTCGAGCAAGATTTTTATCCAAAAAGTCACGTAACACAGTGCGTTCGGAAACGCTCATGGGGTAAATCTTGCTCTTAGTCAGTGTGCAATCTTTTACCACCTCAATTGCACAGTCAGTGGTACGGTGGGGGGGCAAGGCATCACATTCTTTAACATCAAAGACATCTGCAAAGTCTCTGTATGCTTCGGGCAAAGGTGGTGGCGATGTGGCATCGGAGGTTAAAGCCGGAGCGGGTGGAGGCACCACCGTGACTCCCTGTCAGTGCTGTTCGCACTTGGGATTGGCAAAGGTAATAGTGTCAGTTTCCCAGTCTATGCAGGGACTATGTCCTTTAAGCCAATTAATCCCTAGGACAACTTCGAACCGGATGGGGGCTATGGTAAAGTCTATTTGTTCCCAATGAGAACCAATACCCATCGCTACTCCCCATGTGCGATGATCGACTGGTCCCCCCTTGATGTGGCTCCCATCCATTTGGGCAAATTGGACGGGAGCTGGTAAAGCCTCGGACTTGACTTTGAGGGCTGCAAATGTGGCTTCACTGATTAAAGCTCCGGCTTTAATCAGTGAAGGGACTGGATTTTACTGGCGAAGGAGGTGTAGAGCCGCCGACGATTCGTTCCCTGGTCCGGCATCGGACCAAAGAGAAGAGCAGCCAGAAACCTCCCCCCAGATTCCCTGGAGGTTGGGAACTGAGTTTTTTCCTCCTTAGGTTTGTCCAGGAGGGTAATAACAATAGAATTTATAGCTTAGACTCTGCAACTTGATTTACATTATAATAGGTTGTTTTTGCTATAACACAACCTCCAGGTGGTGGCTGGAGATCTCCCGCTATTACAACGGATCTCCAGGTGACAGAGATTAGTTCCCCCGGAGAAAATGGCCACTTTGGCAATTGGAGTCTAAGGTATTATATCCCACTGAAGTCCCTCCCCTCTGCAAACCCCGCCCTCCTCTGCCTCCACCCCCCACAAATCTCCAGGTATTTCCCAACTCGGAGCTGGCAACCCTAACCATTGGTCTGATCCAGCAGAGTTGTTCTGAAGTTCTTATTTCAGAGCGTGTGACACTATTGTTTTCCTCCTCAAGGTCATGGTGAACCCAGATTTCCTGGTGGCCGAGTCGGACTTCACAAACAACGCCGCTAGATGTGACGTGACGTACACTGGCACGTATGCCACGGCACGAAACTGCAGGATCACGAGGTAGCGGGAGGGTTCGAGTGGGGGATAGTGGAAGATGCAAAGGACATAGAATCATAGAGTTGGAAGGGACCACCAGGGCCATCTAGTCCAACCCCCTGCACAAATGCAGGAAATTTACAACTACCTCCCCCCCACACCCCCAGCAACCCCTGCTCCATGCCCAGAAGATGGCCAAGATGCCCTCCCTCTCATGAACTGCCTAAGGTCATAGAATCAGCATTGGTGACAGATGGCCATCTAGCCTCTTCTTAAAAACCTCCAGGGAAGGAGAGCTTACCACCTCCCGAGGAAGCCTGTTCCACTGAGGAACCGCTCTAACTGTTAGAAAGTTTTTCCTAATGTTTAGATGGAAACTTTTCTGATTTAATTTCAACCCGTTGGTTCTGATCCGACCTTCTGGGGCAACAGAAAACATCTTTGCACCCTCCTCTCTATGACAGCCCTTCAAGTACTTGAAGATGGTTATCAAATCACTTCTCAGTCCTCTCCTCTCCAGGCTAAACATACCCAGCTCCTTCAACCTTTCCTCACAGGACTTGGTCTCCAGACCCCTTGCCATCTTTGTTGCCCTCCTGTGGACGCCTTCTGGACTTGTTCTATGGTCATTTGTTTGTTGCTGTTGGAGCATCAAAAAAGCCAGAGTGGGAGGGGGATGAAAGGGGTGCAGTTTTTCCATTTTGCCTGGAGTGCGCGACCTCCGGACAAAACCGGGCACCTTGTGTAGGCAGTCAGTCATCCATAAGTATCAAATTGGCGAGGCAAATAAGTCGTGTTCTGTGACCACACCGGCAACCTAACAAGAAAGTGAGTCCAGACAGAATGAGCGTTCTGCATTTGTGGCGCGCACGTGATTGAGCCCATGAAGGAGAGAGAGCGAAGGGTGAAATGTACACAGGGGGATGCATCCATGAATTTGTCAGTCTTAACAGGTTAGTGGTTAGGAGCGGCGGACTCTAATCTGGAGAACCGGGTTCGATCCCGCCCTCCTCCACTTGAGCGGCGGACTCTGATCTGGTGAACCGGGTTCGATTCCCCACTCCTCCACATGAAGCCATCTGGGTGACCTTGGGCTAGTCACAGTTCTCTCTGAACTTTCTCAGCCCCACCTACTCCACAAGGTGTCTGTTGTGGGGTCAGGAATGGAAGGTGATTGATCGTAAGCCGGTTTGAGAAGCAATTGTAAGCCAGTTTGAGTCTCTTTAAAGGTAGAGAAAAAGTATAAAAACCAACTCTTCTTCTTTTTCTTCCTTTCCCAACCACCACAGCTCCTAAAAGCAACCAGCAGCTGGCTGAATGAGGGTCCTTCATACCCCTTCCCTGAAGCACAAATGCTGCATTCCTCAGAGCTTGGAAATCTCAACCATCACCTTTAGAATTTGCTCCAATTCTGGGCCAGAAGACTGATGCCCTTGCGAGTGGTCCAGGCCCCACCCCACCCCAGCATCCCCCTTGCTATATGAAAGAAACCAGTGCAGCCCCACGTCGCTTGTCCGCTCCAACCCCTTCATCCTTCTGCAGTCGTTTTTGAGATGGGGCAAGCAGAAGCGGACACAGAATCCCAAATGGGTCTACATCGTAGATCTATCCACAAATGTATCCATCTATTATGACTCCGGCTGACATTTTCTTCAAGCTGTCCACCATCAGGACCCCACAAGAACCAGCGTGGTGTAGTGATTAAGAGCGGTGGTTTGGAGCAGTGGACTCTGATCTGGAGAACCGGATTTGATTCCCCCACTCCTCCACATGAGCTGTGGATGCTAATCTGGTGAACTGGATTTGTTTCCGCACCACTACCCACAAAGCCAGCTGGGTGACCTTGGGCTATTCACACACTCTCAGCCTCACCTACCTCACAGGGTGTCTGTTGTGGGGAGGGGAAGGGAAGGTGATTGTAAGCCGGTTTGATTCTTCCTTAAGTGGTAGAGAAAGTTGGCATATAAAAACCAACTCTTCTTCTTCTTCAAGAACACTTTCTGGAGCAGTCGCTCCTGTTGGCAAGTTAGGGGATTTCTTTTTGTTTTTTCCCACGTCATGATGTCGCTATACATTTACTTATCCCAGGTGGGTGCGGTCTGCCTGCAGTTCCTTGATATGGCAAGCAGTCCACTCTGCGTATGCTCAGAGGCTCTCCCCATGACGGCTTGGTATCTTGCTGGCCTGAAGTCTGGTGTTTTTTTAAAGAAAAAATTGTGTTCTGGGGGAGGAACCGTGGTGGCGATTCAAGGATGAAGTGAAGGCACTCTGCGCATGCTCTGATACACAGCTTGGCTTCCCAAGCCCCGTGTTTGAGGTGCGGCGTTAAAAACCGAATCCTGGTGCTGAATCCTGCTTCAAATCAAGCACTTCACTCTCCCCAAATCCACAATGCTGTGGAAATGATGTAGGCCTCAGTAGATTTTTCAGAGATTGCGCAAATGGATCCTTTTGGGGGTCACAGAAAGTGAGATCTCAAGTTACATCCCAAGCTGTGGAGTTTTCCCTCAGATAATATATGACAATGCTTTTGATGTACCACGTGTTCCGATCTTTTGTGTCCTCAGTTGACAAGAAAGGGGTGGTTTCGCCGCCATTTTACAGCTGAGTAAAACCGAGGCCGCTCTAACCTGGACGGCCACGAAATCCACAAAAGCAGTTTTATTGGTTAGAATCGACAGGTTTCAGAAGCCATATTCAAAAGGACACTAGTAAGGGTCAAAGGCAAGGCACAAAGCATATATGGGCAAGCAAAAGGAGATAACTGGTTACCCAGGCAAACCCCCCCCCCCAACAGGCAGGAAGGAGCACTCGGCATTTCCCACAGTATGGGAATCTATGAAGACTAAACACGGGGCACAGACTGGCCTTGGACAGAATAGCACAACAGCACCGGGAAGCAGCGCAGCACTACCGCATACCATCCTCATGGCCTGCTCCTGACATTCTGCCCCCCTTCACCCTCCCACCGTGGGTTTGTGAGGGGAGGCGGCATGGAATTCTTGTACCAAGCGGGGGGCGGAGACATCACAGGCGCGCACCCATTCATCCTGGGCGGGACTAAAATGTTTCCAGCGGACCAGGTATTAAAGGGTACCGTAGCGAATGCGAGAATCCAGTATTTTAGCTACTTCAAAATGCTCCCCCGCACACCACCATTTCAGGCACTTCGGGTTGTGGCTCAGGATGCCATTTTTGGGAAGGAACATATGGTTTTAAGAGACTGATATGGATGAATTCTCCATAGAGACTTGGGCAAGGAGAGTTCTACAGTCACTGGATTAATAATCCGGGAAATGGGGAACGGACCCACGTACTTGGCACTGAGTTTATCCCATGGGCGGGTGGATTGTAAATTCTTGTTGGACAGATAGACGAGATCCCCCACCTTGCATTCCTTACCAAAATCTTCCATCCTCTCCACCCCCAATCACATCCTCCCATCCTCCAACTTTGGGCCATTAGGCACGAGAGGTTTTGCCTTGGATTTGCCGCTCTCTAGATGCACGTTTTCCCCATCCGATTTCTCAGAACTCAAAAATAAGCCCCCGTGCAGACTTTTGAGAATTCGGATGAGAAAAATGTGCATCTAGAGAGTGGCAAATCCAAGGCAAAACCTCCCGTGCATAAATGGCCAACGCCAAGGTTTGTGCGAGAACTACAGGAAGGGGGGGGGTGAGCCCATTGCCCTATCTTCCGGATGCACTGACGATACAACGCAGGCGTTCTGAAATGACGAGGGGGGAGGAGAGCCCAAGCAATGTCACGATTAGGCGGCGCTCGTCCACGCCCCCTTATCTCTTGGGAGGGCTCTTTTCATTGGAGGTGCGCTCAGAAGGCAAGCGTTTCAGAGACGTCTCTGGACGTTAGAACGGACAGAAGTGCGGGAGGAAAATAGCAACTCGCATCGAGCACGAACGCTCTTTAGGTGCGGCGGAGGCTCATCTGGTGAACTGGATTTGTTTCCCCACTCCTACACACGAAACCAGCTGGGTGACCTTGGGCATGTCACAGCTCTGTTAGAGCTCTCTCAGCCCCACCTACCTCACACTGTGTCTGTTGTGGGGAGGGGGAAGGGAAGGTCATTGTAATCCGGTTTGAGTCTCCCTTAAGTGATAGAGAAAGTCAGCATATAAAAACCAACTCTTCTTCTCTGAATGGCTCTTGCCTGAAAAACCCTATGGGGTCGCCATAAATCAGCTGCGTGGGACACTTTCCAGCACCCAAAGCTCAGGCCAAAAAGGGAGCCAGGGTCTTTTATGCATGGCTGTTTCCCTCGTCGTCACCCCTTCGGGCAACTTCCGGTTTTTGTGTTGATTATGCACGCTGTTTCCAAATGTCAGAGGTCACCTCACTCTCCCCCTGCGTTTTGCTTGCGTTTTTAGAGATGTGTTTTATCTTGAATTTGAAAACGCAGGCAAAATGCGCGGAAAGGCAGGGGGGGGAGAGCGAGGCGACCTCCGAAGGTAGGAAACGGCACGCATAATCACAACAAAGACCCGAAGTCGTTGGAGGGGTGACGACGAGGGAAACAGCCATGCTTAACAGACCTGGCTCAAAGCTACCCAGCAAGGGCAGGAACTGGGAAAACAGCCACACCCACTTTTCAGTTTGAAAGTTTGGCCCCCAGATCCAAGATGTTGGGGTGGGGGGGACTTCACCAGGCCCCTCAATTTGGCCCTGTAAACCTGAGGCAGCTGAGGAGTACAAAGTCCTTCTGTATTTAGGATGGGCTCCATTTAAAAACTGAGTGGCGGTTCTTTGAAGGGATGTGAGCTAGGATTGCCAGTTCTGGGTTGGGAAAATCCTAGAGATATCGGGGTGGAGCCTAGGGATGGCATGGTTGGGAAGTAGGGCTGCCGACCTCCAGGTGGTAGCTGGAGATCTCCCGCTATTACAACTGATCTCCAGCGGATAGAGATCAGTTCCCTTGGAGAAAATGGCCGCTTTGGAAATTGGACTCTGGCATTGAAGCCCCTCCCCAAACCCCACCCTCCTCAGGCTCCACCCCCAAATCTCAAGGTATTTCACAACCTGGAGTTGTCAACCCTATTGGGAAGGGGGGGCCTCAACAGGGTATAGTGCCATAGCGTCCACCCTCCAAAGGAGCCCTTTCCTCCAGGGGAACTGATCTCTGTTTGGAGTTGTCATCCCAGGAGATCCTCAGTCATCACCTGGAGGTTGGCAGTCCTAGTGAGGGCCCTTGGCAGAAAAGGCCCACCCCGCCCACCCCACCCCTGAGCCAACTCTGCCCAGCCTGTGTCCTCAGAGGGGCCCCTGAGGGATGAACCAGCCAAGGTATGGCCGCCCTGACCCTTGCCACTTTGTCAGCCAGCCACAAGTTTGTTTGGTTACTGTCTGGAACCTCAACCCACTGACATGCCCGGCTCCCGATGCCAACGCCGTCCAGGCCAGGAGGCAGCCGGCTGAGAATGGCCAACCCGGCCCCCTCCTCCAGGGTTGGAATGCAGCAGCCCCCACCCCAAGGGCCACCGCTGCCCGCTCTCCTGGCTCAAAATACAAGCTTGTGGCCGTCGGAGAAGGACTGCTTCTTGGACCTCATAACGTTGCTGCGCTCTTGCCAAAGGGCTTCCATCCATCTAGGACCAGGTTGTCAAACTCATTTGTTACCTCGCCAGCCCAGATCAAGGGCGTGGTGGTGGCTGCCTTGGCTGGCTCATCTGCCAGATAGGAGCTCTCAAAGGGCCGAATCCGGCCCCCGGGCCGGATGTTTGACACCCCTGATCTAGATCAAGGCTTCTTAAACTGTGGGTCGCGACCCCATATGAGGTCACATAACTGGATCTGAGGGTCGCAAAAAATTTGGCAACCTTATAAATCTCTTTATTTATTATCAGTAAATGTTTGATTTGCATACCGGGGTCGCATAAAAATTGCTCGGGCGAAAAGGGGTCACGAATTGAAAAAGTTTAAGAAGCCCTGATCTAGATCGCGATGGGTAGCCGTGTTATTCTGCCACGAGCAGTAGAAAAGAGTGGGAGTCCAGTAGCACCTTAAAGACTAACAAAATTTCTGGCAGGGTTATGAGCTTTCGTGAGCCACAGCTCACTTCTTCAGAAAGTTCAGACCCTGCAAGAAATGTTGTTAGTCTTTAAGGTGCTACTGGACTCTGCTCTTTTCTACTACCCCTGATCTAGGACTTTTTAAATCTTCCTCTGAGGAAATCAGGGCAGCATAAGTGAGTCTCACGCCCCTGTTTTATCCTCGCTATAACCCAGCGAGGTAGGTTGGGCTGAGGAAGAGTAGGGCTGGTCCGAGATCACCCAGTGAGATTCGTGGCAGAGTGAGGAGATTTGAACCCAAGACTCCCTTGTGCCTCGTCCAGCACTCTAACCCAGTGGTTCCCAAAGTGGGCAATATCACCCCCTGGGGGGCGGTGGGATTACCTAAGGGGGCACTAAGAGGCAAGAGGGCAGCAGGGGGGGTTAGAGGTGGGCCCCTTCAACTGTGTTGTTGAATAGGGTAGGGGGCAGTGGGGTTGACTTTGTGGAACCAAGGGGCAGTGGCCGGAAAAGTCTGGGAACCACTAGACAACACTGTCCATGGCACCTGACTTTAAAAGACCTAGTTCGCCTGAGTGAAATGATGAAGCAGGACCATGGAGCCAAGCAGCACGAAACACAATACAAGATAATAGCTCCGTCGGCAAGGCGCCACCATCATTTTGGGCCAAACACGGGGAAAGCTGGCTTTGGGGGGACAGCAGCATTCAAGCCCTGGCTTCCGAAAAAACAGCAGCAATTGTCCAGCTAAGATTGCCCCCCCCCAAGGCCTATAAAAGGGGCCAATCTTGCAGGCTTTTTGGAAGACCATCGCCGTTGGACCTGTCTGAAGTGCGGGTAGGGTCACCAGGTCCCTCTTCACCACCGGCGGGTTTTTGGGGGGCGGAGCCTGAGGAGGGTGGGGTTTGGGGAAGGGACTTCAATGCCATAGAGTCCAGTTGCCAAAGCGGCCATTTTCTCCAGGGGATCTGATCTCTGTCAGCTGGAGATCAGTTGTAATAGCAAGAGATCTCCAGCTAGTACCTGGAGGTTACAATCCAAAAAAGGCACCTCCGTGCTGATACCAATAGGTTAGGAAAAACTGCAACGGAGTCTCCAAATACAAAAGTAGCAAAAATTTCTTATTAGTGCTTACACATAAATAACAATGACAGAACAGAGTGAAAAGTATACACACGAACTCCAAAAGATATGTACAATATATACAGTGTTAAATTTAAGTGCAGTCTTTATGCACAAAATGATATATTCTTCAAAGTATATATTTTTTCATCTCTTCATAAAGTCCATAGTTAGGTACAGTCCCAAAAGAGACACTTTTTGGGAAACGATGGGGGGACCGTTGTTTCAAGTCTTTTCTTCAGCCCCAATCCTATTTTAAATATAACATATATTGTTGTTTCCAATACAGATACCAAAAAATATTTCAATAGTAGTCAACAGCAACATACTTACAAAGTTCCGTTTCCAAAAGTAAATACAATAATTAAATTTTCCACTCAGTTCTCAGTTCCCCGAGGGATACTCCAAAGTGCAGCCGTGTACTCAGTTACCCTACTGTGTGCAGAATGTATGTCCTGACTACCGTATACTCTATATATAACAGGAAAAATCATTATCTAAGTTCATACCGTTAGGTTTTATAGTATCAAAAAGGTGTATGAAGTATGTTTCTTTTTGCCTTAGAATTCTTTCAGTGTTTCTTCTATCAAACCTTTTGCCCTTTAGATTCCAAATAACAAAAAAACAGAGATCATTCTCCGAATGGCGGGCTTCCAGGAAGTGATCAACAACCGGAGCGCTAGCAATGCGTGAGCGTATACGTGCCCTATGTTCTAATATTCTGTTTTTTACTGGTCTAATACTAGACCCAATATACAAAAATCCACACGGGCATCTAAGGCAATATACAGAGTTTTTAGTTTCACCGTTTGTAAAGTTTTTAAGCGTAAAGGTAAAGTGTGTGTCGGTCCGTTTGAATTCTTTTACTTCTAAGCTTAGTTGAAAGGCTAAACAGCCATGGCATTTAAAATGCCCTCTACATCTATCAGTATTGTCCAGAGTATTTACAGTATCTGTATGCACCAACTTATCCTTAATGGACATTGTTCTTCTATAGCCAAATTGCGGTAAATTATCACATACCTGTCAATAAATGCCAATGCTTCTTTATTATGTAACTAATTTTACCAGATAGGTGTGTATGTTGCAAGGCAAATGTAAGTCTCTGTGACCTATTATTTTGAGTTCTCTGTGTACTGTTGTTTTGAGTAGATTGTCCATATAATAATGTTTGTCTATCTATTGTTTGTGCCCGTAGTTTCGCTTTGTGTACGACTCTATCAGGGTATCCCCTTGACGTTAATGCATCTGACAAGTTATTGGCAGCTTGTTGGTAGTCTTGCTCTTGAGTAGAGTTCCTTTTTAATCTAAAACTGCCCATATGGGAGATTTTTCTTAAGATGTTTAGGGTGGAATGAATTAAAATGCAATAATGCATTGCGGTCTGTTGGTTTTTTATACACTTTAACTGCCAGTGTATTAGATGTAGTGTGGTATACTACCATATCCAAAAAAGGATATAGATGTAGTATTGCAGGCACCTGTAAAGTTAATTGAGGCTGCCAATAACTCACAATAAATGCACAAAAGAAGTTTGCTACAAGTCACTTATCCCCTCCCAATGCTTTTTGGTAAAAAAAATATTTTTAAAAAAAATACCCCTCCATACCTCCATCATAGGTTTCCCATTTCCTAGTAAACTGGAACTCAGTCCAGACAAGGTGGAGGTGCTATCGGCCAGCAGTATTGCTGACCAGGGATTAAAGTGTCATCTTGGACTTGCCCTAGGGTTGCCAGGTCCCTCTTCGCAACCGGTGAGAGATTTTGGGGCAGAGCCTGAAGAGGGCGGGGTTTGGGGAGGGGAGGGACTTCAATGCCATAGAGTCCAATTGCCAAAGTGGCCATTTTTCTCCAGGTGATTTGATCTCTTATCAGCTGGTGATCAGTTGAATTAGCAGGAGATCTCCTGCCGCTATCTGGCAGTTGGCAACCCGAACTTGCCCTCCTCTTACAAAAGCAGGTTGGCCAATTGGGTGGTGCTTGGGGTTGCCAACCTCCAGGTGGGGCCTGGAGATCTCCAAGAATTACAACTGTCCTCCGGGTTACAGAGATCAGCTCCATTGGAGAAAAGGGCTGCTTTGGAGGGGTCACTCTATGGCATTATACTCCACTGAGGTCCCCCCTCACTAAACTCTGCCCTCCCCAGGCTCCACCTGCTAAACCTCCAGGAATTTCCCTACCTGAAGTTGGAAACCCTAGCAGTGCTAGTCAATATGTGCCTTTGCCATAGCAAACGTCCGATGATAACACCATCCATGGCGTTTCCTCATACAGTAGGGTTGCCAGGTCCCTCTTCGCTACCAGTGGGAGGTTTTTGGGGCAGACTCTGAGGAGGGCGGGGTTTGGGGAGGGGAGGGACTTCTATGCCATAGAGTCCAATTGCCAAATTGGACTCCAGGGGAACTGATCTCTATTGGCTGGAGATCAGTTGTAATAGCAGGAGGGCTGTCATATAGAGGATGGTGCCGAGTTGTTTTCTGTTGCCCCAGAAGTTCGGACCAGAACCAACGGGTTGAAATTAAAAGAGTTTCCGTCTAGATACTAGGAAGGATTTTCTAACAGAGTGGCTCCTCA
The DNA here is from genome assembly GCF_029931775.1 of Euleptes europaea. Lineage (NCBI taxonomy): Eukaryota > Metazoa > Chordata > Lepidosauria > Squamata > Sphaerodactylidae > Euleptes > Euleptes europaea. The sequence goes on along the minus strand of NC_079313.1, from coordinate 11,915,099 downwards.
GTGGAACAGGCTTCCTTGGGAGGTGATGAACTCTCCTTCCCTGGAGGTTTTTAAGCAGAGGCTAGATGGCCATCTGTCAGCAATGCTGATTCTATGGCCTTAAGAAGATGATGAGAGGGAGGGCATCTTGGCCCATTTCTGGCCATGGAGTAGAAGTCACTGGGGGTGTGGAGGGAGGTAGTTGTGAATTTCCTGCATTGTGCAGGGGGTTGGACTAGATGACCCCTGTGGTCCATTCCAACTCTATGATTCTATGAGATCTCCTGCTAGTACCTGGAGGTTGGCAACCCTATCATACAGAGACCTGGCCATGGTTTATCCCTGCTCTAAGAAAATCCAGGTTAGATTACTGCAAAGGCCTTTTTGTGGGGCTGCTCTTGAAGACTGTTGGAAAACTTCAGTTTGGAGAAATTGAGTACTCCTATCTTTATCAAAACAGCTACACTTTACGTCCAGGCAGTATTCAAAATGGCAGTTATTACCTATGAAGCCTTAAACCAAATGGGGACCAGGGGATCTAAAGAACCATCTCCTCTCTGCTTAAAGTGGGTCATTTAATGTGCTATTTTGCGTATTATTTTGAATTATTGGTGGAAGCCTGCACAGAGGGTTGGATATCTATACCGCTAGCTAGCCCTTGAATGCCAGAAACCGCCTGACCTCAGTCTGCCCCTCGGGACCGCCAAGTGAGGCCTCCTTTCTGTCTGTCTCCAACAGCAATGAAACAAAGTCACACAGAGGACTTCAGAAGGTGCCACGGCGCTTGCAGCAGAGGTGTGAAAGACAAACTGGATGAAGAATTTGCACAAACATGAAAGCACAGGGGGAGAAAGAGACACCACGAAATGGATCGGTCTAGAGGAACCTTTTGGCCCATTCCTCGGCAAGAAATCCTCAGCAGACCTGCAGGGTTCCTTCTTTTAAGAGGGGCGTTCAAGTCACTCAAGAGAATCTCCCCCGCCCCAACAAAAGTATCATATACCACCCTGCAATGGTGGGAGAAGGAGAAGAGTTGGTTTTTATATGCCAACTTTCTCTACCACAAGGGAGACTCAAACCTGCTTACAATCTCCTTCCCCTCCCCACAACAGACACCCTGTGAGGTAGGTGAGGCTGGGTGCTCTAACAGAGCTGTGACTTGCCCAAGGTCACCCAGCTGACTTCGTGTGTAGGAGTGGGGAAACAAATCCAGTTCATCAGATTAGCCTCCGCCGCTCATGTGGAGGAGTGGGGAATCAAACCCAATTCTCCAGATCAGAGTCCACCGCTCTTAACCACTACACCACGCTGGCTCTCAGGGTAGTCCATGAAAAATGCACTGTCCATCTTAACTGTTGCATCTCATATTGACGGGGCTATTTGTTTCCTTGCCCTTTGACCTTCACAACAGCCCTGCAAGGTAGGCTAGGCTGAGAGTGACCAGCCCAAAGTCCAGTGACTTTTGTAGTTGAGCCCGGAGCTGAACTGCACCCTCTAGCTCTGACATGCTCTAATTGCTACATCGGTTGCAGGGCTTGTGATCACAAGGCAGGGTGGGCATCTATTTGTGCACAGGCATGATGCCCCCAGAGAGACAGCGTGGTGTAGTGGTTAAGGTGTCGGACTAGGATCTGGGAAACCCCGGTGTGATGGAAACTTGCTGGGTGACCTTGGGCCAGTCACACACTCTCAGCCTCGACCCTGGCTAGTATTTTGAACGGGAGACCTCCAAGGAATGCCAGGGTAGTGACGCGGACGCAGGCAATGGCAAACCACCTCCAAATTGCCAAGTCAGCTGTGACTTGACAGCAAAAAAACTCCAAAACGATGCCCCCACCTTGACTGATGACCCCAAGCCCTGTGATATTAGCTACAGCTTTCCCCCACACTACTAGTAGTATAGGTTTATTGTACCTATACATAGGCCTTTACAATCTAAAACATTGGGGGGGGGGGTGTTAAGTGCCGTCAAGTCGCTTCCGACTCATGGTGACCCTATGAACCAGTGTCCTCCAAAACATCCTACCTTTGACAGCCTTGCTCAGGTCTTGCAAATTGAGGGCTGTGGCTTCCTTTATTGAGTCAATCCATCTGTTGTTGGTTCTTCCTCTTTTCCTGCTGCCCTCAACTTTTCCCAGCACGACTGTCTTTTCCAGTGACTTGTCTTCTCATAATGTGACCAAAATACAATAGCCTCAGTTTAGTCATTTTAGCTTCTATGGTCGGTTTAGGCTTGATAGAACCCACTGATTTGTTTTTTTTGGCCGTCCACGGTATCCATAACACTCTCCTCCAACACCATATTTCAAAAGAATCTTTCTTCCTATCAGCTTTCTTCATTGTCCAGCTTTCACACCCATATATAGTAACAGGGAATACGATGGCATGAATTAACTTGATCTTGGTGGCCAGTGACACATCCTTATACTTAAGAATCTTCTGTAGCTCCTTCATGGCCGCCCTTCCCAATATCAATGTCCTTCTGATTTCGTGGCTGCAGTCTCTCTTTTGGTTGATGATGGAGCCAAGGAATAGAAAGTCTTCTAACAATTTCAATTTCCTCATTGTCAATCTTAAAGTTGTGTAATTCTCCTGCAGTCATTACTTTTTTCTTCTTGATGTTCAGCTGTAGTCCTGCTTTGGCACTTTTAACTTTCAAAAAACATTATTACGACGAGTTAAAAACTATGTGTGTGTAAGTGCCATCAAGTTGCTTCTGACTCATGGTGACCCCATGAATCAATGTCTTCCAAAATGTCCTATCCTTAACAGCCTTGCTCAGATGTTGCAAATTGAGGGCTCTGGCTTCCTTATTGTGTCAATCCATTTCTTGTTGGGTCTTCCTGTTTTCCTGCTGCCCTCAATTTTCCCTAAAAATTATAAAACTAATAAAATCCAGGAAATGTTAACCCACATCTGATATCAAAAAAATTAATTTATCAGCATCAGAGTGTAGAGTAGTTAATATATTGGCCAGGAACTTTTTCCTAAGATCAATATATAGTGGACAAGCCAGGACATAATGGGGTAGATCTTCCACAGAGCTGCCACATATGCAAATACGTTGAATCAGTGGTGTTTTTTGAGAAGCAACCAGAAAGAAGCTCCATGGGCATGGTTTGAAATCGCAGTGAGGTAAATGCTACCCGATGGTTTGGAGTGGTGGACTCTGATCTGGAGAACCGGGATTGATTCCCCACTCCTCCACATGAGCAGCGGAGGCTAATCTGGTGAACCAGGTTTGTTTCCCCGCTCCAACACATGAAGCCAGCTGAGAGACCTTGGGCTAGTCACAGCTCTCTCAGCCCCACCTACCTCACAGGGTGTCTGTTGTGGGGAGGGGAAGGTGATATAAAAACCAATTCTTCTTCTTCTAAGACTGTGAGCTATTATATCAGCCAGATACGGAGCCGGAGCATTAAAGCCTGAGTGATAAGAAACTACCAGCCTGAAATAAAATCAGTCTAGGCCTCTCTCTCTTATTTGCGGAGTCGAGGGGAGGCTGGAGCCCATACAGCACCCGGGCCAGATCCCAATCAGCATATTAGGCTCTATTTCACTCTTTGGCACCTGAAAAAGGGCTGCTTCCTTCCCCAACATCGCCAGAAAAGAAAGACAAAGGAAACTCATGTCACTCTTGGTTTTTTAAAAAGTTTATTTGACAGTTCATTTCTGTATCACTGGTTGGAATTGCATGTCAAGTATGGTCCGAGATTGTATTGCTGGCTCAGAGAGGTGAGGGGGAAACCCCCTATCACCGCCAATCCCATATCTGGAAACAACGGAGGCCATGGCCAAACCTGACGGGACCCAGAGGACCCCAAAAACGTGAAGGGGTGTGAGTTGAGTGGTAGCCCCTTGGATGCAAAACGTCCCTGGCTGGATCAGACCTCAGTCAGCCCTGTTTGCCACAAGAGGTGCACTGCCTCTGACCATGGAGGTTCCATTTAGCCATCACAGCTGTGGGTGCCTAATCACCTTTTACAAATAACAGAACCAAGGGGGAATGAAGGTACTAAAAATATCAGATATGCAAAAGAATACAGTATTATCTCTAATCATTTTAAGAAACAAGTATATACCCAGGAACTTGTCTGAACACTACATGTGGAATTAACAACCTGTATTGGTTGGATATCTATATTTTGAATATTAACACGTTACTTGAATTTGCTAGACTTATCCACAATCTGAATTTGTTGAATTTTCTTTAAGCATACTTTTTTTGAACACTACCTGTGGAATTAACAACCTGTATTTGTTAGATAACTATATTTTGAATATTAACTTCTTACTTGAATTTGTTTGACATTGTATTTTGGAACTTTACCTGGTGAATTGACAACCTATACTTGGTTTGTTTAATGTAAAGAGATTGATGTCGGAAATGAACAAATATATTTAATGGGTTTTTTTTTTATTAGAGGTACTACTGTATTCTTTTGCATAATCACCTTTTACAGCTATCTACCCTGGTGGTTGCCACTACAGCGTGGTGTAGTGGTTTGGAGCGGTGGACTCTGATCTGGAGAACTGGGCTTGATTCCCCCACTCCTCCACATGAGCGGCAGAGGCTAATCTGGTGAACTGGATTTGTTTCCCCGCTCCTACACACGAAGCCAGCTGGGTGACCTTGGGCTAGTCACAGCTCTCTCAGCCCCACATAACTCACAGGGTGTCTGTTGTGGGGAGGGGAAGAGAAGGTGATTGGAAGCCGGTTTGAGTCTCCCTTAAGTGGCAGAGAAAGTCGGCATATAAAAACCAACTCTTCTTCTTCTACATCCTGCAGCAACAAATCCCCAGCTTAATTACTGTCACTGAGTACTGGCCCCCTGGTGTTCGCTAATGCTTCTCAGCACCTTGGAGGCCAGAGCTGGGAGCTAAGTAAATAGCTTAGGTAGGGAGTGGAAGCAGAGCAGCTTCCCAATCCAGGACAACAGCAGACCAGAATGCTGCAAGCTCTACTCACAAGCCTGACCGACAGTTGCCATGTGTATAACATTTTCAACCATTCCCGCATATTGGCTTGCTGAAATCCATACAACCACCCTAAAAGGTCAACCCCAATTTATATTCCCCTCCGGCTTCAGATGGGAAGACAGAGGCTGCAAGGCAGAGGGGCTTGCTTAAGGCTCTGCAATGAATAGGAGGCAGAAGCAAGACCCGAATGGAGGCTTTCCTCGGGGCAGAGCTCAGAACAAAAGAAAAGGCCATGCTGGATCAGACCAAGGCCCATCAAGTCCAGCAGTCTGTTCACACAGGGGCCAACAAGGGGCCTCTAGGAAGCCCACAAACAAGACGAATGCAGCAGCATCCTGCCTGTGTCCCACAGCACCTAATATAATAAGCACGCTCCTCTGATACTGCGGAGAATAGGTATGCATCATGACTAGCATTCATTTTGACTAGGAGCTGTGGATAGCCCCCTCCTCCATGAACATGTCCTCTGCCCTCTTAGAATCATAGAGTTGGAAGGGCCCACCAGGGTCATCTAGTCCGACCCCCTGCACAATGCAGGAAATTCACAACTACCCCTCCACCCCCAGTGACCCATACTCCATGCTCCAAAGATGGCCAAGGTGTCCTCCCTCTCATGATCTGCCTAAGGTCATAGAATCAGCATTGCTGACAGATGGCTATCTAGCCTCTTCTTAAAAACCTCCAGGGAAGGAGAGCTTACCACCTCCCGAGGAAGCTTGTTCCACTGAGGAACCACTCTGTTAGAAGAGTCTTCCTAATGTCTAGAAGAATTAAAGCCTTCCAAGTTGGCAGCCATCACCACATAAGAACATCAGAAAAACCCTGCTGGATCAGACCAAGGACCATCAAGTCCACCAGTCTGTTCACACAGTGGCCAACCAGGTGCCTCTAGGAAGCCCACAAACAAGATAACTGCAGCAGCATTATCCTGCCTGTGTTCCACAGCACCTAATATAACAGGCATGCTCCTCTTATACTGGAGAGAATAGATATGCGTCATGACTAGTATTCCTTTTGATTAGCACCCATGGAGAGCCCTCTCCTTCGTAAGAAAAGCCCTGCTGGATCAGATCAAGGCCTAACAAGTCCAGCAGTCTGTTCACATAGTGGCCAACCAGGTGCCTCTGGGAAGCCCACAAACAAGACAACTGCAGCAGCATTATCCTGCTTGTGTTCTACAGCACCTAATATAACAGGCCTGCTCCTCTTATACTAGAGAGAATAGATATGCATCATGACTAGTATTCATTTTGACTAGGAGCCATGGATAGCCCTCTCCTCCATGAACACTCCCCTCTTAAAGCCTTTCCAAGTTGTACTGTTCAGCTGCTGCATAAGCGCTTCCACTAGCGGCATCACACGTAAGTCAAATTTAAGACAACAGGTTACTTCGAGCCAAGCAGGCAGAGAAGCATCAGAAACTCTTCTCCAAAGAGGAGCAGTTTGGAATCTCTGACGTCTTTTGGCAAGGGAGACCCGGATGCTTGCGCAAAGGGGAAGCCAGTTTCCCAAGGATGTTTTTTCAATTTCTTTATGCTGCAGACTAAGGAGATGGGAGTAAAAGGGGGGGGTGCTCTTAGGTGCCTGGAGAGAGGATGTTTGTAGAAGTCTGGCTAGAACATAAGAATGGCCATGCTGGATCAGACCAAGGTCCATCAAGTCCAGCCGTCTGTTCGCACAGTGGCCAACCAGGTGCCTCTAGAAGCCCACAAGCAAGACGACTGCAGCAGCATTTATCCTGCCTGTGTTCCATGGCACCTAAGATAATAGGCCTGCTCCTCTGATCCTGGAGAGAATAGGTATGCATCAAGACTAGTATCCATTTTGACTAGTAGCCATAGATAGCCCTCTCCTCCATGAACATGTCCACTCCCCTCTTAAAGCCTTCCAAGTTGGCAGCCATCACCACATCCTGGGGCAGGGAGTTCCACAATTTAACTATGCGTTGTGTGAAAAAATACTTCCTTTTATCTGTTTTGAATCTCTCACCCTCCAGCTTCAGCAGATGATCCCGCCTTCTAATATTATGGGAGAGGGAGAAAAGCTTGTCCCTGTCCACTCTCCCCAAACCATGCATAATTTTATAGACCTCTATCATGTCTCCCCTCAGCCGCCTTCTTTCCAAGCTAAACAGCCCTAAGTGTTTTAACTGCTTACTGCCCTCATAGGGCAGTTGCTCTAGTCCCTTAATCATTTTGGTTGATTAATGATTCGCAGCAGCCACCCCCCCCGCCCCGCCCTTTCTCACAGAGGCCCGAAGGCCCGAACATAAAGGGCGACAGAGCCCAGGCTGACGCAAGCGCTCCTCTCGCACTGGGCAAAGTTCACCATGGCCAGGAAAGGAAAACAAAAGAAATTAGTTGCAAGGATTCTCTCTCTGCCTGAGGGGAGAGGCCAGGAAGAAGGGGGAATGGGTCTTTCCCTCCCAAGTCACAGAGAAAGCAGCCTACAGCCATCGGCTAAGAGAGCCAGCATGGTGCAGTGGTTAAGAGCGGTGGTTTGGAGCAGCAAACTCTGATCTGGAGAACCGGGGAATTTACTCTCACAGTAAGCTCTACAAGTAAGCCAATTACAAAGCAGCATTTCAAGGGGCGGGGACCTGATTTGAGCCTGGAGACTGCTAGTGCATAGATTCCCAACAGGAAGGTGTGGGTCCAACGTGCAACGAACCTCAGGTAAAACTCCCATAAACGACCCAGGATTGCCGAAGTACACATCTACAGAACTTAACAAAAGAACTGTACCACAAGGGCATCATCCAAAATAATTTTACATGGGAATTATCCGATGACAGATAAAATGTGGTTGGGGGGTTCCTTTGTTGTTGTACCCCCCCCCAACGAGGCTGGCCCATTTCTCCTTTTTATCATCCCAGAACTTACTAATACTGCCCACAATCTAGACAGACCCTGAGGAATATAAAATGAACCCCTGGAACCCAGAAAAGCACAGTCTCGGGGTTGCTGGCAAGTGAGGTCAGCTCTCCATGGCACATTCTCTGAATGAGGCAGAGGTTGGCAGAAGCTCAGAGACGGGGAGAAAGGCGATCCCGGGAAGATGCCCCCCACACATTGGTTACTCAGCCGCCGGACAAATAGATCTCATGTCCTCAGTCATCTCTGACATGGAAGGTTCATCGAAGATCCAGCAACCAAACCACAAGCAACATTGGCGGAAGAACTTCGGAGCTGCAACAGGCAGTCGGGATTGCTTTGGCAAGAGCAGTGGACAGAACAGGGCTGTGTCGGCCAGCAAAAGAAAAAAAAGGTGCCCTTCTGAAGCACAGCCCTCAGCCAAACCAGGCAGAAACCTGCAGGAGATACTTTTTTAAAATAAGCGCACAGTTTGCTAAAGACTACAAGTCCCAAGCTGCATTGTATCCTTGTAGGAGCACTGAATAATGGGTTGCGTAGCCTTGGAAGAAGCCACACGGGTGATTAAATAAGGACTGGGTTAGCTTCCCTTCACAGCCCTGGGGTTGGTAAACTCAATAGGGGAGGGGGAGCATGATCCCAAAGAATAAAGCTAGGCAAGATTCGCACATCTGCACAGAGCCAACCCTTCAACGGGAACAGCGTTAGCGAATCCCGCAGTCATCTTCTCCGCCCTGCAGCTTTTCCAGCTCGATGGCACGCACCAGCTCTTGCACAAACTTCATCTCTGAAGCCACCTGCTTGGCCAAGGCCTCGTAGCGGTTCTCCAGCTTCCGGTAACGCCTCTTCAGGCCGTTGGCCGCCAACGAGGTGTTCCTGGCCTCCTCCTGGGCCTGCCGCTTGAGGGCCTCCGTCTTCTGCATGTCCTGCCGGATCTGCCGGAGGTCCTGGCCAATGGCCTCATTCTCTTCTTTGTACCACGACTCTTTCTCCTCGTAGATAGAGCGCAGGGCCTCAATGTCCTCCCGGAAGGACTTCTTGCTCCGCTGCAGCTCACGCAAGCTCTCCTCGGCTGCCGTTACCTCCTCCATGACCTTGGAGAAGCGCTCGAAGTTGATGTAGGTATTGTTGGGAGGCATGCTCGAGTGGGACTTGATGGTGTACTCTTTGAGCCGTGTTGTCTTGAGGCGTCGCCGCTCTGGCTTCTTGCTATTTTCTTCATTACGGACGTTCCGCCTCTTGATCACCTGCAAGGAGGTTGAAGGCAAGAAGGGAGAAGAACCTTAGAAGGAAAACTTTAGGGAGGGGGACAACAACCTACGGTTCTTGCCCATCCCTGCCCCATTTCTTCAGCACAATGGACTTCAAACCATGCCCTGGGCACCCAGGGGTTTTCCTTGGGAAGCTATCAGGGTCCCTCAACGAGAAGGTCAGAGATGGTTGACAAATTCCCCCCAAAAGAGTCTGGCTCTCTAATTCCTAATCTTCTACTGCATTGCGCGGACCCAAAAGAACAGCATTTCTGGCCAAACTTCCAAGTCATGTGGGGCAGTTGCACCCCGCACGAACAGAAGGTGTTCCCTAACCCAGTGAGTGAGTGAGTGAGAGAGAGAGAGAGAGAGAGAGAGCTCTGCAGCCCTCTCCAAACTACTACTCCCACTTTACAATACATGGAGGATGTAACAACATAAGAACCACCTGTTGGATCAGACGAGTGGTCTATCTAGTCCAGCATCCTGCTGCACAAAGTAACCAATACTGAACTCACATCGATTGGCTACTCATGAAGTAATATAGCATTTATTAACAATCAATAGTGGAAACTTAGCACACCCGTGAGTCCTGTATGTGCTATAACAATGAAATGGACACACTAAAACATGCCAAAATAAAACACCAATGCAAGCAGAGTATCCAGCAATGGCTGCTCGCCTATTTACAATGTCCCAGGTTGTAATCAGAAATGTCCAATAATGGCTAGTGGCCTATTGTCAATGTCCTTAGTTGTAATAGGAATGATGAGGTGTAGTCTCATCTGGAAAGTCCATGTACGTGAGCACACCAAGACTCCTCTAGAGGCAAAGACGTTTCGTGTACAAAACACTTCTTCGGTTGTTTTCAATCTTCTTATTGCATGGCGGGGGTTGGGTTAGGGTCACTGGGGATGTGGGGGGAGGTAGTTGTTAATTTCCTGCATTGTGCAGGGGGTTGGGCTAGATGACCCTGGTGGTCCCTTCCAACTCTATGATTCTACGATTTCCATTGCCAGGTGTATTAATTCTTGCCCAGTTTATCGATAGCGTTGTTAAGTTTCCATTACTAATCGTTCATAAATGCTTTTTTACTTCATGAGTAGCCAATCTATGTGAGTTCAGTATTGACTGTTTTTGGACATAGATAGGTATTTCTTTTCTTTGCACAAAGTAGCTAGCCATTTTCCCAGGAGGGCCAAGATAACAGGGCACAGAAGCCAACGCCTTCCTCTGATGTTGGCTTCCTAGAACTGGCAAACAGAGATTTCCTGCCACTGTGAATGGAGGCTCCCTGTAGTTAATGGGGTCAGTAGGCATCAATGGACCCCTTCCTCCCCCATGGATCCGACTAACCCCCTTTTGAAGCCCTCTACCCTCATGGCCCTTCGCTGTGGCCACCGGCAGGGAATTTTGCAATTTAATTACTCAACTTGAATAAAGTACACATGATACACATGAAGCTGAATCAGACCCTTGGTCCATCAAAGTCAGTATAGTGTAGTATGGCGTAGAGGTTAAGAGCGGTGGTTTGGAGCGGTGGACTCTGATCTGGAGTTTGATTCCCCACTCTTCCACATGAGCGGCAGAGGCTAATTGGTGAACTGGATTTGTTTCCCCTACACACGAAGCCAGCTGGGTGACCTTGGGCAAGTTATAGTTCTCTTAGAGCTTTCTCAGCCCCACCCACCTCACAGGGTGTCTGTTGTGGGGAGGGGAAGGGAAGGTGATTGTAAGCCGGTTTGATTCTCTCTTAAGTGGTAGAGAAAGTCGGCATATAAAAACCAACTGTTCTTCTTCTATTGTCTACTCAGACCAGCAGAGACTTGCCATGGACTCAGGTAGAGGTCTTTCACATCACCTACTTGCCTAGTCCCTTTGACTGGAGATGCCAGGGATTGAACCTGGGACCTTCTCCATGCCAGGCAGATGCTCTACCACTGAGCCACGGCCCCTCCCCAGTAGTATTTTGCTTTTGGGTGCCCTGTACCTATTCCCCGTCAACTTCGCTGGGTGCAACCAAGTTCTGGTATTATGGGAGAGGTGTCCACCTTGAGCATCATTTCATAAACCTCCACCATGCCCGCCTCATCCATCAAAGAAGGCTGATGGGTTTAAATGCTGACTCTTGCAGGGCCCCCCAAGAAAATCACTTCCAAGATGGACCCAACAACCCAGGCAAGAGCTCCAGGCATATGTCTCGCCCACTCTGGTGGCAGTACCGTCTAGCCCAAGAGACTATGCAAATAGCAGAAAGGTGAGCGACTTGCACTAGAAGAAGAGTTGGTTTTTATAAGCCAACTTTCTCTACCACTTAAAGCAGAATCAAACCGGCTTACCATCACCTTCCCTCCCCCTCCCCACAACAGACACCCTGTGAGGTGGGTGGGCCTGAGAGAGCTGTAACTTGCCCAAGGTCACCCAGCTGGCTTCGTGTGCAGGAGTCGGGAAACAAATCCAGTTCACCAGATTAGCGTCTGCCACTCATGTGGAGGAGTGGGGATCAAACCCGATTCTCCAGATTTGAGCCCACCGTTCCAAACCACCACTCTTAACCACTACACCACGCTGGCGCTAATGTTCCAAGTAATTTTTTTTGTACCTTAATCCACGGGTGCTCTAGGCTTTGGTCAATCGTCATCCGCTTCCTGCAACAACACGAAGAGAATGTGTCAAGCCTCGTTCCTTCAAATCTTTCTTTGGGAAGAGGAGGGGTACACTGAAAAAAGGCAACCCACCGAGTTATGGGATACCTATATATTATATTCCCAATGCTATGGAATATAACCTTCCGGAATCTCGGCCAGTTCAGCTTCACCAATGAAGATATTGACCAGTGTTACGGTCACAGCTATGGGTTGTACATATGAACGTATATGAACATATGAAGTTGCCTTATACTGAATCAGACCCCCTGGTCCATCAGTCAGCATTGTCTACTCAGACCGGCAGCAGCTTTCCAGGGTCTCAGGCAGAGGTCTTTCACATCACCTACTTCCCTAGTCCCTTTAACTGGAGATGCCAGGGATTGAACCTGGGACCTTCTGCATGCCAAGCAGATGCTCCACCGCTGAGCTACGGCCCCCTCCCTCTGGTTAACAGAATATAGAATCTCAACAAGCGAAGGAACCGTTTATTGTGAAACTGTGTCGCCTTGATAATAAACATTCATGTCCCGCCATGATAGCCATGGCCCACTGGAGCGATGATTCCAGAGCGACTGATGGCCCCGACTAGCAGGGGGAAGCAACCCCAGACTGCTGAGCAAGCCAAGGGTTGCCAAGACCCCAAATGAACCACTGCTCAAACAAAAGGCTCATGACTACCATGCCCGAATCTGGCAAGCAAGGGGGACCGCTGTGCAGCTTTGATCTGAAAGCTTGCCTGTACAAGAGTTCAACTGAAGCCTGCGCAAGAGCTCAACTGCCCAGAGCTCATAATCCGTTAACGTTTCATACCGGCTGATTCCTCCCCCGCCTATCACATGAACACATGAAGCAGCCTTATACTGGATCAGACCCTGGGCCCATCAAAGTCAGTATTGTCTACTCAGACCGGCAGCGGCTCTCCAGGGTGTCAGGCGGAGGTCTTTCACATCACCTACTTGCCTAGTCCCTTTAACTGGAGATGCCGGGGATTGAACCTGGGACCTACTGCATGCCAAGCAGGTGCTCTACCACTGAGGCACAGTCCTCCCCCCAAGGCTAGCAGAGGATGGGTTCGATCCATCAACCTCTGGGTTATGGGCCCAGCACGCTTCCTCCTCCCCGCCCCATCTGAGTCTCCTACTTGGGGTCCTTGACCAGCAGGCGCCGAATAAAGTCCTTGGCCAGCTCGCTGGTGTTGCTGAAGTACTCCTCGTCGAAGTCGTAGTTGACCGCGGAGATGTTGGTCAAGGTCTCCTGCTTCGTTTCGCCCAGGAACGGGGAGGCCCCGCTCAGGCTGCGGATCGAGGAGAGAAGATGGCGCCGTCATTGGCCAGTTCCCCACCGCTGTTGTGCCCAAAGCGGCGAAGTCGCCGCCAAACCCAGACGAACAAGAAGCTTCTCAGATGCTTTGCGGTCCACCGTTCGCGGTAAAATTACAGCCCTGGGTAAAGCTCCTTGGCAGGCACTATATTTTTTAGGCAAACAACTATCAAGTAGTACCTTGTGACTAGAAGTATTCTCTGTTCAAGGTTTCCAACATAGATCTCTTTAAATGCTATTAACAAACTACAGGTTGCAAATTCACCAGGAAAAGTTCCAAATCATAGAATCCTAGAGTTGGAAGGGACCACCAGGGTCATCTAGTCCAACCCCCTGCACAATGCAGGAAATTCACAACTACCTCCCCCCCACCTCACACCTCCAATGACCCCTACACCATGCCCAGAAGATGGCCCAGATGCCCTCCCTCTCATGAACTGCCTAAGGTAATAGAATCAGCATTGCTGTCAGATGGCCATCTAACCTCTTCTTAAAAACCTCCACGGAAGGAGAGCTCACCACCTCCCAAGGAAGCCTGTTCCACTGAGGAACCGCTCTAACTGTTAGAAAATTCTTCCTAATGTCTAGACGGAAACTCTTTTGATTTAATTTCAACCCGTTGGTTCTGGTCCAACCTTCTGGGGCAACAGAAAACAACTCGGCATCCTCCTCTATATGACAGCCCTTCAAGTACTTGAAGATGGTTATCATATCCCCTCTTAGTCGTCTCCTCTTCAGGCTAAACATACCCAGCTTCTTGAACCTTTCCTCATAGGACTTGGTATCCAGACCCCACACCATCTTTGTTGCCCTCCTCTGGACATGTTCCAGCTTGTCTACATCCTTCTTAAATTGTGGTGCCCAAAACTGAACACAAATACTCTAGGTGAGGTCTAACCAGAGCAGAGCAAAGAGATACCATCACTTCACGTGATCTGGACACTATACTTCTGTTGATACAGCCCAAGATCGCATTTGCCTTTTTAGCAACCGCATCACACAGAAGCCTTAACTGACCCCCACCCATTTCCTAAAAACACCTGGTGGGCTCCAGAAACGGTGCCATGGCACCCAGGCATCATGTGGGGGACCCCTGCTCCAGACCTACCTGACAGCAGAAAACACTGCCACATCTTTCAGCTGCAGGATCAGCAGCAAGGGCCTTCTGCCCAGGTAAGAGAATACCTGGCGACTCAATGGCACCTGACCTCACCCTCACAAGGGTACTAGGTGGGAGGGGAAAACTCAAGACAATCCCTTCCAGCCCAACACCCCACAAACATCCCATTAAGCAGCTGGGTTCATTTATAAAGCGGACTCACAGGATGTACGTGATGACCCCGATGCTCCTACAAAAGAAAAGGAAAAATTAGCAAGCCCAGGCATGCGTCACATGAAGCTGCCTTATACTGAATCAGACCCTCGGTCCATCAAAATCAGTATTGTCTACTCAGACCAGCAGTGGCTCTCCAGGGTCTCAGGCGGAGGTCTTTCACATCACCTACTTGCCTGATCCCTTTAACTGGAGATGCCTGGGACTGAACCTGGGACCTTCTGCATGCTAAGCAGAGGCTCTACCACTGAGCCACAGCCCCCTTGTGCAGACCAAGAAACTGCTCTAACGTATTGCGGAGTATGTTTGAATTGTGGTGGCTCTCTATGCTCTTGCATCAGTGTCTTGAGGCTTATTCCAGATACCTGGCCCCCCGGACTATCCATTTATCTTCTGCCAGGGCCTTCTTGGTGGTTGCTTCTGCCCTTTGGAACCGACTCCACAGCCCCATACTCATGTTTTATGACTCTCTTACGGTTATTGTATTTCACTAAGTGGTGCTATTTGAATGTTTAGATGTGTTTTATTGAATGTTTATTGTGGAATGTTTTATTGTGAACCGCTCTAAGACCATTCAGGAGAGGATGCGGTATTTAAATGTGATAAACAAACAAATAAATTATCAGGTAGGGCCTGTGGCTTGGTGGCCGTGCGCCTAAAGTCCCTGGTTCAATCCTCGGGATCGCCAGTTATCAAGTCAAGTCAAGTTTATTAATACAGTCGACTGACCAAGAACGTGCCAACACATCAAAAGTTTCCAGACACAATAGTTTTGCACCACAGAATCACAGACTACCCCATACATATAAAATGTGTAAGGTCAATAAAAGCAACCCCTGGTTAAAATTATCATATTAAAATTGATAAAATATTCCAACAATCATTCTCTAATAAAGCTCTGCGTATTTTAATAGAAACAGTGCAGAACTTGGCAGTTTGGAGCGTAAGCTGAGGGCGATCGCCAGTTACCGAATCTCGTTTGGGGAAGGAGTTATCTCTGCCTCAGAACGTGGAGAGTCCCACCTGTAAGATGTTGAGCTAGATGGACCAACAGTAGTCTGGGACACATTCGCTTGCTTATAACTTAACGCCACCCTCCATTTTATACTCAAAGCTGATTTCACTCACCACATGTCGGCTTCCAAGCCCAGTGGTTCATAGTTCACTATTTCTGGAGCTTTGGAAAGAAGTAGGGGGAGAAAAGTTCATTCACAAAAGAAGCTAATCCAAAGCAGTTTCCTTGACTTTATGCGTTTTTCATATTGTTCACAAAATCAGTATAGGTAAACACACTGTTACATCAACTTTTCAGATAGCCATATAAACTTTATAATTCATATCCTCAGAGTCCAAAATAATAATTCCAAACATAATAAACACCAATCATATTACTAAGTATATAGCATTCAGCAACATTCCAGAAAATAATTCTTATCCCAAAGTTCATAAATAAAGAAGAGTTGATTGGTTCTCGTAGGTTATCCGGGCTGTGTAACCGTGGTCTTGGTATTTTCTTTCCTGACGTTTCGCCAGCAGCTGTGGCCGGCATCTTCAGAGGAGTAACAGTGTCCTTCAGTGTTACTCCTCTGAAGATGCCGGCCACAGCTGCTGGCGAAACGTCAGGAAAGAAAATACCAAGACCACGGTTACACAGCCCGGATAACCTACGAGAACCAATCAACTCTGACCCTGAAAGCCTTCGACAAAGAAGAGTTGGTTTTTATATGTCGACTTTCTCTACCACAAGACAGACTCAAACCGGCTTACAATCGCCTTCCCTTCCCCTCCCCACAACAGACACTCTGTGAGGTAGGTGGGGCTGAGAGAGCTCTTAATAGAACTGTGACTTGCCCAAGGTCACTCAGCTGGCTTCATGTGTAGGAGTGGGGAAACCAACCCGGTTCACCAGATTAGCCTCCGCTGCTCATGTGGAGGAGTGGGGAATCGAACCAGGTTCTCCAGATCAGAATCCACTGCTCCAAACCATCGCTCTTAACCACTACACCACGCTGGCTCACTATGAAGTGAAATAATTGAGGACTTTATAATAGCCTCCACAAGCTATACTGATTTCGTGATTTGTATATTGGTACAGAGGTGTTTTTTGGTATCTATTTTTCATATTGTTTGCAGGTTTGCAACAAAAAAAATTGTGGGGGGAGGACTGGAATCACATGTTGAGATTTTTAAAAATGTGTTTTTTTGTATTAATTGCTGGTTTGCACGTTTGCTGGTTTGTACCCAAAAAAAATGGGGGGGGGGAGAGACGGGAGACACATGCTGAGATGACCGTTTCAGAATTGCAAACTTGCTGCAATTCAACAATTTCGGGGGGGGGGGACACACCCACCACCCTCGCATTAACTGTTGCGGGCAAAATTTTGGAACGCCCCCATTCCACACGTACCTACAAATTCTGGGGTGCCAAAAATGTTTTTGAACTCATTTCCTGCTTCAATCTTGTGAGCAATCCCGAAGTCAATCAGCTTGATCCGAGGGCTGGGGACGTTTTTGTCGAGCAGCATGATATTTTCAGGCTGGTGGGAAAAGTAAAAAATAAACGGAGACATTCAATCTGCTGCCAATAATTTAGGCTCTGACTCCCTTATGTGGGGGGGGAAGACAACTGAAAGGGGGGGACACCTTGATAGAAATTGGTACAATTATGCTTGAAGTGGAGAAAGTATCTCCTCCTGGTGAGAGAACAGCCTTGTTCAAAAGAAGCTTCTGCTAAGCCTTCTTTTAAACTTGGGGTGGGGGGAGCCAAAGACATAAAGCAACCGGTAGATGAACGCAACAGTTAAGATGTACAGTTTGCATAACCTGGAAACAATTTGCATAACATGCAAGTTTGGCTGGCCAGATTATTTATTCCCCTTTATTCCCCTTTTTCTTCCACTACCCAGATTTGGGCGATGGTCAACAGACACACCACCTACTCATTGTACCAGCAAACGAACGTTTGGCTGGCCAGATTTGGACGATGGTCAACAGACACACCACCTACTCCAGTTGTACCAACAAAAAAACATGCAAATTCTTCAAGTATCAATATTTGTCCTGGCCCTGAATTGGCTAGCCCAGGCTAGCCTGATTTTGTCAGATCTCAGAAGCTAAGCAGGGTCAACCTTGGAAAGTATTTGGATGGGAGACCTCCAAGGAAATACCAGGGGCGTGACTTGGAGGCAAGCAATGGCAAACCACCTTTGAACGTCTCTTGCCTTGAAAACCCTACCAGGGGTCGCCGTAAGTCAGAAGTGACTTGGTGGCAAAAACAAAAAACATTTGATCTAGACCACCAAGACAGTTACTGCAATTTGAGGAATCCTTTATTTAACAACACTGTTAAATAAAGGATTTATTTAAGGCGAGGAGAGGGATGTTAGCCCTACTCTCAAATCCTACACGGACACCACAGAGCAAGCTTGCCCAACTTTCTCAGGGTATCACTGCCCATCCTAAAATAAGACTTCAATGTGCTATATCAGTACACTGGGGGAGATGCTTCTAGTTTCCATTAGTTTTCTAGAAAATGATCAGGTCCCCACCACCCCAGACAAGTGACCAGTCTTTATCAGAGGATCCTCTTCAGAAACTAGGCATTTTGTGGAATACCCTCCATGGGGTTACGAACTTTTAACCTCTTTTAATCTCTTTGTAAGAAGTTTAAACAGAAATCTTATCTTCCTTGAATTCCTTTGGTATTCAAGTTTGGCAGTTACTATGCTGTCTGAGCATTCTTCCTTTTTGTGCTGTTATCTTTGAGGATTTATTACGGCGCGGTGTCAGATTCTTGGTCGCAAGCTGCCTTGGGGACCCCTACTGAAGAAAAGTAAGATGCAGATGTTTTTAGGAAACGGATTAAACATAAAGTCTGGGACTTGTTAGTTTGGGTGGGGGAAAGGATGGGGAGCGACATGACAGACATTTATAAAATTATGTATGGGGTGGAGAAAGGTGATCGAGGAAGCCATTTTCCCCCTCTCTCATAATACTAGGCTTGGGGGAACCCAACAAAGTTGACGGGCAATAGGTATAGGACAGACAAAAGGAAATACAGAGGGCTTTAGAATGGGTAAGACAGATTGAGGAAGGAGAGGTCCAGCAAAGGGAGCCTCCATATACAGAGAACACCAAACTCCGAAGCCACAGATAGGATGCAAAATAATTCTTTTGCGCCTTGTTTATTGGTCCTCCAGAGTAACTGGTTGGCCACTGGGCGAAACAGGATTCTGCACTAGATGGACAACTGGTCTGATCCAGCAAGGCTCTTCTCACATTCCAAACAAAGGTGTGGTAGCACAAGGCAGCCCAGGTAAAGGGTTTGCAGGGGCCCTTTGGGATCTCACCTTGAGGTCAAAGTGGGCGATGCGTTTGGAATGCAGGTAATAAACCCCGTCCAGGATCTGCTTGAGGAACTGAGTGGCCTCTTCCTCCGTCAGCGACTCCTTCTCGGCCAGGAAATCGAAGAGCTCCCCTCCCGAGACCAGCTCCAGGATCAACACCACATCGGTCTTGTTCTCAAAGATATCGTGGAGGGTGATGATATTGGGGTGCTGGATCTCCCGCAGGATGTTCACCTCCCGCTCGATCTCTTCGCGGCTCACCCCGCGGCGGCTGGAGGAGAGGCGCCGCTTCTTGATGAACTTGGCTGCGTATTCTAGCCCACTCTTCTTCTCCCGGCATTTCCGCACAATCGCAAACTGGCCGCTGGGGAGAAGGAAAAGAGATGGGAGTCTGAAGGAAACAGATCGGGGACACTCAACAGCAGCAGCAACAGGGGAAGACTTTAGCTTCTGCTAGACCAGTGTTTCCCAAAGTGGGTAGTTCCATCCCTGGGGGGCGGTGGGATTACCTGGGGGGGTCCTAACAGGCAAGGGGGCAGCAGGGGGGCGCTAGAGGTGGGCCCCTTCAACTGTGTTGTTCACTAATTTACAATAGATCAAGCTATTGCACCATGCTGGCAAATTTGGTGGAAACTATCAGCATTTTTTTCCAGACTTTGAAGAGTTGGTACCACTGGATCAAGTTCACCAGCTTTGTTGAATAAATTTCAACTAAAAAGTTTTAATTTGCTTTTGAATAGATGTGCAATTAATTGTGACTGTTTTGAAATTTTATTATTATCTTCTTTAGTAAGGCATGCAAACCCCTATTTTGAATAATGCTTTTTATAGGATAGGGTAGGGGGCACTGGGATTGAGTTTGTGGAACCAAGGGGGCGGTGGCCCGAAAAGTTTGGGAACCACTGTGCTAGACCATGGGTGTCAAACATAAGGCCCAGGGCCAGATCCGACCCCTTGAGGGCTCTTATCCAGCCCGCGAGCCAGCCACCCCTCCCCGTCCCAAGGTGTCAATTATTAAAGACTGTTAAATAAAAGAAAATACTGTAAGAGTGTTATTGTTTTATGCATGTTTGTATTTTAAGTAAAAAATAAAGTAAAAATAATATCCTTAATTGCCTTTGCCTGTGTCTTTATCTCAGGCACCTGACATTACATTTTATGGTACACATGGCCTGGCCCGACCAAGTGACATTTATGTACTATCTGGCCCTCGTAACAAATGAGTTCCACACCCCTGTGCTAGACCAAAGAGGGCGAAATTAATCCAGCATCCCATTTCACACAGTAGCCAGGCAGATCCCCGGGCCGGGCACAGAGGCCAAAGCCTCTCGCTGCAATAAGTGTTCGCACGGATACTGCGTCTGAACATGGAGGCTCCATTAAGTCATTACGGCTAACAGCGAAAGACAAAACTCTGCTTCGTGGCCGAGCTGAGATCTATCAAATTCCCTCGGGCTTCCTTGTGAGTTTGCGGCCTTCTTGATCTGTAGCTCAGCCGCTGAACTACCAGCTTCTCTTGTGTGTAAAAAGAAGGCAATGAAAATACCTCCTGCAACTGCTTTGAAAACTGGACGGATTTTTCCTGGTTCGTTATTTACATTTTCCAATGGTGACATCATACCGACGAACCACCGGCTTCCTATATAAGGTCGCTAGAGGCTGATGGGAGACAAGCGAAGGCAGCTGGGCAGGTTTTAATTCTGTCGCTCGTCAGCAAAACTGGCTGGGAATAATCCCTGAAACCAGCCTCCCCGGTCTGAGTCACGTGTGGGTCTCCTCCCACCCCACATACACAAAAGCTTTGCGATTTGTTTCCAAGAGAAAGGGGGATAAACAGACATGGAGGTCTATCATTTGCTTTTTCCCAGCCCCGATCACTTTGCGACTCCCAGCCACAACTCTGAGCAACCTTCCTCGGAGGCCGTGGGGCTTACTGCCAAGCAAACATGCCTCGGATGCCTCCAGAGTCAGACCTTTTTGAGTCACTTATGGAACTCTTTGCCACAAGATGCAGAGATGGCTGCTCGCTTTAACGGGGATTGAAGGGCAGATTCATGGAAGTGTCCATTGACAGCTGTTCCCGTAAAAGCTAAACAGAGCCCCCATGTCCAAAGGCAGTCTACCTCTGAGCACCAATGGCTAGGGAAAGGTAAGAAAAGAGCTGTTGCCTTTATTTGACCCATCTAAAACCAACCCTGTGAGGCGGAACTCTCCTCCACAAAGCAGAAAGGGAGGGATTGCAAGGGTTTTACATCCAATACAATATCCAGTAATGTAGTCACTTGGATACAACCTAGGACTCTAGCAAAGGGACAATCCCCCTGCACCAGGATTTTATTTATTTATTTAAAGCATTTATTAGCTGCTTTTCTTCCATACAGAGCTCAAGGCGGCTTACAGCATAGATAACACACAGAAAACAAAAGATAAAAACATAACTTAAAACATAAAAACTAAAAATCACAACTTGGGATTGTGACACACACACACAATTGTGACACACACTGATTTCCAAGCATAAGAAAAACAACTTCGTTTAGCAAGCTCTAGGGACAAACACTGCTGGGACAGAGTTTCTCAGACAGGAAATACGCTTCACCCTCAGGAATCAAACCTTACATCATGAACCCCAAGATCCTGAAGGAACCAAAGCAAACTCTCTTTTTTTGGGGGGGGGAGGGGAAAAGTTGAGGGCAGCAGGAAAAGAGGAAGACCCAACAAGAGATATATTGACTCAATAAAGGAAGCCACAGCCTTCAATTTGCAAGATCTGAGCAAGGCTGTCAAAGGTAGGACATTTTTGAGGACTTTCATTCATAGGGTCGCCATGAGTAGGAAGCGACTTGACGGCACTTAACACACACACAAGTATGAAATCAGCACAACTTTGCTGAATTTGCCTGCTTCTCCCCACCCACCCCGCCCAAATCACAGGGATTTTATTGGCCAATATCCTGTTTGCCCTTACCTGGATCGCCCCAGGCTACCCTGATCTCATCAGCTCTCAGAAGCTAAGCAGGGTCAGCCCTGGCTAGTAACTGGATGGGAGACCTCCAAGGAATACCAGGGTTGTGATGCAGAGGCAGGCAATGGCAAAGCACCTCTGAACGTCTCTTGCCTTGAAAACCCTACAAGGTCGCCATAAGTCAGCTGTGACTTGACAGCAAAGGGGGGAAATCCTGTATGCAGATCAGGCCAATGTGTTCAAATCGGTGAACTTCATCCCTCCAACCACCTCACTGTCTTCAGTCCCCCATTGGTTCCTCCACCACACCAGTCCAGTCAATAAAGCTTCTCAGGCAGCGGTCTTTCCCATCACCTACTTGTCCAGTCCCTTTAACTGGAGATGCTGGGATTGAACCTGGGACTTTCTGCCTGCCAAGCAGATGCTCTATCACTGAGCCACAGCCCCTCCCCTACATAGTAACTGAGGCAACAGGGAGACTCAGGTTCAAATCTCCACTCAGCCACTAACCTTGGGCCACACTCTTTCTCAGCCTAAACTACCTCGCAGGGTTGTTGCAGGTACACTAAAGGAAGAGAAAGCCCTGAGCTCCAGAGACGAACTGACGAATAAAAATGTCGTTAACTGGTGTATGCAGATGAAGGCCACAGAGGGGCCCAAGTTGGCTCACCTTCCCAGCTCTTCCCCCATCTCGTAATGGTCTTCCACATTTTCCTGGCGGAAGGTGGACATGGTGCCTGGCCGGAAAGGGTTTGCCCCTCAGCTTCCTGAGGCCCTTGAGCTGGACCGAGAGTTGAAATCAGTGCTAGAGAACAGAAACGGAACGGTTCAGAAATCCAGTCAAGGAGTAGCCACAACATACTTCACCCTTCACTATTTTTTTAAAATTCTGCTGGGGATCTTCATATTCCTTTCCCTGAACTTGAATTCTGACTGACCTTTCCTGCCCCCAGAGATCCATGTTTACATTCCTCCAAAGATCTAGGAAAAACCCAGCCTTTCTCCTTTGCAGCCCCCAACCCACATTTTCATTCCAGCACCCCAAAGCCTTCCCACCCCATTACCAGACACCCCTTTCACTTCTCCTTATAAAGCCTCCCCAAATCCCCTTCCATAACCCCACATGCCTCCCTGCGGGGAGGGACACCCCCCCTTTTCTGCCCTTCTTATCACCAGAGCACCAAACAAACCCCATCTTTCTTGCCTCCCGTCCCCCTACATGCAGCCTTGGAAACGGCCTCCCATTTCACCGCAGGGGGGCTTTACCATCTTTCCTGCCCCTGCTTCCCCCAACATTCAGCCCCAAACAGGAGTAACCCCATACGTTCCCAACCTCTGCCACCCTCATTCCCCTTATGGGGTCCCATATACTGCCCCACGTTTCCCCAGCCCCATAACCCACCCCACACATCCCCAGAACCACAATCTTCCCCGCCCCTGCTTCTCCCAATATTCAGCCCCAGACAGGAGTAACCCCATATATGTCCAACTTCTTCCACCCTCATTCCCCTTATGGGGTCCCATACACAGCCCTACGCTTCCCCCAGGCCCCTAACCCACCCCACACATCCCCAGAACCCCAATCCTCCCTGCCCCTTCCTCCCCATTCCAGCCACACCCCAGGCTGCCCAAGACCTGCCCCCCATCTCCCCACAGAAACCTTTCCCAGCCCTCTCCCCTCAAGCCCCCCCCTCAAGCCCTCGCCCACCTCGGGGGACGGGAGCGCGCCGGGGGGACGGGAGCGCGCGCGACGGAAAGAGCCGAGAAGGGCGCCGCCGCCGCCGCCGCCGCCGCGTTCCAACACTCGTCCCTCGCTCTCCGCCCGGGGGAAGCTCCCCATTGGCTAAGGGGCGGAGGCGACGTCACAAAGCCCCGTCGTCGCCTCCTCCTCCTCCTCCCAGCCCGTGCATGACGTCACCGCTTCTAGGAGAGCTCGTGCTTGTGCGATGCGTTAATCAATATTTTTATATTTCATGGCAGGGTATGAGCTTTCGTGAGCCACAGCTCACTTCTTCAAATATCTGAAGAAGTGAGCTGTGGCTCACGAAAGCTCATACCCTACGAGAAAATATTTGTGTTAGTCTTTAAGGGACTCTTTAACTGGATTCTTGCCCTTTTCTACTACTGCAGACAGACTAACACGGCTACCCACTGTGATTTATATTTCATGTTAAGCTGGTGAAGATTAATTCTTGATGCATAGTTCGCTGAACATGCTTTATTGACTGTTGAAAATTATTCTCTTGAAAATTATTCTCTCGTAACGAGGCCCCCTTCATTGTATATATTTTGTATATATGTATGTTGTTTCACAACTTAGATAAGTTAGTTTAGATTTAGTCACTTCTTAGGTCATATTTAGTGTTTAATTTTTGATCGCTATTTCATAAAGACACATTTTTGCAATTGAGCCCTTACTTCCCGTTTGTACAACTAACAGTTTAATACGGTTGATATAAGTGCCTGGAGGATGGCAAGCCTAGTGAGGCGCCATGATCTAATCTAATAAATAAGGACCACAGAGATCACCCACAGGAACATTAATTGGTTGGGGACACAATCCCTCTAGTTTTGCTCAAGCAGCGTTCATCGAAGAAAGCCCAGGTTCTTGTTAAGCCCTGGAGTGACGACTGACACCACCCCTTCTCCAGGCCTGAGAGATAAGTTCCTTCAGGAACTATGAATTGACTTCAGCCCGAGCTAAAAGCTGTCGGTGACAGCCAGCGTCCTCATTTAGGGCCCGTCCTGTAGCAACTTGTTCCAGCGTCTCTGCCTTCCTTGGGGGATTACAAGCCCCAAATTGCCTAACACAAATGCGTGTCCCTGCCCTAGGAAAGGCAGTTGCTAGGCAGAGCTTGGCAGTTCTCTTACAAAGGGATTTCAAAGGGAGATTAGAAAGAGAGACCGCTGAATTACAACTAATGATGAAGCTCAAGACAATGCATTCTCCTGGATTGAATAGGGACCTGAGATTCCTGTCTCCTTACCAATGCTGATTTCTCCAGCCTACTACTCCTCTGCATATCACACCCGATCCAATCACACCTGATAATGTCATTTACCTGCTGTTGACATTTACATGCTATTTATTGCCATTGGGTGTGTGAATTCACTCTTCTCGACTTAAGGATAGACGGACTCACATTCTAGCTGTATCTGAAGAAGTGAGCTGTGACTCAGGAAACCTCATACCCTGCCAGAGATTGTGTTGATCTTTAAGGTGCAACTGGACTCTTGCTCTTTTCTAGAGCTTGGCAGTGAGGGAAGGTGCTGCTCCCCCTAGGCTTGCCAACCTCCAGATGGGGTCCTCTTAGAATTACCTCTAATACCAGTCTTCAGAGAGGAGAAAATGGCAGGTTTGAAGGGCGGACCCTGGCTTCCCCTGCTGAGATCCAACCCCTCCCCAGGCTCCGCCCCCAAATCACATGAAGCTGCCTTCTACTGAATCAGACTCTTGGTCCATCAAAGTCAGTATTGTCTACTCAGTCCAGCAGGGGCTCTCTAGGGTCTCAGGCGGAGGTCTTTCACATCACCTCCATGAGTCGGAGGCGACTTGACGGCACTTAACACACACACACACACACACACACACACTTGCCTAGTCCCTTTAACTGGAGATGCCGGAGATTGAACCTGGGACCTTCTGCATGCCAAGCCGATGCTCTACCACTGAGCCACAGCCCCTCCCTCCTCAGGCATCCTCCAACCCAGGGCTAGCAACCTCCTTTGTGCAATTCAGGGCCTGTGAAGTCTACTGTTTATAGCTTTTCTTTCTTGATAATTCCGTGCGCCCCCTGGGAAGGAGCCGTCGCAGATCTCTTCCTAGAGACACCTGGTTGGCCACTGCCTGAACAGACTGCTGGACTTGATCTGATCCAGCAGGGCTTTTCTTACCTTCTCTGCCCGCACAAATTCTCATCCACAAAAAGGCTCATGTTAGAACAAACACTTGGGTGTCCAAAGGGATTCCACCCACCACCACCACCACTTTTGAGGCAGCTGTGTCAATCATATTGCCAAAGGTTCAAGCACAAGAAGTGAGAGGATGCTTGGAATCAGGGGAGAGGCTGTGGTAGAGCATCGGCTTGGCATGCAGAAGATCCCAGGTTCAATCCCTGGCTGCATAGGGACCAGGACCTTGGATGGGGTACCTAGTGGCTATGGGGGGCGTAGATAGCAGAAGTTCTCATGGAGCTGAGACAGCCTTATTTTCCCTTCTCCCAGCCTCAGATTTGCCCCTCCCCCTTACTAAGATTTTACTGCTTCCACCGGAGACCTGAAGGAGGAGCCGAGAACCCCTAGGTCCAAGCCGGACTCCAGTCCAGTAGCACCTTAAAGAGGTGGCTTTTATACCCCATTTTTCTCTATCAAAAGGAGACTCAAACCGGCTTACAATTGCCTTCCCTTCCTCTCCCCACAACAGACACCTTGGGAGGTAGGTGGGGCTGAGAGAGTTCAGAGAGAACTGTGAGTAGCCCAAGGTCACCCAGCAGGCTTCATGTGGAGGAGTGGGAAATCGAACCCAGTTCTCCAGATTAGAGTTGGCCGCTCTTCATCAAGGGGCTTTATTGTGTGTGTATGTGCCCAGCACCATTTCCAGCAGGACCAGTTAAATACTTCTACCAAACTAAGAAGGGGGGGAGGAGGAATTGCTCCCATTTTCTCTGCACTGCTCACACCCATGGAAGTTTGATTTAGCCATCTACGTCACTGTGCGCATAAAACAGACCTACTGCCACGTTTTGAAGAAGCCTGCAAGAAGAAAGGCCGCTGTTCACTCCTGCTTCAAAACTACGTGTGCGCTATGCACCCTCAAGTTGCTTCCGACTTACAGCGACCCTGTGATTTAATTACCTCCAAAACTTCCTATCATTAACAGCTTTGCTCAGCAGATCTTGCAAACCGAGGGGTGAGGCAATCCCTCTCAGGGGTGGGTCTTCCTCTTTTCCTACTGCCTTCGGCTTTTCCATAAGCACATAAGAAAAGCCATGCTGGATCAGACCAAGGCGCATTAGGTCCAGCAGTCTGTTCATACAGTGGCCAACCAGGTGCCTCTAAGGAAGCCCACAAACAAGACAACTGCAGCAGCAATATCCTGCCTGTATTCCACAGCACCTAATGTAAGAGGCATGCTCCTCTGATCCTGGAGAGAATAGGGATGCATCACGACTAGTATCCCTTTAGACTAGTAGCCATGGATAGCCCTCTCCTCCGAGAACGTGTCCACTCCCCTCTTAAAGCCTTCCAAATTGGCAGCTACCACCACATACTGGGGCAGGGAGTGCCACAATTTAACTATGCGTCTGTGCATAGTTTGTGCATTTCCCCTAGCATCTCCAAAGTACATTGCGGCTGAAGATGGAGGCTCCCTTTGGATTTCTTCACAAGTTGCTCTAGACTGGTTTTCCTGGCCCCACCGCTATAATTCAGCCCTCATTAGGGCTGAACACTTACCTGACTCAGGGTTGAGCAAAAATCCTCTGTGGTGTTTGACTGGTTTTCAAGGGCAAGGTCACAGTTGCGCTTGGAAAGGGGCAAAAGTTTGCATTTTAAACATTTCATTCTCTTCCATAGGGATCATTTTGAGGGTAAAGCAGAGGAAGAGGATTGGTTCTTGTGGGTTATCCGGGCTGTGTAACCGTGGTCTTGGTATTTTTTACACAGCCCGGATAACCGAAAAGAACCAATGAACTCTGACCGTTAAAGCCTTCGACAATATAAGAGAAGAGTTGGTTTTTATATGCCGACTTTCTCTACTACTTAAGGGAGAATCAAACCGGCTTACAATCACCTTCCCTTCCCCTCCCCACAACAGACACCCTGTGGGGTATGTGGGGCTGAGTGTGACTAGCCCAAGATCAGCCAGCTGGCTTCGTGTGTAGGAGCGGGGAAACAAATCCAGCTCACCAGATTAGAGTCCGCCGCTGACGTGGAGGAGGGGGAATCAAACCCAGTTCTCCAGACCAGACTCCACTGTTCCAAACCACCGCTCTTAACCACTACACCAAGAGGTGAGGTACTTTAGGTTGAATGTGCGACCAGCTCAGACCACTGCGAACTTACATGGGCAAGTGGGGATCTGAATTTTGGAGGTCCTGCATCTTAGCCCAAGAGCCCCGTGGCGCAAATTGGTAAGAGCTGCAGTACTGCAGTCCAAGCTCTGCTCACGATCTGAGTTCGATCCTGACGGAAGTTGGTTTCAGGTAGCCGGCTCAAGGTTGACTCAGCCTTCCATCCTTCCCAGGTCGGCAAAATGAGTACCCAGCATGCTGGGGGTAAACGGAAGATGACTGGGGAAGGCACTGGCAAACCACCCCGCAAACAAAGTCTGCCTAGTAACATCGGGATGTGACATCACCCCATGGGTCAGGAATGACCCGGTGCTTGCACTGGCGACCTTTACCTTTACACATCTTAGCCCGGCACTCTCACCACTATTTATCTTCCCCCCCAACTCAAATGCCTGGGTGGTACAGGGTTTAGGCAGAGAGCAGTGCACTCTTCCCTAGCACCAGTCAACAAGGGTATTGGCTTGAAACCAGAAGGAAGTACCACTGCTAGGAAAACGGGACTTTGGGTACTTACCGTGAAGGTTCCTTCTACTCTGAGGTAAGGAGGGCACCTTGGAGACAGATGGGTGATCCGTTCTAGTTCTAAGACAGGCAGGAAATAGTAACAAACTTTCCCCATTTCCAGTTTCTTGCCTTGAATCGACCCGTCTCCAGTTTCCTTCCTGCCTAGCTAGGATAAGGTGGCTACTGAGGTTGCTCCGCAGCAACCTTTACCACATGGAGTTGGGATCCTTCTCTCTCCAAAGGGTCGTGAACTGAGGGGCTGTGGCTCAGTGGACGAGCATCTGCTTCGCTTGCAGAAGGTCCCAGGTTCAATCCCCGGCATCTCGTTAAAGGGACTAGGCAAGTAAGTGATGTGAAAGACCTCCGCCTGAGACCCTGGAGAGTCACTGCTGGTCTGAGTAGACAATACTGACTTGGGTGGACCAAGGGTCTGATTCAGTATACAGCAGTTTCATGTCCTCATGTATTCAAGAAAAACCCAGCTCTTCCCAACTCACCGGATTCATTCAACTGCTTCAGTGTCAATCCACAGGGCACTGTTGTAATTTTTAACTTAGCTCTCCTCGTGGGGGCACACTGCAGTCTCATTCATTGCAGACTGAGTTTCCCTAAGAAGTGGTACTTCCTTTTGGTGGAAGGAGTCTTCGAGTGGAGAGGCTCCTACGTGAGGTTCAACTCACGTTGAGACGGGATTAAACGTGGGCACCTTCAGAACGGCACGTTTGCCCATCTCCGACACTTTCCATAAAATGCGGCCTTCCGTCACTTAACAGCTTGCCAAGATATCAGGCACAAGGCAGGATTTGAAAAAGAAAACTTCTCTGGGATAGTGCATGCAAGGGGAAAGGAGGGGAATCCAATTCTACTATCCACGCTCCTGGCCAAAAACAGTCAGGGTGTGGGCCACATTACTCAAATCCCCTTTTGGACAGTAGGATGCGCAAAGGTAGTGCCCTCGCATCACCAATGAACGGAAGGGTACCAACAGCACATTTGACTGTCGTTAAAGAGTCCAGCCTGCTACGGCTCACCAGTTTGTACAGAAGCCCCAGAGAAATAAGCTTACTGGCACCTCTGCCATGATAAAGGGATACCTGGAGCATTCCAGGCTGGCTCCTTTCCCAGTTACCAAAGAGCAAGAGAAATCCAAGATGCCAGCTTCCCCCACATGCTGCTGGCAGCCTGCCTTCCTGAGCAGTCATTTGATAAACGCAGGCAGATGCCTGTTTCCAGCAGTTTCTGAGCTGCGCTAATCCACGACACGTCAGCTTCCGCCGCAAGAGAGCAAATGCATTGTATGGAGAGAACATGCGTCATCTGCTGCCCTGCCAATGGGGAGGAGCTTGGCCTTTCTATTATGGCACCCTCCGACAAGAGGAAAGTTGGTTTTTATATGCCGATTTTCTCTACCACTTAAGAATCAAACCAGCTTACAATCACCTTCCCTTCCCCTCCCCACATGACACCCAGTGAGGTAGGTGGGGCTGAGAAAGCTCTAAGAGATGTGACTAGCCCAAGGTCAACTAGCTGGCTTCATGTGTAGAAGTGGGGACTGATTAGAGCCCGCCACTCATGTGGAGGAGTGGGGAATCAAACCCGGTTCTCCTGATCGGAGTCCATTGCTCCAAACCACCACCCTTAACGTGACTGCATACATAACTGCACCATGACCCAACTTTCTCAGGCTGCTTTCAAAATAATTTTTCTTTGTGGCGCCTGTTTGCCCTCCCCTGGGATTTCTGCAGCAGCTGAATGGCTGATGGAGATTCAATGCCAAAAGGAAGCCTGAATCAGTCTTATTCAATTTATTCCAGTAGTACTAATACATGGATTCGCACAAAGACACTCATTTTCAAACAAGGCCCCGGGCCTTCTACTTTCTCCCCTCTAGAAGACTTCGACCCCGTCTCCTCCTTATGGCCCCAGATCAGAAACCCCCCGCCCCCGACCCTCCCTCCTGATGGCCCCAGATCACCTCTGACCAACCCTCCCACTAAAATCCACCCTCCTTTCCCTGCTGCCTCTGAAGACCTCCCCCTCCCCCAAGCAAAGAAAGCAGGGCTTTCAGCCGCCAGTGAATAAATATGGAAAAACCAGGCCTCTTTCTTCTCCCCGCTCCTTCCCACCCAATCATGTCAAATGGAAATGTGGGTTCCCCCCCCCCGACGGTTACAATGGTACTGACCAGAAGGACCCCGAGTGATCGACGTACGGATATGGGAAACGCTAAGCCTGAACACAGACACAGCTCTCTATGGACTTAACGCAAAAAGACGGCCCCCTGCTGCCCTCGGTGCCGCTGCCGTAACGTTAGTTAAATTTGACTGGGAGTCCCACAAAGGTCATTTCTGCAAATTTATTTTTTTTAAATCTGGTGTTGCAGGGTTGGTTGGCAGGTTTGTTTTACAATTTGTCCAGGAAGTTGTCTAGCGCTGGAATGCCCTCCTTCAGCCCTTTGCGCTTGCGGGTCTCGGCCACCACCTGGCACGGGCGGCTGGTGTTGTCAAAGGGGTCTCCGGGCAGGATCTGCCAGTGGTCGAACACACACTGCGGGAAAGCCTGGCCCCCTGTGTTGGATCTCAAGTCGGCGGTGAAACCTGTGAGGGGGAAGAAAAAAAAAAAGAACGAATGGACGTTTTGCGACGTTCCAGTCTGGTTTCCCAACAAAAGAATCTGAGCGCTCCTGCAGAAAAGGAGCTGAAAACGACTCCCAGGAACAAATACCTCAAACCATAACCCAGCCTTTTACTTCCCCACCCTGGCCAGCCAAGGTGCCTTTGGGAACCATATATGCTAGCGCAGGGGGGACACATGTATGAACCTCTCTGGCTAGGGGCAGTCTACAACTATGAGGTTTAGCAACATCTTCCTCTTCTTCCTTGAGCCTGTACAGCCTCCTTTTGACATTCTCGACTGCCAGTATTACAGAGATGGATCACGATGGATAGCCGTGTTAGTCTGTCACTAGCAGTAGAAAAGAGTAGGTGTCCAGTGGCACCTTAAAGACTAACACATTTTCTGGCAGGGTGTGAGCTTCCGTGAGCCACAGCTCCCTTCTTCAGCTACAGCTAGAATGTGATACATTCTGGCTGTATCTGAAGAAGGGAGCTGTGGCTCACGAAAGCTCACACCCTGCCAGAAATTTTGTGAAGTCTTTAAAGGTGCTACTGGACTCCTACACTTTTCTAGTAGTACACAGAAGTGCATCGCGCCAGTTGTCTGCTTGCTAGTGTGCACATCTTCGGCAGCCCCTCCGATAAGAATTCTATAAACCTCAAGCATTTTAACCCCTGCCCCCTGCCCCAAAAGCACTGAACCTTTGAAACGCCATTTGTGGGAACCTGTGGGCGTACAAAGCCAGATACTGCCCGTCGTGGTATAAAAAGCTGAAGTCGGATCTTTTCAAGACTGGGCCTGCTCTAGCTTGCAACGCCGCAGTTTGTTCTGTGGACATTTTGCCTGTCTGAAGAACCAAGGAACGCAGAGGTCTAGGAGAAGAGCCGGCACACTAGGTTGGATCCAGACTATTTTCCAGTGGGAGAATCGAATTTACCTGCCTCCCCCCCACCCCCACAGATCTCCATGAAGTTATGTTATCCGGGGTAGCGAATCCTGATATCATGTGTGTGTGTGTGTTTCTGCGTCGGAGGTTAATCAGCTAAAACTGCCACAATTTAGCAGGGGTACGCACCACTTCTCTGCCTGGCTAGCCTACTGTCCTCTTTCATGTAGGAAGGAACTCTACAATCTACCAGAAAAGTTTCTTTCCATTGACCACAAGCAGTTGTTCCCTGAAACTCCCGCGTATTCTGGTACCGGCTCCCAGATTCAGAAGAGGAGAAAATGACTGCAGGATTTAAGGTTGCCATCAGCTTAATGTGGCCGAGTACGTAACTGCACGTAACCCAACACTTGTTTGTTATGCCTTGCTGGCATCCCACTTACCGAAAGACTCGTTGACGGGGAGGTAAGCCTTGACCACAAACATGGGCGTTCCAGCCACCTGGGACTCTTCAAAGACATGGCCTCGCTTCCTGTTCAGCACACCGTAGATGCCACCTACAACCTGTTCTGGGCACTGGAAAGAGAAAGGAGTTGGTTTTTATATGCCAACTTTCTCTGCCATTTAAGGAACAATCAAATGGGCTTACATTCACCTTCCCTTCCTCTCCCCACAACAGACACCCTGCGAGTTAGGTGGGGCTGAGAGAGCTGTGACTTGCCCAGGGTCACCCAGCTGGCTTCACATGGAGGAGTGGGGAAACAAATCCAGTTCACCAGATTAGCCTCCGCCGCTCACGTGGAGGAGTGGGGAATTGAACCTGGTTCTCCAGATCAGAGTCCACCGCTCCAAAATACTGCTCTTAACCACTACACCATGCTGGCAAGGGCAAAGTGACCACGGGGTGCCTGTCTAGCTCTCTGCCCACAGAAGCACCCGGGATCGCCTTCGCTCCCTGTACCTGGATCTCCACAAGGTAGATGGGCTCCATCAGGCGGGGCTGGGCTGTCAGCATGCAAGCGTAGAGGCACCTCCTGGCGGTGGGGATGATCTGGCCGCCCCCACGGTGGATGGCATCGGCGTGCAGCGTCACGTCATGGACGTCGAAGCGGACCCCACGCAAGTTCTCCTCACAGAGGGCACCCTGCAGGCAGCAGTGAGGGAGGGGCAGGGCTCAATGATCAAGAAACTCCAAGCAAAAGGCCATAGGCTCTCCCCCCACCTCAGAACCCCTACTAAAAGGGTCCTTTCTCTAAGAATCGAGAGCCGCGCCAGGCAAATTTGATGGTCGTGGGCTAGATGGATCAAATGCCTGACCTGTTCATTGGTTCATTAAGGGCCATGCACATTTAACGTTACCATTCTCTCCCCCACACTCCGCTAAAAGTAGATGATGTCTTCCTCGGGTATTTTTAAAACTGTCACAGTGTGTTTCGAGGTGAATTATCGCCCAACATGCCCCCCCCTGTGTTTTCGAAATGTTCGAAATGTCTGCACAAACTTCAGTGGTGGAAGCTGCAAGCCATGAGGAGGGCAGGAAGGGTTGCGCCAGTGTTTGTCTCTCGTGGCCCTTTCTTACAAGCCCAGGGTAATGCCGATCGCTGCTTTGGCCAGGGATCCTGCAGGGTTTTTTGGTCATCTTCTGGGCATGGCGTAGGGGTGTTGTGTGAGGGAGGGGAGGTAGTTGTGAATTTCCTGCATTGTGTACGGGGTTGGACTAGATGACCCTGGAGGTCCCTTCCAACCCTATGATTCTATGCTTCTAAGTCGCAGCTGAGTTATGGTGACCCGTAGTGTTGTCAACGCACGAGGCGAATAGAAGTGGTTTGCCACTGCCTGCCTCTGTGTAGTGATTCTGGACTTCTTTGGTGGACTCTTGACTTAAGTACTAGCCAGGGCTGACCCTACTCAGCTTCTGAGATCTGACAAAATCAGGCTAGCCTGATCAAGGCCCAAAGCCAATGAGTTCTTATATAACTTCCTGAAACATGGACATCAGGAAGTCACACTGCACGTAGCAATAGCAATGATTTCCTCCCCAGTATAAGGAGATTGCACACCTGCTTGTTAGGTCATCTCTTTGTTTTGCAGCTGTTAGGCGCGAGAAAGTATTTTTCTTGAGACAGCGAGGGCTTTCTACCTCGCTATTTCAGAAATGTGCTCATCAGTATTTGCGGAAGTAATCATATGTGTTTCTGCTGACATTGCTTATTACAATAGCCATTCAGATACTTAGTAGTAGTAAACATGATTGCGATAAGCAATTTCAGAGGTTGATCAGTAGATAGGTTTCCTCAAAGATTCAGGTAGGTGTTTGGGTCAATTATTGGTTACTCGAATAAGAGAAACAACAGGACTCGTGGTTCAAAAGATTATATTGTGTTAACAAAAGTTGTTCTCAAATGTTGTAAAGGGTTATTAACTTTTTCTGGCACGATAAAGCAAGAATTGTTACGCGGCTGCAAACTG
The DNA here is from genome assembly GCF_029931775.1 of Euleptes europaea. Classification (NCBI taxonomy): domain Eukaryota; kingdom Metazoa; phylum Chordata; class Lepidosauria; order Squamata; family Sphaerodactylidae; genus Euleptes; species Euleptes europaea. The sequence goes on along the minus strand of NC_079313.1, from coordinate 11,880,859 downwards.
CTTCAAAAGCAGAGCTTTGGAGAATTTTCAGCTTGTAATCTTTCTAAGCGTTGCGATTGGAAAAGCCGAACGCTAAATTGTTTATGAAAAGAATGATCATGTCAGATTTAAATAAGAGCTGATAAGTCACACAACATAGAATTAATGATTGTACGTACACAATGGGGGCAAGTTCTACTAAAAGGATATAATTGCATAGAATAGAAATGAAGTAATTCAAGTTAGGAGTTTTCTGCCTATACTTTGTATTTCTATAAGAGATTACAGTCGGGGGTAAGAAAGGGAAAGCGTGTTATGGGCACGGACACTGAATGTAATGTAATGACATTTTGTTTTCCCTATATGTGTTTTCCTTTTTTCTTTTCTGTATCCTTTAAAATAATAATAATAATAATAAAAGGAAAAGCTGAACGCTGCATGCAAACCCTTCTCCTTCCTTTAAGGCACTGACAACTTTGCTCTCGCAGTTTGGTTGCCGGGACAACCTTCCTTCTCAAGCCTGTCTGCTCTGAGAGAAAGACCCGTCACCGCCCGAGGGAAGGCAGGGCCCTCACCTCCTTGGTGGCCCACTGGAAGCCAGCCACCACGCTGTCCTTGATCTCGTTGAGGTACTGCACCCCCTTGGTGATGTCGGTCAGGATGTTGGGGCCAGTGCCGTCGGGGCCGAAACACCAGATCTTGCGGGCCTCCGCCACGTCCCACTCGTACTTCTCAGCCAGGTAGCGGGCCCGCTGCTTCAGCTCCTGCCGGGAGGAGACGTCCCCTTTGTCGATGTCCTCGGCGAGGCCGTCGGGGAAGGGCCGGGCTTTCATGTACAGGCGGTTGTGTTTGTTGGGCGACTTGGACAGGCACAGCACACTGGATTCTTCGCTGACCGTCTCACGGTAAGACACCACCGGGTCTGATTTCTGTTGAGACAAACCGAGAATGTATCCTCCCTCCTGGTTTTAAGCCGATGGCCTGCAGTTAGTTTTGGGAGCGACTGCGAGTTTATCATCTGCCTTCGCCGCCCGCTATTGTAACGTTAGCGCTCCCAACACATTAGCGCAGGGGTGTCAAACTCAATTGTTACGAGGGCCGATATGACATAAATGTCACTTGTTTGGGCTGGGCCTTGCCTCGCCAGCCGAAATCACGAAGGGGGGGGGGAATACCTTGGCTAGCTCGCGGGCCGGATAAGAGCTCTCAAGGGGTCGAATCTGGCCCCCAGGCCTTATGTCTGACACCTCTGCATTAGTGTCTCAAACAGTACACAAAGGTATTATTTATTTCATTTACACACCCACTTTCTCCCCGACGGGGCCCCAAAGCAGGTGGGGGTAGGGCTTACTTTGATTGGAATGCAGGCGTGGTCCTCTTCGAGATCCTTCAGGCAGATCTCCAGATGCAGCTCCCCAGCACCAGCTATGATGTGCTCTCCGGACTCCTCAATGATGCACTAAGAGAGGGGGGAGAGCCAGAGAATGAGGTCAGACGTTTGACTTCCCGTACCCTTCCATCAACAAGGTGTGCGGTGCAATCCATGGAGTCAGGCTCACCCTCAGCCCACGGCAGCCACATGAAACCTGGCCCGGCGGTACTGCACCCTTAATCGGAACTCCTCGTCCGCCATTCTCTTTGCTATGGGATGGAGCTCGGGGGCAGCATGCCCCACTGAGGCGCTGACTAGCCCATCCACCCCACGGCATTAGGGCCTGCCCTAGGCGGCACTCCCAGCCCCAGCGGATGGCTGGCAGTGAGGCCACTCCTTCCTTCCCTCTGCTGTCCCTGGCCTGACTGTTGTGGTGTGGGGTCAGGAGGGTAGGCTGTGGCAGCCGGGGCGGAAGAGTCTCCTCGCCTACCCACCAGGTGGATGGCTTGGGCACCCCAAATTCTTGGCCTGGCCCTGGATGACGTAAATGCCAATGGGGGGGGGAGAAGCACTCACATGTCAGCTACAGGGGACCTACGTGTCCCGTCATCCTCGACTAGGGCCAGGGTCTTTTCTGCCCTGGCCCCAACCTGGTGGAACACCCTTTCTAATGACACCAGAGTCCTGTGGGACCATAAGGGATTTCCACAGGGCCTGTAAGACAGAGTCATTCCGCCAGGCCTATAGTCGAGGGTAGCAACGGGTTGTCATCAGAGCTGGCCTTCCTACCCCACTTCTTCTGTCAAATTACCTCTGGGGGTCCTGACTGTTTCTCCAGGAAAAGATATAGTCATGGATTACAAAATTATAGGTTTTTAGACTAATACTTTATAACATATTTTAATGCAGTTGAGACATGGAAGCCATGTTCTAGTACAAAAAGGATAAATAAACTTACAGGGAGCTTCACTATACTAGAAGGTAATTTGAATGTTGGTTTTAGAAATAAGATTATTATTTTTTTATTTTTTTGACCTTATATCCATGGTGAATATACTAATGATTTCTCTTTCCTGCTTTCCTTTTTCTTCCCAAAGGGCTTTTATACATTTTTTTACTGTTTAGTATGACAGAATTATATCATTCGGATGTGTCCTAAATTATAACTCTATGACTGACCTCTGAGGAAGGCCTTCTCAGGCCGAAACGCGTTTGTTTCTCCAGGTCACCATGGCCCTATACATCTAAGCGCCTCCTGTTTTAACTATTTAAGTGATCAGGGATTAGGATATTGTTTTAGGAAGAAGAGTCGGTTTTATATGCCAACTTTCTCTGCCGCTTGAGGGAGAATCAAACCGGCTTACAATCACCTTCCCTCCCCCACCACAAAAGACACCCTGTGAGGTAGGCGGGGCTGAGAGAGTGCGACTAGCCCACAAGTTGCACCACTGGCTTCATGTGTAGGAACGGGGAAACAAATCCAGTTCACCAGATTAGCCTCCGCTGCTCATGTGGACCCAAGCAGATGCTCTAACACTGAGCTACAGCCCCTGTTTGCTGGTGTTAGTTGCCCTGAGCCTGGCCTCGGCTGGTATTGAAAGCGGGGTATACATTGTAAGATAAATCAAACAAAAAAAAGCAATTGAGGTGGAAATGGAACGCAGGGTGGCCATGCACTCCCAAGCTTCCAAGCACCCACTGACCTGCACCATAGGGTCCGACTTGGCCAGCCTCTTCAGGCCTTCAACCAGCTTGGGCAGGTCGGCCGGGTTCTTGGCCTCAACGGCCACCCGCACCACTGGGCTGACGCTGAACTTCATGACGCGCATGTTGTGGGAGTGCTCGAAGGTAGTGATGGTGCCGGTCTTCACCAGGTATTGGTCCACGCCGACCAGCCCCACGATGTTCCCGCAAGGCACGTCCTCGATGGGCTCGACGTAGCGGCCCATCATCAGGATAGTCCTGGGAGGAAGACAGGAGGCGAGGAACGTGTCAGATGATGACGGTCACACGGGACATGCAAATGGATCACCTCCATAAAGCCAGCCCTCCCTCCCACACTTGAACACATGAAGCTGCCTTATCCTGAATCAGACCCTCAGTGCATCAAAGTATTGTCTACTCAGACCAGCAGCGGCTCTCCAGGGTCTCAGGCAGAGGTCTTTCACATCACCTACCTGCCCAGTCCCTTTACCTGGAGATGCCGGGGATTGAACCTGGAACCTTCTGCATGCCAAGCAGATGCTCTACCACTGAGCTGCAACCCCTCTCCATGGCTCAGGCAGAGGTCTTTCACATCACCTACTGCCTAGTCCCTTTAACTGGAGATGCTGGGGATTGAACCCAGGACCTTCTGCATGCCAAGTCGATGCTCTACCACTGCTGCCCTGGGGAAGTTTTAAGTTTCATGAATGGAAGGGTTAGCATCATTTGCTACTAGCAATGGGTATTCATAGGTACACTGCTTCTGTCCCCATCTGTTTGACGATCCCTGCTGAGCGACAGCTTGTCCCCCGGCTAACTCAGCTCCTCAGCTGGCAGCAGCTATCCAGGGTCTCAGGCAGAGGTCTTTCACATCACCTACTTGCCTAGTCCCTTTAACTGGAGATGCCGGGGATCAAACCTTCTGCATGCCAAGCAGAGGCTCCTCCACTGAGCCACAGCCCCTTTGAGGATTCTAGTTGGCTAGGTGATATTCCAAGGAGCCTCCTTCCGCAGGGTCAACTGTCTCCTTCAGATGTTGCTTAGTAAGTTTCGTGGCCCAGGGACAAAACTGCTTTGTGTAGCACCCTTTGAAAACCGCACAGGAAGAGCCATGCCTTTGGGCGCCTGCACAATCCAGTCCCATTATAAGGCCCCTCCCAACTTTGACTCAAAGCGCAGTTTTTGGTGATGAAGAATAGTTGGTTTTTATATGCCGACTTTCTCTACCACTAAGGAAGAATCAAACCGCCTTACAATCACCTTCCCTTCCCCACAACAGACACCCTGTAAGGTAGGCGGAGCTGAGACAGCTCTAAAGAGATGAGACTAGCCCAAGGTTACCCAGCTGGCTTCATGTGTAGGAGGGGGGAATCAAACCCAGTTCTCCAGATCAGAGTCCAACGCTCTTAACCACTACACCATGCTGGCTCTGCAGGTTCTTCTACATTCCCATTAATACCATGCAAACTGCTGTTGGGGGGGGGGAAGAGCTAGTGCCTAACTGGTCACAGCCGCCTCCGCTTTCAGCTTATTTCACGCCACTTGGTCCTAGGGTTGGAGCCCACAAAAACAGTCCCCCTCATAGACGCATGAGGCTCTTGCAACAGTAGGCTTTTGGCTCCAACCCTTCCCCCCCCAGCTTTCTATTTCATCCTTGTCCTTCTAAGAGGAACCTAAAAAAGGTAAAGGTAGTTATCTGTGCAAGCAGCGGGTAATTACTGACCCATGGGGTGATGTCACATCCCAACGTTTACTAGGCAGACTGCGTTTATGGGGTGGTTTGCCATTGCCTTCCCCATTCATCTACACTTTACCCCCAGCAAACTGGGTACTCAGTTAAACGACCTCGGAAGGATGGAAGGCTGAGTCAACCTTGAGCCGGCTACTTGAAACTGACTTCCGGCAGGATCGAACTCAAGTCGTGAGCAGAGCTTTAGACTGCAGTACTGCAGCTTACCACTCTGCGGAATCTAAGCATGTAGTTAAATTAACTCTGCGATTGCATGGGGACCGGCATCTTTCTTAACACTGCCAGTGAAGAGATGACGCAATTTTTAAAAGCAAAAGAGAAAAAGTTTCCCTAGAGGAATGTGGTAATGAAACAAATTTCCTAACTGACACCATTGGCTGGGGGAAAACCCGACAAAAGATCAGGAAGACTAGAGGAGAAAAACGGAGTGGGAGGGCTATGATTGGTGAGACCCTGCCCACAACTTCTGGACTGGAGAGGAAGGTAGTGGCAAAATCCTGAAAAGGCGACACAGACCTTTGGATCGGCTTCAGGTAAAGATCTTCCTTCTTGCCTGGGGTGTAATTTGGTCCCATGATTCTGACTTTCAGGCCGGTGGAGACGACCCCAGAGAAGACGCGCCCGAAGGCGTAGAAGCGGCCTTTGTCAGAAGTCGGCACCATCTTGGAAATGTACATCATCAGGGGGCCCTTGGGGTCGCAGTTCTTAATACCTTCAAAGGAGGAAAAGGAGAAAATTAATCTTAGAATCATAGAGTTGGAAGGGACCACCAGGGTCATCTAGTCCAACCCCCTGCACAATGCAGGAAATTCTCAACCACCTCCCCGCCCCACACACACCCAGTGACCCCTACTCTATGCCCCTCCCTCTCTTGACTTGCCTAAGATCATAGAATCAGCATTGCTGACAAATGGACATCTAGCCTCTGCTTAAAAACCTCCAAGGAAGGAGAGCTCACAGCCTCCCAAGGAAGCCCGTTCCACTGAGGAACTGCTCGAACTGTTAGAAAATTCTTCCTGATGTCTAGATGGAAACTCTCTTGATTTAATTTCAACCCGTTGGTTCTGGTCCGACCTTCTGGGGCAACAGAAAACAACTCGGCACCCTCCTCTATAGGACAGCCCTTCAAGTACTTGAAGATGGTTATCATATCACCTCAGTCTTCTTCTCTTCAGGCGAAACATACCCAACTCCTTCAACCTTTCCTCACAGGACTTGGTCTCCAGACCCCTCACCTTGTCTTCAACAAAGGGTGATATATCTGCCCTATGCTGATTCCCTGATGAAACATCCCCTTTTTCAAATACTTTTAGACACAACAGGGAAAACTGTGGACAGGCCTGATATGGGTATCTACCTGTTTCATCTGTTGGGACTTAATTTTTATTTATTCACTTCCCTTGTTCCCCCTAGGTGGTTACCTCACTCTCCTCCATTTTATCCCACCCTTTGAGGTCGGTTAGACTCAGAGTGTGCAACTGGACGGCCACGCAGCAAACGTCTGTGGCAGAGCGGGGAATCGAACCTGGGTCTGATATTAGTCTGACACGCTAATCCCTACCCCACACTGGCTCTCTCCAGCTCCTTCAGTCTTGATACGGGGGAGGGTGTCTCGAGACCAGACAGGCATGGGGCCTTTCCCCCACCCCTCGGGAAGAAGCCGCTCCACCTTACCCATGGCGGCCTCGTCGTCGGGGGGTCCTTCATACAGCAGCTCACAGCGGTACTTCTGAGCCGTGACTGGGGAAGGCAGGTGGATGGTGATCATCTGGAGCAGGGCCTCACCAGCAGGCAGCCACCGCCGCATGACAGCCTGGGAAGCACAAAACCCCACAAGGGGCTCAAAATCACCACAGAGTGACAGTAATACCACACCGGGGGAAAGGGGGAGAATAGAATGAGGTCCCTATGGCCATTTATGCAGGGTCGATTTTTATGCTTGCTCAAAGCTCTTTTTTGAAATGCAACCTTTAAAATGCCTAATTCACAGTGCCTAGGCAAAAGGAGAAATCCCCCCCCCACTTGCCTGCTCCTTCACTCCTTCCATTAGCAGGCTGGGATTTTGCGTGCTTCCTTGAGGGGATTCTTCGAGGCGGGGGAGGAGCAAACACAAAAGGTTGCGTTAAAGGGGCTCTTAAAAAATACAAAGTGGGTATGCGCCGGCCCTGCAGTTACTTCCTGAATGACGGTTCAGCGTGAAAAATTCAAAAAAATACGCGGGGCACTTTAGCCTGGAACGCACTGCTAATTACCAAGCATAAATGGCCTATGAGGGCGCTTCTTCTGACCACTGGTGCCTTCCAGTAAAAACAACGTTGCACTTACGTGTAACTATTGTTCATTGAGTGGTCCTCTGTGCAGGCCCGTATGAGTACTGCGCATGTGCAGGGCGGCAAGCGTGCGCATGAGCAGTACCCATGTGGGACTGCACAGAGGCCACAACGAGGAACTGAAGCCCCCTTTCCCCAAAACATGTTCCCTCTGATTATACCTCAAAGGGCAGATTCTCCTGCCGGGGTTTCAGCTCGTCAGCAAAACATTAACCTTTTCCTTCCCCCATCTGAGGCCCACTCCCCTCAGACCCAAACAGCTGGACTCACCTTCAGCAAGGGCTTCCCTTCCTTATCTTTGTCCTCGCTGTCCAACTTGATGTCCAGCTTCTCGATCAGCTTGGCTGTCTCGTCCTTCCGGAAGTTCATGATTGCGTCAAACACCTTGGAAAGGGAGGGAGAACGGATGTTAGGCGGCAACAACCCACTCCTGCATCCCCCCTCCCTTGGGTAGTGAAGCACGGCCGCTCTCTAATGACCATCCTGGAGCTGTACAAACTCCTGTGTTTTGGCCTACTTGTATTTACAACACATTAAGGCACTTCTGAGACTCAAGTCAAAAAGAGACAAGACAGGAGATTGAATGCCATGGAACCTGTTCCACTAAAGCTGGTACCTTCATAGGGAGAAGTGTAAGGTAAGTCACCTAGGCAGAAACAACATAAGGCACAGGTACAGGATGGGAGATAGTTGGCTTGACAACAGTACACGTGAAAGAAATCTGGGAGTCTTAGTGGACCACAAACTGAATATGAGTCAACAGTGTGATATGGCGGCTAAGAAGGCCAATGAAATTCTGGGCCGCATCAATAGGAGTATTGTGTCTAGATCAACGGAAGTAATACTACCACTGTATTCTGCATTGGTCAGACCTCGCTTGGAATACTGTGTCCAGTTCTGGCCTCCACAATTTAAGAAGAATGTTGACAAGCTGGAGCGTGTCCAGAGGAGGGCGACCAGAATGGTCAAAGGTCTGGAATCCATGCCCTATGAGGAGAGACTTAAGGAGCTGGGTTTGTTTAGTCTGGAGAAGAGAAGGTTAAGGGGTGACATGATAGCCATGTTTAAATATTTGAAGGGATGCCATATTAATGAGGGAACTAGCTTGTTCTCGGTTGCTTCAGAGTAGGACATGGAGTAATGGATTTAAACTAAGAGAAAAACGATTCCACCTAAACATTAGGAAGAACTTTCTGACAGTGAGGGCGGTTCGACGGTGGAATGCGCTGCCTTAGGGTGGGTAGGTGGGTGGAGTCCCCGTCTTTGGAGGTCTTTCAGCAGAGGTTGGATGGCTATCTGTCGTGAGTGCTTTGATTGTGGGATCCTGCATGGCAGGGGGGTGGACTGGATGGCCCTTGTGGTCTCTTCCAACCTTGTGAGATTTTGTGATTTGTGAAGAAGAGCTGGTTTTTATAACCCACTGTTCTCTACCACTTACGGAAGACTCAAAGCGGCTTACAATTGCAGTCTCTTCCTCTCCCCACAACAGACACCTTGTGAGGTAGGTGGGGCTGAGAGAGTTCGGGGAGAGCTGTGATTAGCCCAAGGTCACCCAGCAGGCTTCGTGTGGAGGAGTGGGAAAACAAACCCAGTTCTCCAGATTAGAGTCCACTGCTCTTAACCAATACACCATGCTGGAACGTAAGAGCCCTGCTGGATCAGACCAGTGGTCCATCTAGGCCATCATCCTGTCTCATACAGAGGCCAACCAGCTACTATGGAGGACCAACAACAGGGCACAGAAGCCAAGGCCTTCCCCTAAAGTTGCCTCCCGGCACCAGGATTCAGACGTTCACTGCCGCTGAATGTGGGAGATTCCCTTCAGTCATGATGTAGCTAGCAGCTACTCATATGTCTCTCTTCCATGAATCTGTGTATAAGAACCCAACAGGAAAGGTTGAAGGAGCTTGGCCTAGAGAGGAAACGACTAAGAGGTGATATGACAAACATCAAGTACTTGAAGAGCTGTCATAGAGAGGATGGTGAGGAGTTGGTTCTTACCTGACCTTCTGGGGCAACAGAAAACAACGGGTTGGAATTAAATCAAAAGTTTCTGGTTAACATTAAAAATAACTTTCTGACAGTTAGGGGCTTCCTCGGGAAGTGGTGGGCTAGATGGCCATCTGTCAGATCATGAGAGGGAGGGCAGGAAGGGTTGTGTCAGCGTTTTGCTCTCATGGCCCTTTCTTACATGCCCAGGGAAATGCCAATCACCAATTTGGTTTCAGGAAGCAATTTTCCTCCAGGCCAGATTGGCCAGGGATCCTGGAGGGTTTTGCCATCTTCTGGGAATGGAGTAGGGGTCACTGTGTTGTGTGTGTGGGGAGAGGAGTAGTTGTGAATTTCCTGTATTGTGCAGGGGGCTGGGACTAGATGACCCTGGTGGTCCCTTCCAACTCTATGATTTTAAGTGCAAGGAGCTTGAAGACGAGGAGAAGCACAGCACTGCTAGGGGAACAGGACCTGTGGGATCCAGCCCAGAAGATGGCGATGAGACACAGAAGCATCTCTGATATTTTTAGAGAGGTCTGAAAAGGACATAATTCTTGATTTTCAGGAAGAGGCTCAGGGTAGAACAAACATTCTTGACTCATAGTCAAGAAACCTGAAGGGGTTTCTCAGCACAGAACTTCTTGAACTCTGTAGAGAGATCTGCAGGGAGCTGCATTTGCATCAGATCTTAGAAAATCTCTTCAGACAAACGTCAGGTCAAAGTGAAGAAATTTTTCTCATCATCACGCGCAGAGATGTGTGGCGCGTGTGCAAGGGCTAAAAGGCTCTCTTGGAGGAAGCCACGCCTGATTTAGGAGCGTTTTTTTTAAAAGTACGTTACCTTGAAGATTGGGTCCAGAATCAACTGGCTAAAAGTCCTAGGTAGTTTCTTTCCTTCTGGGCTGGTAGCAGACTTGCTAAATTTGCCGGTGGCTGGGTCGAAGAATCTAAAGAGAGAGAGAGAGAGAGAAGAATTTATTTTTATATGCCAATTTTCGCCACCATTTAAGGAAGAATCAAACCAGCCTAAAATCACCTTCCCTTCCCCATAACAGGCACCCTGTGAGGTTAGTGAGGCTGAGAGAGTGTGAATAGCCCAAGGTCACCCAGCTGGCTTCATGTGAAGGAGCGGGGAAACCAACCCGATTCACCAGATTAGCGTCCGCCACTCATCTGGAGGAGTGGGGAATCGAACCCGGTTCTCCAGGTCAGAGTCCACTGCTCCAAACCACCGCTCTTAACCACTACACTACGCTGGCTCAGCGTCGGTGCCTACCTTCTCAGAATTATCCTGCTGCGGAGCCTCCCTGATCAGGCCTGTACAAACTCCTACACTGCTAACCACCATCAGATGGAAGGTCCCTTGCTGGGTCACATGGTGCTTGGATAATAATCTGGCCACAGACACAGCCAGGTTATCTAGTGCCAGTGCAAAACGAGCGCCTGCATGCAAATAGGCATTTAGACGCAACTTTCTTATAACTTTCGGAGTTTCTTCAAAGCGACCGTGAAATAATAAACCACAGGCAGAGTATAACAGCCTTATCTTCACCAGACAACAGATAGATTAAATGACGGTTGTGAGAACAAACAGGAAAGTGTGAAATCAGTGGAGTAATAAGAGAAGATCTTATAGAAGAATATAAATCACAACTGAATAAAAAAATTGGTGTTTCTGTCTTTACCTTTCCACACAGGCAGACTATCTGTTTCATTGGACTATCTAGGAATCTGCCAAATAATTCTTGAGGAGTAAGGCATTGTGTCTGGCCAAGAAGAAAAGTCTTCGAAAGATTGGAATGGTCAAGAATTCTAGACAGTCTGGGAGCACTGGAAAAGATTGGGTACTCTGTCCCCAGAAAGAGGGTGCAAGTTTCCTTTTGGCATCCCTACACACGTCATGATGGTCCCTAGTTAAGTATCTGTTTCTGATTTGGATCGTAGTGTTATCTAGTGGACTTGTCTACTCGGACTGGCTGCAGCCAAGACCTCTAACTCCTCCTCAACAGAGATCCTGTACCGAACGATTTTGGAAATTGAACTTGAGAGTTTCAGCAGACAAAAACTGGGGCTTGACTACTGAGCTACAGTGGGTTCTCCCTCAAGACTACTGGAACTATTTGAAAAAGGATTCAAGGTACTCAAGGAGGATAAGAACATAAGAAAGGCCATGCTGGATCAGACCCAGGCCCATCAAGTCCAGCAGCCTGTTCACACAGTGGCCGACTAGGAGCCTCTAGGAAGCCCCCAAACAAGACAACTGCAGCAGCATTGTCCTGCCTGTGTTCCACAGCACCTCATGTAATAGGCATGCTCCTATGATCCTGGAGAGAATGGGTGTGCATCATGACTAGCGTTCGTTTTGACTAGTAGCCATGGATAGCCCTCTCCTCCATAAGAACACAAGAAAAGCCCTGCTGGATCAGACCAAGGACCATCAAGTCCAGCAGTCTGTTCACACAGTGGCCAACCAGGTGCTTCTAAGAAGCCCACAAGCAAGACGACTGCAGCAGCATTATCCTGCCTGTGTTTCACAGCACCTAATATAACAGGCATGCTCCTCTGATCCTGGAGAGAATAGGTATGCATCGTGACTGACTAGTATCTATTTTGACTAGTAGCCATGGATACTCCTCTCTTCCATGAACATGTCCACTGACTAGTATCCATTTTGACTAGTAGCCATGGATACTCCTCTCTTCCATGAACATGTCCACTCCCCTCATAAAGCATTCCAAGTTGGCAGCCATCACCACATCCTGGGGCAGGGGAGTCCCACAATTTAACTATCCGTTGTGTGAAGAAATACTTCCTTTTATCTGTTTTGAATCTCTCACCCTCTGGCTTCAGCAAACGACCCCACATTCTGGTATTATGAGAGAGGGATCTATTTCCCCCACAAAAGCAGCAGTCCAAATTTACTGGGTCCAGATCATTGCATGCCCCAGAGGCCGTTAAGTGCATTTGCCAGTTGCAATACACCAGCTGGATGCAGCCATACACATTTTATGCAGCTACAGCAGATTGGTTTGGAAAAGAAAGACCAGTGGAATTTCCTCTCACAAGACCATGGCTTCAAATGCTTGGGCGGAGCTTACCCACCTGTCTCCCCAAAGTTTCTTCATCATGTCCTCCACCTTCTTGGCGCGTTCAGCCGCGTTCAGCTGCCCTTCGCCTTTGGCTGCAAACTTGGCCACGTACAACTCGGCAAACTGCTTCAGGGTGAACGCCCAGCCGTGCAGGCCGGAACCAAAGCCCACGGTGCCCAGAACTGGATCGATCTGGAAGGCAGGTAGGTGCAAGTCAAGACTCAATCCACCTCAAAAGGAAGATGTACAACAGATCCAAAACCGACTCCTATCTAAGAAAGGGGCAATTTATTTACAACTTCACCCCCGTTTACCATAATGTTGCCCATCGGGCCGCTCTCGCCTTCACCGTAGGTGGAGATGATGACATTGACGTTCTCCACGATGCGCTGGAAGGTCTGGTACAACTCTTCAGGCTGAAGCTGCAGCTCGAGCAGAGCCCGGTCCATCTTGTTCATCATCAAGACGGGCTTGATCCTCTCGGCAATGGCCTGGCGCAAGACAGTCTCCGTCTGGACACACACGCCTTCGGGGGAGAAAAAGAGCCAGGTTGGGTTTGCTGGGGGGGGCGGCCTACAGCTGCTTGGAGACTGCAGGTATTCTACTGCCTCCAAGAGAGACAATTTAAAAGACTCCGATCTTTACAATATAAAAATAAGGGTCCTTACACGGTCTACGTCCAGGCATGATCGTGGGGGGAGGAACTGTGGCTCAGTGGCAGAGAATCTGCTTGGCATGCAGAAGGTCCCAGGTTCAACCCCCGGCACCTCCAGTTAAAGGGACTAGGCAGGTAGGTGATGTGAAAGACCTCAGCCTGAGACCCTGGAGAGCCGCTGCCGGTCTGAGTAGATAATGGTCAGGCAGGATTGAAACCATTGAACACGTCTTATTAGATTGCTGTTACTATTAGGAAATTAGATCCAGGCTCATTAGACGAATATTGCCCAAATGCCCAGGTAGAACAAGCTCCTTTTATACTGACTTTCTCCTTGCTGACTGCTCCAATGAGACCAATGAGGTGGCAAAATTCTGCGCACAAGCATGTTTAATAAGGCAGAAGAAGGTTACCTAAATTTTAATTAAAGTTATTTAAGTGTTATAACTGCACCATTTAACTATTTATATACGTCTAGAATTATATCAATTTGTTGCTGGTCTTTGACCGTAAATAAACTTGTTGTTGTTGTTATTTAGACAATACTGACTTCGATGGACCAAGGGTCTGATTCAGTAGAAGGTAGCTTCATGTGTTCCCCTTATCATTTGGGAGGGGCTGTGGCTCAGTGTAGAGCCTCTGTGTGGCACGCAGAAGGTGCCCGGTTCAATCCCCGGCGTCTACAGTTAAAGGGACTGGGCAAGTAGGTGATGGGAAAGACCTCTGCCTGAGACCCTGGAGAGCCGCTGCCGGTCTGAGTAGACAATACTGACTTTGATGGACCAAGGGGCTGATTCAGTAGAAGGCAGCTTCATGTGTTCCCCTTAAATCATTTAGGAGGGGCTGTGGCTCAGTGGTAGAGCCTCTGTGTGGCATGCAGAAGGTCCCAGGTTCAATCCCCGGCATCTCCAGTTAAAGGGACCAGGCAAGTAGGTGATGTGAAAGACCTCTGCCTGAGACCCTGGAGAGCCACTGCCGGTCTGAGTAGACAATACTGACTTCGATGGACCAAGGGCCTTATTCAGTATAAGGCAACTTCGTGTGTGTGTGTGTGTGTGTGGGGGGGGTGTCTCGCCTCCCACTAGGCACCCTCAAAGTCGCAGAGCCTCTCGAGGCCAGAAAACTGAACTGGGGTATATGAAAAGCCAATAAACCAGGGAGGGAGGGCTTAACCCGCCAGTCACCACACCCAAGACAAGGCAGGCGTCTCACCGGAAACACAGTCCACAACAACCAAGGCACCGTCGGTGACGCGCAGGGCGGCGGTGACCTCCGACGAGAAGTCGACGTGACCCGGGGAGTCGATCAGGTTGATGAGGAACCCGCAGCCATCTTTGCTCTGCTTGATGAATGCCAAGTCATTTTCTGACAGCTCGTAGAACAGAGAAATGGCCCTGTGGGGAGAAGCTGGTACTTTCAGGCATCCATTCCCCCCCACCCCCTGCATATGCACCTCAGTGAAACAAGACGGTCTCTTTATCAATCTTTGTAAACGGTTTACTGCTAGCTTGGAGTGGTTCCCGACGGTCACAGGAGCTGAAATGCAGGCAGAGCCTGACTCTAGGCTGGTGTTCAAACCAGTTGTGCCAACGCAAGTACCCTCAACATTTCCACTTTTTCAGGATTAGGTTCTGTTCGCTTCAAATCCACTTGAAGCACGCGCAAGTGCCGAGGCACACACCGAAGAAGAAGAGTTGGTTTTTATAATGCTGACTTTCTCTACCACTTAGGGAAGAATCAAACCGGCTTACAATCACCTTCCCACAACAAGACACCCTGTGAGGCAGGTGGGGCTGAGAGAGTGTGACTAGCGCAAGGCTGGCTTCATGTGGAGGAGTGGGGAAACCATCCCGGTTCACCAGATCAGCCTCCGCCGCTCATGTGGAGGAGTGGGGAATCAAATCCGGTTCTCCAGATCAGACTCCACCGCTCCAAATCACCGCTCTTAACCACTACACCACGCTGGCTCTCAAGGCACATTGCGGCCATTCCTGGTTATACAGAGAGAAGGGAAACAAGGAACAGAATTCCTTAGCTTCAGCTAACCAAATGCGTTGGTATTTTATGTTCGCCAGCCCTTCGATTCAATTCTGGGTACAGGTTGCCAACACAGCCCCCTTTCTAGAAGCCCCACCTAGTGATAGCACACACACACTGCAAACAAGGTGGGGGTTTGCAAGGAAGTCATCCGCCCCTGCAGTTCAGGAAGTCCTCCTTAACGGCTGGTAGTCCCAATCTTAAGGACCAACTCATACAAACGTGATCCTTTCCAAAGTGTTAATTGTGGAATTTCCTACAAATCTGGAGAAGCAGAGAGCCTTGTTTGAATAGACAGGATTAGGGCACAGATTGGGGGAGGGGCAACTGAGGATACACCCCCTTGCCCTGCCACCCACACATCTCATAATTTCCAGAGGGGGGAAATGACTGCTCTCTTTAAGTATTTGAAGGGCTGTCACTTTGAAGGGCTGTTCCTCTTGGCAGTAGAGGATAGGACTTGCAATAATGGGTTTAAATTGCGGGCGGAAAGGTACAGGCTGGATATTAGGGGAAAGGTTTTTACAGTAAGAGTTGTTCCGACAGTGGAATCGGCGACCTAGGGAGGTGGTGAGCTCCCCCTCACTGGCAGTCTTTAAGCAGAGGCTGGACAAGCCCTTGTCAGGGATGCTCTAGGCTGATCCTGCATTGAGCAGGGGGTTGGACTAGATGGCCTGTATGGCCCCTTCCAACTCCATGATTCTACCCCATCACCAACAGGAAAAAGCTATGCAAAACACAGTCTCTGCAAATGAAACTAACTGGGTGCAAAAGATTCAGTGCTTAGTTCCCGTCCTTGGGACACTTGACAAGGGTTCCTAGAGAAACCACAAATAGCCGAAAGAAGCCGACTTACGTGGACTTGATGGTGATGCACCTCTCCTGCTCGTCTTTCCTTGTGTCGGTGAAACGCGTTTCTCCAGCGCGGGACGAAGCGATGATCCCAGCTTTGCACACCAGCGAATCAGTCAGGGTGGATTTCCCATGATCCACGTGGGCAATCACAGACATGTTCCGGATGTTGGCCTTCTTGTCCATGATGGCCCGGATCTGGTCTACAGTGAAGTTCACCTTGGAGGGAGAAAGGGGAAGCGGTATGGTTACACACACACACGCTTCAGTTCCTGAACCATTTTCTAGAGATCGGACAGCAAAGTCATCTACATGTTTCTTCTTTGTCATTTTATATGCGGCTGATCTGATCAGGGAAGGAGGGGCTGTGGCTCAGTGGTAGAGCATCTGCTTGGCATGCAGAAGGCGCCAGGTTCAATCCCCGGCATCTCCAGTTAAAGGGACCAGGCAAGTAGGTGATGTGGAAGACCCCTGCCTGAGACCCTGGAGAGCCACTGCTGGTCTGAGTAGACAATACTGACTTCGATGGACCAAGGGTCTGATTCAGTAGAAGGCAGCTTCATGTGTTCATGTGTATAACAGCAGCATGATAGGCCCCAGCCTTACATAGGCAACGACCTAAGAGTCCACTTGTCTGGTTCCTGTGACATCCAAATGAGGCAATACTAATTGCAGCTAATCTCCAATCAAGGCAGCAAAAACATGGCGGTGAAACTTCAATCCCCCTCCCCAGGGTTTCATTAGGTAGGCAGCAAGCTATGTGGTAACCAGTGTTCGCCTGATTTGGACATCAAAGCAACGTTACAGGTAAGGGGCAGCCCTCAAACCTGTGGGGTTCTCCTGACTGCTAGATCAAAACCAGTGCCCCAATGTCTGAACTGGAGCATACCGTAACTGAAGCAGCAGAGGGTAGGACTCACAACAATGGGTATAAATTACGGGCAGAAAGGCACTAGCTAGACATTAGGGGGGGGGAACTGCGTATGGTGAGATTTGTTCAGCGCTGGAATCGGCTGACTAGGGTGGTGGTGAGCTGCCCCCTCTCCTCTGATAGCCTTCAAGCAGCAGCTGGATGGACTCTTGTTGGGGATGCCCCAGGCCAGGGGTGTCATACATAAGGCTGGCAGGCCAACTCCGGCCCCTTGAGAGCTCTTATCCAGCCCACAAGCCAACCACACACCCCACTCTCGATCTGGGCTGGTGAGGCCTGGCCTGACCAAGTGGCATTTATGTCATATCTGGCCCTCGTAACAAATGAGTTCAACACCCCTGCTCTAGGCTGATTCTGCATGGCCTGTGTAGCCTCTTCCAACTCTGTGATTCATACACGATCCTAAACACCTTCTCCCTTCTTTCGTTTTGTTAACTCACATCTGGGGGTTTGACTGCTTCCCAGGGTACCACGGCTCTGTACATAAGCACCTCTGGTTTAAATTATTAAGTGATTTAGGAATTTAAGAATGAGGGCTTTTAATCATTTAAAAGCTATAATTATGGTTTTATTATATATTAGTGTTGTATGATGCATACTGTTAGCTGCATTGAGCCCGGCCTCAGATGGTGGATCGAAAGCAGGGCATAAGTCGAAACATAAATAAAGAAACATTGGCAGGGGGGCAGACCTCACCTGTCTGCCATGTGGCACATGAGGCTCAGCCCACCACGACAAAAAACAAAAAGGGGAGAAAGACCCAACCTAAAACCGTTTATCTGGTCGATACGGGCATGCACACCTTGTATGGAAGCCAGCAAGCCCAGAAAAGAACAAGTAGAAAGTACATAAATTTTATAGAATACAGTTTGCAGAGAGTCAAATTGGAATACATCCCTACCTGGGTTATTATTCTGCTATAACACTGTTATACATGTTGCATTATGTATTGGTGTGCATTATAAGTGATGCGATTAGACCACTGATGGAGGCCAGGGAGGCAAAATGCGTCGGGGTTTTACTTTATCAACCTGCATCTGTTGCCATTTGTGCTTTCTTTTAATATGACTTAATGTTTTTAATATAGATATCAACACCTTAAAATAAGTATATTTCTATACATAATTGAGCCTTTTCCCACCCAGTCTTTGGGTACCCAGCTCAGCCCACCATAACAGAAACCAAACTGGGTATATCTCTGGATTTCTCGAATCGTGATCACAGCAAAGCCTTCCAGCTCAAGCCGACCTTCGCAATAGGCTCTTCACCTGGAAGGCTTGGCTCTGTTGACTTTGCTTCCATGTGATCGGCACCAGAGAGACCGTGACGCCACAGGCTGTATAGGGCAAACCAGCCTTGACCAGCGACTTCACAGCTTGGCACAGAGATGCGATGAGGTAGTCCCAGAAAGCAAAAGACGAAGGTTTTTTTTTCTTTTGAAATTACAGATGAGCTGGCCAGCCACGCAGCTCTGTGGGGGAAAAGCCATCCTGCGTAACAAAGATGCTGCCATAAACGCCCCCGTGACACTCACAGCCCCGTTTGTTTCTGGTACAAGACGGCACACTGCAGAACTGGCATCCATTTCCCAAACTGGCCCCACTCGAGGAAAAACCAGATCTCTAGCTTTCCGGTGTTTCTCCGCAAAAGACTGCAGAGTTACATAAGAGGGTGACTTCAATGCAGGAGGAGGGGGGAGAGATCAGATTCCATGGTTTGCTGCAGTACCTCCCTTTGGCTGAGAGAACGTCCCAGACTTCCCCCCTGGCCGTTCCATGCACGCCCCTCGGGCATTTCTGCCACGTAACTTAAGGGCTGTGAATGTCTCCCGCTCAGCTCCCAAACGTCTGCTTCAATTGTGATTTTTTCCTCTTCCAAATCATCCTGAAAAGTTACTGACCAGAGGCAGTTCTGAAAGAGTTCTGCCTCCAGGGCGCGACTGAAATCCTACCAGTCAGGCCCCCAAGAAGGCGCCCGAATGTACAACGGAGGGGCAGCCTAAAGCCCAATTGGGGATGTGTGCCCGAAACCCCAAAACCGGGGAGGCAGGCACACAACCTCTCCACCCAACACCCCGCTTTAAGAAACCAGGAAGTAACACCTCTGTACAAATAGAAGCCAAGCCCTTGCAAGCAAAACATGCCCTTTCCTGGCATTATGTAATAGATATTGGGGGAGGGAGAAATCCAACCTTTTTAAAGATCATTTTAAAATCACGCCACTCTGTGGAAAACCTCAACTTACGACTTTTAAGGAATTTGCTAAGGGTAAGGAAAAATTGGGGGGGGGGGAGCGCTGTCCCCGTATAGTTATGCGTTTTATTTTACTTCATTTACCCACTACATCTCTCCCCAAGCGGCTTACGTCGCTCTCCTCCATTTTTATCCTCACACCAACCCTGCCAGGTAGATTAGGCCGAGAACGTGGGACTGGCCCAAGGTCACCAGCGGGGCACCACGGCAGAGGAGAGATTCGAGACCGCGTCTTCCAGATCCTGGTTCTCCACATTTTAGCCGCTGCTTCCACGCTAACCAAACCAACCGCATCCCCGAGGGTCTAAAGACCTCCCCCGCCAAACGAAACCGGATTAGGAGCGTTAAAATATAGTGTAAACCCGCAGTCGTAGGGCCACGTTCCCGTACCCATCCATTTTGGATGGGAAGCTCCTCGCGGGCAGAGACCAGGAAGGGCTTTTTTTTTTTGGTTTTGCTTTTTTAGGCACTTATCCTATGGCCTTATTGTCGTGGAATAAGCATTCATCGGACCAGGCTTCTTTAAGGCTCTCCCTGCCGAACTCTCCCGCTAGGCCTCGCCTTCATCCCGCTCCCACCCGGGGCCCCAAACCAGCCCGCCAGCTCGGCCCCGGTCCCCGGCTTCCCACCAGCCCAAGCCCGGCCTCGGATGGCTTACCATGTTGGCGGATGGCGTCGGATTCTCCGAAGGCCGCGAAAGGGACTGCCAGGGGGCGGGGGGGAAAAGAAAAGGCCGGCAACAATGGCGGCGGCTCCGGCAGCCCTGTCTCGTTGGCAGGGGCCGAGCGGGCGGAAGAGGGCGCTGACGTCAATAGGCCGCGCTTTTATAGAACGGCGCCGGCAAGGGCGGGGCCTCGGGAAGAGAGGTCTCGGCGCATGCGCCCCGAAGTCTCCCGCTTCCCTCCTGAAGCCGCTCTTTCTCCGGAGAACCGACTCTATGATCAGAGAGAGGCATGGCGGCGCTGTTGCTGTCTCTTGTCCTGGGGCTGCGCATCCGCGCGGCTTTTAGCCAGCCCGGAACCGGCTGTGCGTTCGGTGAGCACGTGATTGCAATGCGGAGCTTTCATTCTAATGCTTTAGGGCAGCCGCGCTGCGCCTTCTCACTTCCATAGCAATTTATTCTTTGTATAACATTCTGAAGTGTAAGGATGTGTCACCGGCCACCAAGATCAGGTTAATTCATGCCATCTTCTTCCCTATTACTATGTATGGATGTGAGAGCTGGACAATGAAGAAAGCTGACAGGAAGAAAGTAGACTCCTTTGAAATGTGGTGTTGGAGGAGAGGGTTACGGATACCGCGGACCGCCAAAAAAACAAATCAGTGGGTTCCAGATCAAATCAAGCCTGAACTGACCCTAGGAGCTAAAAGGACTAAACTGAGGCTATCGTATCGTATGAGACGACAAGAGTCACTGGAAAATACAGTCATGCTAGGAAAAGTTGAGGGCAGCAGGAAAAGAGGAAGACCCAACAAGGGATGGATTGACTCAATAAAGGAAGCCACAGCCCTCAATTTGCAAGACCTGAGCAAAGGCTGTCAAACTAATAGAAAAGCGATTCCACCTAAACATTAGGAAGAACTTTCTGACGGTGAGGGCTGTTCGGTGGAATGCGCTGCCTTGGAGGGTGGTGGAGTCCCCGTCTTTGGAGGTTTTTAAGCAGAGGCTAGATGGCCATCTGTCGGGAGTGGTTTGATTGTGGGATCCTGCATGGCAGGGGGAGGGTTGGGGTCACTGGGGATGTGGGGGGAGGTAGTTGTTAATTTCCTGCATTGTGCAGGGGGTTGGACTAGATGACCCTGGTGGTCCTTTCCAACTATGATTCTATGATAGGACATTTTGGAGGACATTGATTCATAGGGTCGTCATGAGTTGGAAGCGACTTGACAGCACTTAACACACACACAACATATACAGTAATTTACTCTTGGTGTTAGCATGCTATGCATTTCCTCCATAGCAATTCATTTATTGACTACGAATCAAATCAGTAGCATACCATCAATGTTTCTGTTGATTTTAAATAGAGGAAAAATTGTGTGTGCTAAGTGCCGTCAAGTCGCTTCCGACTCATGGCGACCCTATGAATCAGTGTCCTCCAAAATGTCCTGACACATAATGCCTTTTTTATTAAGTGACAGGTATCCCAAGGCTACATTGTCAATGGCAAGATTTGTTTCAGTCCTTATATCCCTCAAACATTAGATTTACACTGCTCAAGATCAATGGATCAAGGAGCATCTAAGGGATAAAGGGAAGGAAAATGTCCTGTCTTTGACAGCCTTGCTCACATCTTGCAAATTGAGGGCTGTGGCTTCCTTTGTTGAGTCAATCCATCTCTTGTTGGACTAGATGACCCTGGTGGTCCCTTCCAACTATGATTCTATGATAGGACATTTTGGAGGACATTGATTCATAGGGTCGTCATGAGTTGGAAGCTTCTCCTGCTGCCCTCAACATATCCCAGCAGTGACTCATGTCTTCACACAATGTAACCAAAGCACGATAGCCTCAGTTTAGTCATTTTAGCTTCTAGGGTCAGTTCAGGATTGATTTGATCTATAAACCGACTGATTTGTTTTTTTTGGCAGTCCACAGCATCCATAACACTCCTCCAACACCACATTTCAAAGTAGTTTGGAAGATATCATTTTGACCTGTGTGTGTAAAGCACTGTTAAGACTTTAAATGTAAATAAATACTTTCATGTTGGGTGTGGCGTGAAAGGAAAAAGCTGTACTCTGGAGTCCTGACGTATGGAGTAGGTGTTGAAGATGTCCTCATGTCAAGTAAGAAGAGGACAAAGACATATGGAGACTCATTTATACAGAAGATGAATAACATTATGAGCCCTAGAATAAATCTCTATAGTAACATCTTATCAATGTTTTTAATAAAGTTCTGAATGCTACCTAAAACCAGTTCTATTTTGCAAAGGGATAAACTAAAGGAAAAGGTACCGAATGAGCAAACTACCTTGTTAACAATGGCTTCTCCTTACGCCCCCCCCATAGCAATTAAACTTACATAGATTATGAAATGTATTGGAGGAGAGTGTTACGAATGCTGTGGACTGCCAAAAATACAAATCAGTGGGTTATAGATCAACTCAAGCCTGAGCTGACCCTAGAAGCTAAAATGACTAAACTGAGGCTATCGGATTTTGGTCACATTATGAGACGACAAGAGTCACTGGAAAATACAGTCATGCTAGGAGAAGTCGAGGGCAGCAGGAAAAGAGGAAAACCCAACAAGAGATGGGTTGACTCAATAAAGGAAGCCACGACCCTCCGTTTGCAAGATCTGAGCAAGGCTGTCAAAGACAGGACATTTTGGAGGACACTGATTCATAGGAGCGCCATGAGTTGGAAGCGACTTGACGACACTTAACACACACAGGTTATGAAAATAATATCAGGTGCGTAGCTGCATTAGTCTACAGTGGCTGTAGAAAGTGCTGTCAAGTCGCAGCTGACTTATGGTGACCTGTAGGGTTTTCAAGGCTTCAGAGGTGGTTTGCCATTGCCTTCCTCTGCATAATGACCTTGGTATTACTAGGGATGCCAGCCTCCAGATGGGACCTGGGGATCCCCCAGAATTACAGCTCGTCTCCAGACTACAGAGGTCAGTTCCCCTGGAGAAAATGGATGCTTTGTCAGGTGGATTCTATGGCATTGTACCCCACTGAGGTCCCTGTCTTCCCCAGGCTGTCCTCCCCAGACTCCACCCTGAAATCTCCAGAAGTTTCCCAACCTGGATCCGGCAACCCAACCTCCACCCATCTCCCACTGTTGGCCGGGGGGACCCGGCAACCCTTGTGGTCTCCCTTCCAAATACTAACCAGGGCTGACCCTGCATAGCTTCTGAGATCTGAGATCAGGCTAGCCTGAGCCATCCAGGTCAGGGCAGCTTTGGCTTCTATCTGCTTTTTATCCCACCCTTCCTCCAAAAAACATGAGGGGGGGATACATGTTCCCCTTCCCCAATTTTTCCCTATAGCTACCCTGAGTGACTGAGACTGTGGCCCAACTCACGATTACACAACAAGCTTCATGGTTAAGCATGGTTTTGATTTGAACCCACCTCTTATTTATTTATTTTTCATATTTATAGCCTGCCCTCATTCCTAGTCCAACCAGGCTCAGCCTTTAAAACCAATTAAATTCCAACAATTAAAACAACTATGAAACAAGATGGCATTAAAATAAGAACATATTAGCCACGGTGGGCTGGACAAGCAGATGAACCCCCACTGATGACAGTTGTGGGGGAAGGATGGGGAGGCCAGCAATGACGGACAACTTGTGGCTGCCCTCAGTTATAGGCCTGGCAGAATAGCTCCGTTTTACAGGCCCTGCGAAACTCCTTAAGGTCCCACAGGGCCCTGATGTCACTTGGAAGACTATTCCACCAGGCTGGGGCCAGGGCTGAAAAGACAACACCGTAGTCCAGGGGTGGCTGCCTCAGCTGGATCACGGGCTGGATAAGACGGAGGGCATCTTGGGCATCTTCTGGGCATGTAGGGGCCACTGGGGGCATGGGGGGGAGGTAGTTGTGAATTTCCTGCATTGTGCAGGGGGTTGGACCCGGTTCTCCAGATTAGAGTCCACCGCTCTTCACCACCGCACCACACTGGCCAAATTGCTAAGAGCAAACAAATTGAAACCAAACCCTGAAAAGACACAGGTAACACTGGTTGGGAAGGGAGAGATCTTGAAGGACGTTGTGTGCCCCACTTTTGATGGCGTTCAGCTAACCCTCGCGGACTCCAGTTAAGAGCTTTTGGGTTATACTGGACCCAGGGTCATTGCTGGAGAAACAAGTTAATGCCGCTGTAAAAAAAGGCTTTCTCGCAACTCAGCCTAGCCCAAAAGATGGCCCCTTACCTGGATACAGCTGACCTGGGCACCTGGATCCACGCCACAGTAATATAGAGACTGTGTCTAAAGTGTTGTCAAGTTGCAGCTGACTTAAACATTGAGACTACTCTTATGCACTGCACATTGGTTTCCCCTGTGGTTGCCAGCAGCCTGAACAAAAAAATACCCAGTCCTATAAATAGAGGCTTAATGGGATGTCATTTACCTGATGATGTTATTTGCCTCCATGCCATAGAATCATAGAGTTGGAAGGGACCACCAGGGTCATCTAGTCCAACCCCCATGAAAAGCTTCAGCTGGCCAGTTCCACATATAAAACCTTTGTTATGGGGAGAGGTTATTTTTCTCCAGGCCTGCTGGCAACCTTAGATGTGTGCGTGTTAAGTGCCGTCAAGTGGCTATGAATCAAACTCCTCCTTAGGTAAAAGGTAAAGCTAAAGGTCCCCTGTGCAAGCACCGGGTCATTCCTGACCCATGGGGTGACATCACACCCCAACGTTGACTAGGCAGACTTTGTTTGCGGGGTGGTTTGCCAGTGCCTTCCCCAGTCATCTTCCCTTTACCCCCAGCAAGCTGGGTACTCATTTTAGCGACCTCGGAAGGATGGAAGGCTGAGTCAACCTTGAGCCGGCTACCTGGAACCAACTTCCGTTGGGATCGAACTCAGGTCGTGAGCAGAGCTTGGCCTGCAGTACTGCAGCTTACCACTCTGCTCCACGGGGCTCGCCTCCTTAGGACCCCTCTCAAAATCCATTTGGAGATTCCAGTTGTTGCAGAATGCCGTTGCTCAGCTATCAGCGGGAGCTTGACGGGGCATGCATATTGCTCCCATTCTGCAGTCACTCCACTGGGTGCCTGTCAGTTACCGGGCTCAATTTATAGTATTGGCTCTCACGTGCAAAGCCCTTCATGGCCCTGGGAGCCTCATATCTGCAGGCCCGCCTCACCCTCTCTGCTCTGCCATGGCAGACAGAGGGCCTTGTTTGTGGACCTTCTGGGGAGGGGTCACCTGGCTGGCTGCTGTTGCACATAGCAGGCTGGGCTGGATGAGATCCAGCCAACCAATTCCGTAATTTTGCACTTCAGAGCTTCTGCCTCTCTTTTTTGCCATCAAGTCACAGCTGACTTATGGAAACCTTGTAGGGTTGTCAAGGCAAGAGACGCTCAGAAGTGGTTTTGCCATTGCCTGCCTCCGTGTCACAACCCTGGTATTCCTTGAAGGTCTCCCATCCAAATACTTGCCAGGGTCAAGGCTGAGAGTAACCCAGCAAGTTTCCATGGCGCGAGTAGGGATTCGAACCCGGGTTTCCTAGATCCTAGTCCTACACCTTATCCATGACACCACGCTGGTCCTCTAGGAATAACCTCTAGGAGTAACCATAAAACAGTCAACCGACATCAGGAGATCTTAAATTGAAATCTTTCCTTTTATTTATTTAACAAACACTATAATCTTGAATTTTTCGAAGAATGTGTATTGAACAAAAGAAAAATAATTTCTTTTCTTTACAAAAAAAAGGGGGAGAAAGAGAAGAGAGAGGATATAGGCAAAAAAAAAAAAAAACCAAAAAAACCCACAAACGCCGTATGTACAGAATGGAAAGTTGTCCAGCTAGGGGAAAAATAGAAGAGGGCGGTTCAGACGTTGAGGGACAGCTTTTGGGGTGGGGGAATCCAAGGAGATGATGGGAGGTTAACACACAGTTAAATTAGAATACAAATACTGGGGGAGGCAGCAGAAGGGGAGAAGAGAGCTAACCCTATTGTCTGGCTGAAAATGCAAAGCTGAAAATCTGTACCATAAAATTTAATTTTGAACTCTTAAACAGGCCTGAAGGTTCTGAGTGGTTCTTAAATAAAAAAATGCCAACTTATTGCTTACTTTGAGATATGACAGTTCTGCCGACTTTGGAGGAGGGAAGCAGCCAAATTTATCATGGGGGGGGGTTGAAAACAGAGAAACTCGGACGAGCCGGATGAGCCCCCCACCACCAACAGCCCCTTCATCTATCTCTCCAAAGGCAGGAACAACGGTAGGCTCCACAGCTTTCTAGTTGTTAGCGCCGCTCCTGCCCGTCGAGGGGGTCTCTCTGGCAGACTTGGCGAAAGTTCCAGAGGAGAAAGAAAAAAAGTCAAGCACATAAGATAGGAATGTTTGATGTGATGTGGTTGAGCTTTTTTTCCCCCCAAGCACCCATTTGCAGTGGTCTGGTCTCTTCCCATAGCAGGGGTAAAGATCTGATGAGGCACCTCAGATTTCGGACTTTCCAGGAGAAGATACAAGAAGGCCTTGGTGTCCGCAAAGATGGCCAAGTGAGAAACGGAAAGAGGGAATTCTCTCAGATCAGTTTTAACTGGCCTCCGGCATGTCTTTTTTTTTTAGGGTGTGGGGGGGTCATTTCTTTTCCTTTGAAAACACAGGGAAGTAGCAATGATTTGCATCTATTAAAAAAAAAAAAAAGAACAACAAACTAAGGGTTGTACATTCTTCACCCAGGGAGGAAAGAAATACTGTTAACTAGTTATAACGGGGAGGATGTGGTTAGGGAAAGAAGCAAGACCACACAACATGGCAAAAACGCAGAAATGGCTGGTAACAGCCAAGGAGGAAAAACCATCACAAAACTCTTGTCTGAGTTGCTAGAGGGTGCCCCCAAAGAGTCCGTGAAGAGGACCTAGGGTATACTGTCGATCCAGCTTGCTCCTACATGCCCAAGGAGACCCTCTTTGTAGATACCCACAGCTTCTTGCTTAGTGGAGTCGGGTGACTTTCACCTCCCTTCTCGGCGAGGAGAGTCCGGAGCAATTGTCAGAGGCCAAGCCAGAAGCTGGCGGCAGTGGTGGGGGAATATTAAAAGGTTCCATATACACACATGCAGACTCTCGGACAGAGGAGAAGCGGCACAACAGGAGCGCACCCGGAGGCCTTTTAAAAACACAGTCACCCACAGGCCGGGCCATGCTGGCTTGGCGCTGCGCCGTTTTGCACAACCGAGCAACAACCTGAATTGGGTAATTTATTTATTTTTTTAAAACCGAGGTAGTTGGCTAGAAACCAAAGTTTAATAAGAAATGCAAAGTTCCTCTGCTGGGCTTTTTTTTGTTTGTTTTTTTGTTCTGGAAGGCCCACCAACCAGCCAACCCTCCCCTCCCAAACCCCCCACCCCTCTTATTCCCCGACACGGCAGGCTTGAAGCAAACCCTTTGGTGACCGAGGGGAACTTTGCTCAGCCTTCCTCATCTGCCGAAACACGATGAATTATTGCACTTCAAAAAAAGACAGATTTTGTGGTTTGAGCCCTTCCCGCATTCCAAGCACCCCCCCCAAATGACCACCCCTTCCCTACCCCCCGCAAATGGCTTCAGTTCAACTAAAAACAAAGAAGGAATCACTATGCAAGAATTCTACGTTATTTTCAGAAGTGGCTAAAAACGATTCCAACCTTTTCTTTACATGAGGTTACAAGCCCGCTCAAAACACTGAGCAATTCCAATCTCTTGCAATTTCCTCTCCCCCCTCCCCCCCTTAAAAAACACACACCACAAACTTTACATGCCCCCGGAAAGAAACATCCAACTTGGAAGCTCTCTGGGTTCTAAAAACCTCCCAGCCGGACAGCAAAAAAAAAAAAAAAAAAAAACCTGAACACCCCACTTCGTATTTTCAACGAGGCGCTTCAAGAGTCTGGAATGGTTGGTGAATAAAGGAGGGGGGGAAGAATGCACACAGCTTCAGAGAGACACAGCAAGGCTCCCCCCCAAAAAAATAGTCCACTGGATGTCCAGACAAGCTGCAACCAGCCAGCAGTTTAAGGTTATCCACAAACCGACGGGGGGAGAGAAGGGAAAAACTGAGACAGTGGCAATTCCCAACAGGCTGCCCGAGTCCCTCAATCCCGATCGCGGTTCGAGCCGAGCTGACAAAGGGGCCTGAGATTGTTTTGAGAGAACGGGAAGTCGGAGGGGGAGGAAATTCCAGCCATGCAGCAGCTCCCCGGTGCGTCCTTCCGTAGTCTTTATCCCGGATCCGCGGAGTCGAAGGTCCGCTTTGGAGAAGGGCAAGACAGAAGGGGGGTGTATGCGAGTGTGTGTGAGCGGGGGGGGGGGGGGAGAACAGCCCCTCTTCCCATATCTGAGTAAGCACCAGAGTATTCAAGCTTTTCCACTGGGAGTCCCGTAGTGCCCTCGGCAGTCAGCAGGCGGAGGCTGGATCCTTCTTGTACAGGCGGAGCCGCTTCCGCCTGGGCCCCACGTCATCGTCCTCGTCATCGTCCTCCTCCTCGTCCTCTTCAGAGGACGAGCTGTCCAGTGTCAAATCCACCACGTCAGCAGGAACCTTGCCGTTCTCCCCGTTGGTGCTGGGGGCAGGGGGAGGCGCCCCGTTGACGTCCGAAGTCCCCCCTGAGAGAAAAACGCAGAATGCACAGTCGTGAGGCAAAGGGCTTGCTGTTTGGGGGCCCATCTCGGCCCCTTCCAGCATTCTCAAACTGGACTCTCATGTGGAGGAGTGGGGAATCAAACCCGGCTCTCCAGATTAGAGTCCGGCACTCATGTGGAGGAGTGGGGAATCAAACCCGGCTCTCCAGATTAGAGTCCGGCACTCATGTGGAGGAGTGGGGAATCAAACCTGGCTCTCCAGATTAGTGTCCAGCACTCATGTGGAGGAGTGGGGAATCAAACCTGGTTCTCCAGATTAGAGTCCGGCACTCATGTGGAGGAGTGGGTAATCAAACCCGGTTCTCCAGATTAGAGTTCACCACTCCTAACCATTGGGGGGAAAGAATATCCCAAGCAGAGAAACAAAGGAAAAGTTATCGGAGCAACGTAAATCGATGTATGTTCTGCTTTAGGTAAGTGATCGATACGCTGGTGGATGTGGACATTATGGGAGCTGTTCTTTCACAGAATCATAGAGTTGTAAGGGACCACCAAGGTCATCTACTCCAACCCCCTGCACAATGCAGGGAATTCACAACTACCTCCCCCACAACACCCCCAGTGACCCCCTACTCCATGCCCAGAAGATGGCCAAGATGCCCTCCCTCTCTTGATCTGCCTGAGGTCACAGAATCAGCATTGCTGGCAGATGGCCATCTAGCCTCTGCTTACAAACCCCCAGGGAAGGAGAGCTTACCACCTCTCAAGGAAGCCTATTCCACTGAGGAACCACTCTGTTAGAAAATACTTCCTAATGTCTAGACGGAAACTCTTTTGATCTAATTTCAACCCGTTGGTTCTGGTCCAACCTTCTGGGGCAACAGAAAACAACTCGGCACCCTCCTCTATATGACAGCCCTTCAAGTACTTGAAGAGGGTTATCATATCCCCTCTCAGTCTTCTCCTCTCCAGGCTAAACATACCCAGCTCCTTCAACCTTTCCTCATAGGACTTGGGCTCCAGACCCCTCACCATCTTCATCACCCTCCTCTAGACACGTTCCAGCTTGTCTACACCCTTCTTAAATCGTGGCGCCCCAAACTGAACACAATACTCTAGGTGAGGGCTAATCAGAGCAGAGCAAAGCTGGTTTCATGTGGGTTTTCCGTGGCAAAAATGGAAACATGGAAGGAAACCCACGCCAGATGCCAACCAGGGCTTTAAGACCCACCTGTGGATCCACCCACGACCAGTATCGGGCACTGAGGGCTGTAGCTTCTCTCCTTCTCCACTTTGATCGGGCACCAGGAGCCGTCCACCAAGTACTCGATCTCGTCGGCATCCTCACATTCAGTCAAGATCTTTGAGAGGAGCCTGGAGGAGAGCGCCGGCACAAAGTCAGGTCCCAGAGCCAACCCCGGCGCTCCACTCTCACCCTTCCGCATCTCCCGCTCTTTTCAAGGAGGCTCGTGCAGGAGGAAACTGCCCTCTCCTAAGACTGCTTCAGCAGAAGGAAGTAGTCACCTTATGGATCAGCACCAACCTGCCCTGGGCCACTAACAGGGATGCTTTGGAGGCTCTCTCTTCTCCAAGGAGCTCAGGATGGTGAAGGATCCAAGAGCAATCCCACCGGGTCAGATGCAAGGTTCCAAAACCTGTTGTCAAGAGCTGACCACCCAAAAAACCCACAAACATAAGAAAAGGCCAAGCTGGATCAGACTAAGGCCCATCAAGTCCAGCAGTCTGTTCACAGTGGCCAACCAGGCGCCTCTAGGAAACCCACAAACAAGACGACTGCAGCAGCATCGTCCTGCCCGCATTCCACAACACCTAATATAATGGGCATTCTGCTCTGATCCTGGAGAGAATAGGTATGCATCATGACTAGTATTCATTTTGACTAGCAGCCATGGATAGCTCCCATCCTCCATAAGAACATAAGAAAGGCCAGGCTGGATCAGATCCAGGCCAAGTCCAGCAGTCTGTTCACACAGTGGCCAACCAGGTGCTTACAATCGCCTTCCCTTCCTCTCCCCACAACAGACACCTTGTGAGGTAGGTGGGGCTGAGAGAGTTCAGAGAGAACTGTGACTAGTTTAAGGTCACCCAGCAGGCTTCGTGTGGGGAAGGGGGGAAACCAACCCAGTTCTCCAGATTAGGGTCCACCGCTCATGTGGAGGAGTGGTGAAACAAACCCGGTTCTCCATATTAAGAGTCCAGATTAGAGTCCACTGCTCATGTGAAGGAGTGGGGGAACAAACCCAGCTCTCCAGATTAGAGTCCACTGCTCATGTGGAGGAGTGAGGAATCAAACCCAGCTCTCCAGATTAGAGTCCAGATTAGAGTCCAGTGCTCATGTGAAGGAGTGGGGGAACAAACCCAGCTCTCCACATTAGAGTCCACCGCTCATGTGGAGGAGTGGGGAATCAAACCCAGCTTTCCAGATTAGTCCAGATTAGAGTCACTGCTCATGTGGAGGAGTGGGGAATCAAACCCGGTTCTCCATATTAGAGTCCAGATTAGAGTCCACTGCTCAAGTGGAGGAGTGGGAAATCAAACCCAGCTCTCCAGATTAGAGTCCAGATTAGAGTCCACTGCTCAAGTGGAGGAGTGGGAAATCAAACCCGGCTCTCCAGATTAGAGTCCACTGCTCAAGTGGAGGAGTGGGAAATCAAACCCAGGTCTCCAGATTAGCGTCCACTGCTCTTAACTACTATGCCACACTGACTCTTGCGATGAAAGGGATGATTCAAACTTCGCTCTCGCTATTCTGAGCCTGAACACCATCCGCTACATTACAGGGGCTCCAGCCTCTCTTAGGGGGCAGGCCTGGGCGGCTCACGTCTCAGCCCTTCCAGCAGCCCCGCTGGCTTGTCTCACCCGTCAATCATGAGCTGGTCGTAAGTGGCTGGCTTGTCGCACACCGGACACATCCACGTGGGCTTCTTCTCGTTCATCTGCAGGTAGAAGACGGCGTCGAAGCACTGCAGGTGGGCGCAGGTCTCTGCCCGGCACGGCACGGAGAGTCGCATCTTCACCAGCTTTGAGGGGAACATTTGGAGACATACACGCATGAAAAGCGACGAACAGCAAAGTTAGGACAGCGTTTTATGATGTGTCAGTGGTCAAGGACAAAGACGGCCCACAGCTGGGTTCTGGTGTGCGCTGTCATTGAATCAGCGCAACGGGCTGGGGGCAAAAAACCAAGGCAGCTACAATATGGCGGGGGGGGAATTAAATATGCATCCTGGTTTATTAAGTAAAAATTAAATATGCATCCTGGTTTATTAAGGGGAGGGGCCATGGCTCAGTGGTAGAGCCTCTGCTTGGCATGCAGAAGGTCCTAGGTTCAGTCCCCAGCATCTCCAGTTGAAGGGACTAGGCAAGTAGGTGATGTGAAAGACTTTCTCTGACTGAGACCCTGGAGAGCCACTGCCAGTCTGAGTAGACAATACTGACTTTGATGGACCAAGGGTCTGATTCAGTATAAGGGCTGTAGCTCCGAAGTAGAGCATCTGCTGGGCATGCAGAAGGCCCCAGGTTCCATCCCCGGCATCTCCAGTTAAAGGGACTAGGCAAGTAGGTGATGTGAAAGACTTTCTCTGCCTGAGACCCTGGAGAGCCGCTGCCAGTCTGAGTAGACAATACTGACTTGGATGGACCAAGGGTCTGATTCAGTATAAGGCAGCTTCATGTGTTCATGCAGCCAAATCTATAGATATTTCACAGAGCACCCAAATTCTGCATGATGAGACTACATAAATGCTCACCAATCTGTGGTGGAAAAGTGCCATCAAGCCGCAGCTAACTTACGACCCCGTAGGGTTTTCAAGGCAAGAGACGTTCGGAGGTGGTTTGCCATTCTCCGCCTCCGTGTGGGCTGAGAGAGTTCTGAGGGAAATGTGACTGGCCCAAAGTCACCCAGCAAGCTTCGGGTGCAAAAGCGGGGAATCGAACCCGGTCCTCCAGATCGGAGTCCAGATTATAGTCCGCTCTTAAACTCTACACCACGCTGGCTCTCTAAGCATGCCTAATTTGGAACACCACTGGTTATTCTTTTTGGTCCTTCATAATTAACTGTTTTAGTCATGTTTTTTATCATAATGTTCTTACTGTTACTATTACTATTATCTGTAAGTACTGCCAATAAATAACCAGTGTTGAGAGCCAGCGTCGTGTAGTGGTTAAGAGCAGTGGTTTGGAACGGTGGATTCAGATCTGGAGAACCGGGTTTGATTCTCTGCTCCTCCACATGAGTGGCGGAGGCTAATCGGGTGAACAGGATTTGTTTCCCCACTCCTACACATGAAGCCAGCTGGGTGACCTTGGGCTGGTCACAGCTCTCTCAGACCCACCCACCTCACAGGGTGTCTGTTGTGGGGAGGGGAAAGGAAGGTGATTGTAAGCCGGTTTTGATTCTTCCTGAAGTGGTAGAGAAAGTCGGTATAGAAAAACCAACTCTTCTTCTTTTTTAAAAAAACTGTTTCTCCATCCCTACTGTCCCCAAAAGCTGAAAATTCATTCTGAGCAAAAAATAATAACCAAGTGCCATTTTGTTTCCTGCCATGAGATGGGGCCATGGCCAATTCCCCCCACTCACCACCACCAGCCCCAGGCGCACCACCTACCGGACATATGAGAGACACGCGGACCCCCGTGGTGGCGATTTCACTTTCCGGATCCAGGCGCAGCTTCTCTTTGACTGTGTGGGGTAGGCGAGGGGGGGAGGAAAGACGGAGGCCATGCTCGATTAGCCGCTTCCACTACTTGCCAAGGAGTCCGACCTTCCTCCAGAGAGGACCCCCGCAACCCCCCCCCCCCATTTCTAGGCACTCAGCTCTTTTCACCTCTTCCTACCCATCTCCAGTCACATCCCCTCCCTGCAGTGTGGCTGCAGTCCTCAGCTGGGATGGAAACAGCAGTGGAGATGGGGCTGGCGGGCCAGAGCAGCTGCCTTCTTCGCTCTCTAGCAAGGAGACCTGAAAGGCTGTGCCCTTGTAGGACAGATGACATAGAAACTATCGAACATGTATTGTTCAGCTGTCTATTTTATCATGGGGCTCGTATTAGACTTATTGATCCCCTGATTAGTGGATTCTCAGATAAGTCAGCTGAGTTCCTGTCTAAGAAGCTTTTGATGGGGGAGAGTCCTTATCTTTCGCTCCCCACTGCTAAATTCTGTGCCATTGCAATTAAAATAGGGTGGAAAAAACCTGTTAAACTCTTTTATACTTCTATATTTTTAGTAATCTTAAATTGGCAAGCCACTTTTGTGTCATGCACTAATTTTGTATATCTTATTAATACCAGATTTTTATCAATTTTTGTAATTTGTAATAGCTTTATCAAGTTGGACAATATGATGAACTAACTTCTGGAGCCCCGTGGCGCAGTGTTAAGCTGCAGTACTGCAGTCCAAGCTCTGCTCACGACCTGAGTTCGATCCCGACGGAAGTCGGTTTCAGATAGACAGGTTCAAGGTTGACTCAGCCTTCCATCCTTCCGAGGTCGGTGAAATGAGTACCCAGCATGCTGGGGGTAAAGGGAAGATGACTGGGGAAGGCACTGGCAAACCACCCCGTAAAACAAAGTCTGCCTAGTAAACGTCGGGATGTGACGTCTCCCCATGGGTCAGGAATGACCCGGTGCTTGCACAGGGGACCTTTACCTTAACTTCTGGCTGGTCAAATAGACCATATTAATAAACTTGACTTGACTCGACTCTCTAGCAGGACAGCCCTTTCCCAAGATTCCTTGCATCAACTGGGGCAGAGCGCATGCTTTGTCCGCAGAAGGTCCCAGGTTTCATCCCAGCCAGCTCTGTCTAGAACAGGGGTGTCGAACACATTTGTTACGAGGCCCAGATATAACATAAACACGTCTCTTGGTCGGGTCGAGCCACGCCTCGCCAGCCCAGATCAGGACTGGGGGTGGGGTGGGGTGGTTGCCTTGGCTGGCTCGCAGGCTGAATAGGAGCTCTCAAGTGGCCAGATCCGGCCTTATGTTTGAGATCCCTAGTCTAGAATGTCTTGGGCAGCAGATGATGGGGAAAACCTCTCTCCAGCCAAGACCCTGGACAGCTGCTGCCAGTCAGAAGATGTATGGTACAGCCAGGCTGGACAGACCTACGGTACAGCCAGGCTGGACAGACCTACGGTACAGCCAGGCTGGACAGACCTACAGTACAGCCAAATGTCAAGCAGCTTTGCGTGTTCATAATAGCTGGATCACAGAGACAGCCGAGGGCTGGTTTGGTTTTTCTGGCGCAGAATCTCACGGTCCGCAGCCACAGGCAGGGTGCCAGACAAGAAAGACCTCTACTCTTCTGCAGCAGAGCCGATTATAAATCTCATCCCCATCTCGCTTGCATATTTGGCACATACGAAAGCCACCACCCTAAAGAATCCTCTGCAGGAGCAACATTCACATCTGTCATATACAGGATGGTGCCGAGTTTACTGTTGCCCCGGAAGGTTGGACCAGAACCAATGGGTCGAAATTAAATCAAAAGAGTTTCCATGTAGACATTAGGAAGAACTTTCTAACAGTTCGAGCGGTTTCTCAGTGGAACAGGCTTCCTTGGGAGGTGGTAAGCTCTCCTTCCCTGGAGGTTTCCAAGCAGAGGATAGATGGCCATCTGTCAGCAATGTTGATTCTGTGACCTTAGGCAGATGATGAGAGGGAGGGCATCTTGGGCATCTTCTGGTCACTAGGGGTGTGTGGGGGGGGGAGGTAGTTGTGAATTTCCTGCATTCTGCAGTGGGTTGGACTAGATGACCCTGGTGGTCCCTTCCAACTCGATGATTCTATGAGAGGGAGGGCTTCTTGGCCATCTTCTGGGCATGGAGTGGGGGTCACTGGGGGTGTGGGGGGGCAGGTGTGAATTTCCTGCATTGTGCAGGGGGATGGACTAGATGACCCTGGTGGTCCCTTCCAACTCGATGATTCTATGACCTGGCTTTATAGTTACGCTGGCAGCTTGTTGCACACAACTCAAAGCAACAGGGGGACAGCGCGGCATCCGCGTTTCCCAAAGGAGTTCCCCCCCTTTTTAGGAAAATGCAAACCAAGGTGTGATCCAGTGTGGCCCAGGCCCCCTCCCTCCATAGCTGCTGCCCCCCACTCCCAAAACGGAGGCTGTAAAAATCAGTTATCTGCCGACTCATCAAGAGAGAGGGGCACTTACCAAGTGCTTTGCAGAGCTCTGGGTGTTTGATTCCAATTGTTTTCAACCTCTGCAGCAACTCTGCAGATGTCATCTGTCGCACGAGGAACAGGCCCACAGAATAACTCTGGACACCAGAAGGAAAAGAGAGGTGGTGGGGGGGAACAAAACAGAAAGCACCTGAAGTCTCAAAACAACTCTGGGGCTCTTCTTTGAAGCTTTAAAAAAAAATAGAAGCCTCTCCTACCATGCTGTATGAAGTCCTCAAACCTGAATGTATTTCTGATGCTCTTCACACTGACTTGTTTCCTTTTCCACCCCACCCGGTACGCCAAAGGATCAAGATGGTTAAGGGACTTTGAAGTGGAACGGAAGCAGGTGACCAAAGAGGGAAACCAAGGCATAAGAACATAAGAACAGGCCTGCTGGATCAGGCCCAGGCCCATCAAGTCCAGCAGTCTGTTCACACAGTGGCCAACCAGGTGCCTCTAGGAAGCCCACAAACAAGACGACTGAAGCAGCACTGTCCTGCCTGTGTTCCACAGCACCTAATACAGCAGGCATGCTCCTCTGATCCTGGAGAGAATAGGTATGCATCATGACTAGTATCCATTTTTACTAGTAGCCATGGATAGCCCCATCCTCCATAAGAACATAAGAAAGGCCCTGCTGGATCAGACCCAGGCCTGTCAAGTCCAGCAGTCTGTTCACACTGTGGCCAACCAGGTGCCTCCAGGAAGCCCACAAGCAAGACGACTGCAGCAGCACCGTCCTGCTTGTGTTCCACAGCACCTAATAGAGCAGGCATGCTCCTCTGATCCTGGAGAGAATAGGTATGCATCATGACTAGTATCCATTTTTCTAGTAGCCATGGATAGCCCCATCCTCCATAGGAACATAAGAAAAGCCTTGCTGGATCAGACCAAGGCCTATCAAGTCCAGCAGTTTAGTCACACAGTGGCCAACTAGGTGCCTCTAGAAAGCCCACAAACAAGACAACTGCTGCAGCATTATCCTGCCTGTGTTCCAAAGCACCTAATATAATAGGCCTGTTCCTCTGAGACTGAAGAGAATAGGTATGCATCATGACTAGTATCCATTTTTACTAGTAGCCATGGATACCCCCATCCTCTATAATAACATAAGAAAAGCCCTGCTGGATCAGGCCAAGGCCCATCAAGTCCAGCATTCTGTTCACACAGTGGCCAACCAGGTGCCTCTAGGAAGCCCACAAACAAGATGACTGCAGCAGCATCCTGCCTGTGTTTCACACCTATTATGGCTCTTCTGATCCTGGAGAGAGTAGGTATGCATCATGGCTAGTATCCATTTAGACTAGTAGCCATGGATACTCCTCTCTTCCATGAACATGTCCACTCGCCTCTTTAAACCTTCCAAGTTGGCAGCCATCACCACATTCTGAGGCAGGGAAAAAATGGCTGCCTTGGAAGGTGGAGTCTATGACATTATACCCCACTGAAGTCCCTCCCCAAACCCCACCCTCCTCAGGCTCTGCCCCCAAAATCTCCAGGTATTTCCCAATCCAGTGCTGGCAATCCTATGCCTGAGCGCAAAGCGGACGCTTCGAAGGAGACGAGAGGGGGTGGGGTGGTGGCCGCCGGTCTTGGAAAGGCTGCGCTTTGCTACGGCCCCATCCCCACTCACCTTTCCGTAGTTGCCCCAAATTACGGTGATGCGGTTGGTTGCTGATGACAGGTACATGAGATGAGTGAGGTTGATGGGACGACAAGGCCTCTTGGGCTCCACGCCAGGCTTGTTCGAGGGGTAATAGCCCTAGAGGGAGAGCGAGGGGAAGAGGCAGGCACTCGTTAGGAATACAAGGAGAAGAAGGAGGAGAAGGAGAAGAGGAAGCAGCAGAGGAAGCAGCAGAGTTGGTTTTTATATGCCGACTTTCTCTACCACTTAAGGAAGAATCAAACCAGCGTACAATTGCCTTGCCTTCCCTAAAACAGACACCTTGTGAGGTCGGTGGGGCTGAGAGAGTTCAGAGAGAACTGTGAGTAGCCCAAGGTAACCCAGCAGGCTTCATGCAGGGGAGTGGGGAATCAATCCCGGTTCTCCAGATTAGGGTCCACTGCACATGTGGAAGAGTGAAGAATCAAACCCGGTTCTCCAGATTAGATTCCGCTGCTCTTAACCACTATACCACACTGCTTCACGGGGGGGGGATTTGTCCAACTCAATTTTCTCTTAGGAATAAAGGGCAGCCGTTCAGAGAATGGGAAAGAAGGGGAAATCACTTTTCTGCCCCTCTTTAACCCCCCTCCAACCCAAGCCTCCATCTACAAGGCTTCAGCCTCTACCATTTCTATGCCATGTTGGCTCTCGAGCAGTCTAATGGCCACATGGGTTGGGAGACTGCAGGGGGAGAAGGGGTGAAGAAAATATTCTCTCCCCTCTCTCACTGCCCCATCAGCAGAGCTGTGCTGATGGAAGACACAGAAAGGAAGATTCCACCCCCTTCCCCCGACCACTGCAACCTCCTCACCCACACAGAAGAAGGAGAGCTGGTTTTTATATGCCGACTTTCTCCACCACTTAAGGGAGACTCAAACAGGCTTACAATCACCTTTCCTTCCCCTCCCAACAACAGACACCCTGTGAGGTAGGTGAGGCTGAGAATGACTTGCCCAAGGTCACCCAGCTGGCTTCGCGTCTAGGAGTGGGGGAAACAAATCCAGTTCACCAGATTAGTCTCTGCCACTCATGTGGAGGAGTGGGGAATCAAACCCGGCTCTCCAGATCAGACTCCACAGCTCCAAAACACCGTTCTTAACCACTACACCACGCTGGCTCCATAACAAGCTATAACAAGGTTCCGGCAGCATCAGGAATAAACTTTCCTGGGGTCAGGAAGGACTGCTCAGGAGAAGGGAACATGATACATATTAATAACCAGCAGCCCCTTCTGCTGATGCATTGTGGGATGCAACTCGGCAGCGGTGGCTGCTGGAGTGAACAGGAAACAGCTGCAAAGAGAAACCGGTCATATCGGAAGAAGACAGATTTTACAGCTCCTTGCCAAGAGTGTGATGCAAGGCGCACGCACACATACACACCCTGCCACCCAGGTCTCTCTTGCTGACAGAATACTGGTGGAAAAGCGCCCCCTTCCGAAGCAAAAAGGACAGAGGACCGCCCCCTCTTTCTCCCCGACTTACCGGGACAGAACAGTAACTGTGGTTCACTTTCACAGCGATATTTGGGGGGTACTGGTCTTCCTGAGGGCTACTGGTATCCGTGTAGCAGATTCTGGAAAGGAGAGGTCCACAGAAATGCAAATCAGAAAGGCACGCACCCCAGTCTGAATTTCTTCCCAACCAGAGACATCATTCTGTAACAGGAATGACCCACCCCCCATTATATTAGCCCTGTTCACAAGTTACAGTGAACCCAGGTACAATCCCTGTACAGTGCACTATGGATTGTCCTTTACATGTGCATTGAGTAACTCTCATGTTACATTCAATGCGAGGAGGAGGAGGAGGAAAAGGAGAATAAGGAGGAGAGAGTTGGTTTTTATACCTGATTTTCTGTACCGAAAGAAGTCTCAAACCGGCTTACAATCACCTTCCCCCTCCAACAGGCACCTTGTGGGGTAGGTGAGGCTGAGAGAGTTCAGAGAGAAGGACACCCAGCAGGTCACCCAGCAGGCTTCATGTGGAGGAGTGGGGAAATCAATCCGGTTCACCAGATTAGCCTCCGCTGCTCATGTGGAGCAGCGGGGAATCAAACCGGTTCTCCAGATTAAGAGTCCACCGCTCTCAACCACCGCTCTTAACCACCACACAACGCTGGCTACGGAGTCAGGCAGCAGCTCTCCAGGATCTCAGGTGCAGGTCTTGTCATATCGCCCAGTAGCTGATCCTTCACTGAAGGTGCTGGGGATTGAAACTAGCACCATTTGGCGCACCATGGAGCCGCTCTGCCACTCAGCAGTGGCCCCTCCCCTGACTCTGAGGAGTTTTGCATTTGGGTCTCATCCAACTACTTCACTGGTGCTGGTATATTAAAGAGGGTATTGTGAAGGCCGACAGCCTATCAGCCGACAGAATAAAACTGAACTGCTGCGTTTAGAAGACTACGAGCCAGCGTGGTGTAGTGGTTAAGAGCGGTGGCTTGGAGCGGTGGGCTCTGATCTGGAGAACCGGGTTTGATTCCCCACTCCTCCACATGAGCGGCGGACTCTAATCTGGTGAACCAGGTGGGTTTCCCCGCTCCTTCACATGAAGCCAGCTGGGTGACCTTGGGCTAGTCACAGCTCTCTCAGCCCCACCTACCTCACAGGGTGTCCACTGTGGGGAGGGGAAAGGTAGGAGATAGTAAGCTGGTTTGATTCTTCCTTAAGTGGTAGAGAAAGTTGGCATATAAAAACCAACTCTTCTTCTTCTTCTTTTAGGACTTCCTAGGCACAGCTGGATGCCTGCCACAATTTCGCTCCAGGACAGACTTTGCATCCAGAGAATCTCAGTTCTATTTTTTATTTCCCCCAAATGAAGTTTTTAGCTCTGGTGGTGTCTAGATGTGAAACACCTGGTGAAAATTCAGAAGCCAGGGTATGGATTGAGGACTACTGAAAAGCTTCGCAGGGGATGACGCCCTCCCCATGTTCTTTCCCATGACCAAGAGAAGAAGAGGAATAGTTTTGTTTCTCCCCCCCCGCTCTTAAAGCACACACAGCCTGGCCAGGATGCCAGTGCTCAAACATGCTCAGTATTCTTGGACCCCAGTAGCTTCCCACTGGGGGGGGGGGAGAGGAGAAGAAGGAGAGCTGGTCTTTATATGCTGATTTCCTCTACCACTTAAGGAAGGATGAAACCGGCTTACGATCACCTTCTCTTTCCACAACAGACACCCTGTGAAGTAGGTGGGGCTGAGAGAGAGCTGTGACTAGCCCAAGGTCACCCAGCTGGATTTGTGCGTAGGAACGGGGAAACCAATCCAGTTCACCAGATTAGCCTCTGCCGCTCATGTGGAGGAGTGGGGAATCGAGCCTGGTTCTCCAGATCAGAGTCCACCGCTCCAAACCACCGCTCTTAGCCACTACACCACACTGGCTCCCACGCTGGGAGGGAAGAAGGCCCTTCGCGTCATAGCTTGGAGCCCAAGATCCAGGGGGACTTCTCTGCAGCTGAGCTCGCTGGCTCAGGATTTCTTTCAACGTCATGGCCTCGGTTCTGTTAACGCCCTTCTGCCCACATGCCCCCGTCTCAAGGGTTTTAATTAGCGCCCCGGCCCTCAGGCTTACCTGAGGACAACCTGGACCGATTTCACTCCTGGCTGCAACTCCCTGCCAAATGGGGGGAAAAATACACAACACAGATAAGCATCCAGTTTACGCAGAAGGAAGAGAAACGCTCGTCGCAAACCAAACCAAAGGCCGATGGATGGATCTGTTAAAGCAAACTCAAAAAGAGGACTTTCCTTAATGTCTAGGGGGACGAGGGGGGAGAGAAAAGAATACATGTTTTCTTAATTTTGTTCACCCTCCTTCTAACCCTGCAAAGGAGGTTGCTGAAACCCATTTACAGAGAGGCTGGAGGGAACCAACTGTATTTTTTTTCGGGGGGGGGGGAGTAGTGAGTTTCCACATAATCTAATAGAAATCAACCCTGTGAGGTCAGCTGTTTGCTCCTATTTTAGGGACCGGAGAAATGAGGCCCGAAAGCGCAGCCTAGCTGTGGCTTTTCCGATCTTGCTGCTGTACAATTTACTCAAATGCCCTTTGGGTACAAAATGCCGCCTCCCCTCCCAAAGCAGAGACAGACTAGCCCTGCACGGCAAGCTCACCATGCACCAAGGGTCACAGAACCATAGAATCATAGAGTTGGAAAGGACCCCCAGGGTCATCTAGTCCAGTGGTCGGCAAACTCATTAGTCAACAGAGCCAAATATCAACAGTACAACGATTGAGATTTCTTTTGAGAGCCAAATTTCTTAAACTTAAACTATATAGGTAGGTACACTGTTTATTAACTTAATAAACTTTAATTAAAGTTTTAAGTCTTAATTAAACTATAGGTAGACTGAATAAAACTTGATATCATACTTAATAATGATCTTATTTATTGATAAAAATTAAATTGTAAGTAAGGTATCCATAAAATTAAATCATGACAATGACTGACGAACACTTAATGTGAACAATTGCCTTGCATCTCCCCGACCCCCACTGATCTCTCGGCGGCCGCCCTGGCGCATCCTGGCCGCCTCGGCCTCCCACGCTCGCCTCTCGGCCTCCTCCTTGCCGCCGCCTCCTGGACTCTTTCCTTCCTTCCCTCCCCGGCCGGCCTGCCGTCTGCCGCTCCTCAGCGCCTCGGCCTCCGAGGAGGAGGAGGAAGAAGAGGAGGAGGAAGTCGAAGGGGTGTCCTCCCCCACTACCCTCTTGTTGGCGTTCTCCACCAGCAGAAGGGAAGGGCAGGCCACGAGGGCGACGCGCTGGAGCTTGCAGGTGAGGAAGGCAGGGGAGGGTGTGTGTGTGCTGGATCGGGGCCTCCCTCCCTCTCCCCGGTGCTCGGGCCAGCACGTTGCAAAGATCCGCCCCCCCCCCCAGGCGTGGCGGCGGCTCTGGGCTGGAGGAAAGGCGGAGAACTTTTGCGGGACTTCTGCATGCGCGCAGAGCCCGGCCGGGGCAGGGAAGGGACGCCAGACTCTCCTCCACCGTGACGTGCAGCCCCGATCCTCCGCCGAAAGAAGCCAGCCCCCCCCCCGCACCCTCCACGCCCGGAGAACGTGGCTTCTCTCGGGTGGGCGGCCGCGATCCTGCAGCCCAGAGGGGCCAAAGAGCCGCATGCGGCTCTCGAGCCGCAGTTTGCCTACCCGATTTAGTCCAACCCCCTGCACAATGCAGGAAATTCAAAACTACCTCCCCCACCACACCCCCAATGACCACTACTCCACGCCCAGAGGATGGGGGGGAAAACCCCTCCAGGATCCCTAGCCAATCGAGCCTGGAGGAAAATTGCTTCCTGGCCCCAATGGGGCGATCGGCATTACCCTGGGCATGTAAGAAAGGGCCGTGAGAGCCAAACACTGACACAACCCTTCCTGCCTTACCTCTCATGATCCGCCTAAGGTCACAGAATCAGCATTGCTGACAGATGGCCATCTAGCCTCTGCTTAAAAACCTCCAAGGAAAGAGAACCCACCACCTCCCGAGGAAGCCTGTTCCACTGAGGAACAGCTCTAACTCGAAGAAAAAAAAAAGGGGGGAAGGAGACCCAACCTAAAAAACAGAAGCTGGGCACCCAAGGTTGGGTGGGATAAATAAAATAACCTAGTTGATAATTGCACACACGTTTTATATGGGAGACATATACAGCCCAGTATAACAACTTGTAGACCAGTGATGGCGAACCTTTTAGAGAATGAGTGCCCAAACTGCAACCCAAAACCCACTTATTTATCGCAAAGTGCCAACACAGCTAGAAGTCCAAATGGGGCTAGGGGTTGCCAGGTCCCTCTCTGCCACCTGCGGGAGGTTTTTGGGGCGGAGCCTGAGGATGGTGGGGTTTGGGGAGGGACTTCAATGCCATAGAGTCCAATTGCCAAAGCGGCCATTTTCTCCAGGTAACTGAAATAGCAGATCTCCTGCTACTACCTGGAGATTGGAAACCCTGCATGGGTGGCCGAGTGGGGGAAGGAAAGCAGCTGGAGCATAGCCCCCACCCCTTCAGTTTGGTTCTTTTTCCAACTGTTATCTTCATACAAATTAAAAAAAAAAATTTAGATGGGGGGGCTGATGGTGGGAGCAGCCCTCTGCACGCGCTCAGAGGCACCTTCAGTTGCATGAACGAGCATAGTGGAAACCCGAGCTAAGCGCAGGGCTTAGCTCCAGCACAAACGCCAGGCGGGCCCCTGTTCGGCCCTCACTGCCAACCCCCTGCGCTGCAGTCACCAACCAGCCCGCCGCAGATGGCCGTCCAGGCGTCCCACTCCCGGTCCAGCCCTGTCCCGGCTCCGCCTCTTCCAGTCCTCGGCAGAAGGCTCGTCGTTGTCTTCACTTCCGGAGCGCGCAGCCGGCGACTGCGGAGAAGTCACTGGGAAGGAGCCGGGAAGGCACCGCTGGTCCCCAGCCTCCTCAGCCAGGGGAACAAACTCAGGCAAACTCTGTGCTGGGGCGATGGCTCGCGTGCCCACAGAGAGGGCTCTGAGTGCCACCTCTGGCACGCGTGCCATAGGTTCGCCACCACTGTTGTAGACAATCTAACCAGATGTTTGTATAACTGGAAATATACTATGCAACCTATGTACATGCCTGGTCTGATATATAATTGTATATGTTTATATATCTGTAAATACGTGTGTATGTTTTACATGGGCTTCAATTGACCACTGAGGAAGGCCAAACAGGCTGAAACGCATCTGGCATGTGGTTACAGTATATCAACCAAGGAAATGCCATTTTTAACTATTTTTTAAAATAATTTCTATGTTGACATAGAACCCCTCTGACTGCCAGAAAGTTCTTCCTAATGGTTAGCCGAAAACCCTTCCCCTGGCTAATGGGGAGGAAAAGGGAGAGCCTAAGGGGGAGACAGGGAACCCCGGGCCAAGTACCTGGAAGTTCTGATCAGTTCCACTTGCCTCGGCGTCAACGCAAAGACACACGGGCTCTCCTGGAGCTTCTCGTTATTCTGCGGGACTGGAAACGAGGAAACAAGAGAAAGAGAGAGAAAACCATGTGGATGGCCTTGAGGACAGAGGAAACAGCAGAGAAACCTACCCCAGCTCTAAGGAAGAGAGGTGGGTCGCAACTCATGCTGCACCAGAGCTAGAGTGCCAAAGCACTAGCCCAGGAAAAGAAGGTTTTTATATGCCGACTTTCTCTTCCACGGGGCTGGTTTGTAACAGAGTGGAATCATGTTGCCAGAGGTACCCCGTGGGGTCACAAAGGGAAACAGGGCCATCGCAGGTCCCCATGGCCTGATTCAGCACGGCTTATTACACATACACTTGGTTTTAGAAACACACACACCCCTGGGGTTGTATTCCACCACTCTGGCACTGCCTCTTGCTTTAGAGCAGTGGTTCCCAAACTTTTCGGGCCACCGCCCCCTTGGTTCCACAAACTCAACCCCAGCGCCCCTTACCCTATCCTATAGAAAGCATTATTCAAAATAGGGGTTTGCGTGATGCACTAAAGAAGAACAATA
This sequence comes from Euleptes europaea, assembly GCF_029931775.1. Classification (NCBI taxonomy): domain Eukaryota; kingdom Metazoa; phylum Chordata; class Lepidosauria; order Squamata; family Sphaerodactylidae; genus Euleptes; species Euleptes europaea. The sequence goes on along the minus strand of NC_079313.1, from coordinate 11,836,317 downwards.
AAATTTCAAAACAGTAACAATTAATTGCACATCTATTCAAAAGCTGTGGCAGGCATCTTCAGAGGATAATTCACAGTGGGTTCACATTCTAGCTGTATCTTCAGAGGAGTAACACTGAAGGACAGTGTCTCTCAGTGTCAAGTGTGTAGGAAGAGTAATATATAGTCAGAAGGGGGTTGGGTTTGAACTGAGTCATTGTCCTGCAAAGTATTAAAGGTAATGTGCTAATGTAATGTAATGTAATTAGCACATTATCTTGATACTTACAGGACAATGATTAGCACATTACTTTTAATATGTGTGATTAGCAATTACCTTTAATACTTTGCAGGACAATGACTCAGCTCAAACCCAACCCCCCTACACACTTGACACTGAGAGACACTGTCCTTCAGTGTTACTCCTCTGAAGATGCCTGCCACAGCTGCGGGCGAAACGTCATGAAAGAAAATACCAAGACCACGGTCACACAGCCCGGATAACCTACAAGAACCAATAAAACTTTTTCGTTGAAATTTATTCAACAAAACTGATGAACTTGATCCAGTGGTACCAACTCTTCAAAGTCTGGAAAAAAATTCTACTCGTTTCCACCCAATTTGCCAGCATGGTGCCATAGCTTGATGTATTGTAAATTAGTGAACAACACAGTTGAAGGGGCCCACATCTGGGGGGCCTCTTGCCTCTTAGTGCTCTCCTAGGTAATCCCACCGCCCCCCAGGGGGTGGTACTGCCCACTTTGGGAACCACTGCTTTAGAGGAAGTCAATGCAGTGAGCTGAATGAAGGTGGCAGGGTACCAGTGGTGGTTTGGAGCGGTGGACTCTGACCTGGAGAACCAGGTTCGATTCCCCACTCCTCCACATGAGCGGCGGAGGCTAATCTGGCGAACTGGATTTGTTTTCCCGCTCCTACACACGAAGCCGGCTGGGTGACCTTGGGCTAGTCACAGCTCTATCAGCCCCACCTACCTTCCTCACAGGGTGTTGTGGGGAGGGGAAAGGAAGGTCATAGTAAGCCGGTTTGATTCTGCCTTAAGTGGTAGAGAAAGTTGGCATATAAAAGCCAACTCTTCTTCTTCAGTTCTGGATTTCTAAATGTGTATGTGTGGGTGTGTTATAAACAGCTGTATTCTGTCATGCAAAATCCAGAATAAGAAACAAAATCCATTTAAGACTGCTAGCCTGAAGAGGAGTTCTGATCTGCCTGAAAGCCTGTATAATGTTTCGCACCATGGAAGCGGAAGTAACACATAAATAATTTGCATTCAGCTGCAATTAAGTTTGCGGGGCAGGGGGGGCGGTATTTGAAGGAGCCAGAGAATTTGACATCTGTCCATCCCAGCTTAATGAGGAGGAAGGGAGAAAGGGTGGAGCAATTTAAGAGAACAGGAGGGCTTTGAATGGCCCAGGGTGGCGGAGGCAGAAGAGCCAACGATGCAGGGAGGGGCATTGTAAGCCCTTGGCCCAATCGAACCAAAAACCACATCAGAGACAGTCAGGTCCAAAGAAGCTGGTTTTTACTGGTCAAATAGGTTAACAGAGCATAGAAGAAGGTGACAGCAATGAGGCTTGCTGGCTTGAACTTGGTAATATAAAAGCATAGAAAAAGGCAGAGATTACAAATCACAAACAGAGCTGAGTTCCCAGAGCTTCAAACAGAGTTAGGTATGCACAACGTCCTTGAGTCTGGTCAGTGGGAAAACGAAAGTTAACAAATCAACTGAGATACCGGCCTGACATTCTGCCCCCCTTAAGGCCCCCTCCCATCTTGCAAGGGGGACGGCTAGTCCGGGTAGGCGGTGTGAAAGGCGTTCACTAAGTGTGGGGCGGAGACGTCTTGTGCAAGCACCCACTCATTGTAGGCAGGGGGGAAGTGCTTCCAGCGAATTAAGTACTGCAGGGATCCATATCGTATACGTGAATCTAGGATCTTAGACACTTCAAAATGTTCCTCCCCCTCACCATCACGGGCTGCTCAAGAGGCGGTTCTGGGTGCCATTCCGAGGAGGCGACATGAGGCTTAAGGAGGCTGACATGGAAGACTGGGTGGATAAGTCTCAAGGTTTTGGGGAGAGTCAGTTCTACAGTGACAGGGTTAATGATCCGAGCAATGGGATATGGTCCAATGTACTTGGCACTGAGTTTGTGGCAAGGTCGAGTGGATCGCAGGTTTTTAGTGGAAAGATACACTAATTCACCAACATGGAAATCCTTGCTGGGGGAACGATGCTTATCTGCTTGTACCTTATACTTGCGCTTGGCTCTATCTAGGTTGCTCACCAGCCAGGGCCATGTGGTGCGGAGGGCATGCGCCCAAGAGGCTACATCGGGATCCCCCTCCCCCTCCGGTACCTTTACAGGGGCAATAGGACCGAAGTCCTGACCGTACACAGCATAGAAAGGGCTGAACCCTGTAGATTGATGGACAGCATTATTGTAAGCATATTCAGCAAAAGGCAACAGTTCTACCTAGTCATCTTGGTGGTAATTGACATAACAATGCAAATAACATTCCAGTACAGGATTGACACGTTCAGTTTGCCCATCCGTCTGGGGATGGTAAGCACTCGACAACCCTTGCTCCACCCCCACCAACTTGAGGAAAACCTTCCAAAATTTAGCCACGAAACTACTTCCGCGGTCGCAGATTATCTTGCGTGGGAACGAATGAAGACGGAAAACATGTGACACGAAGAGGCGGGCCAACTTGGGGGCAGAGGGAATACCCGCACACGGAACCAAATGTATCTGTTTGGAAAATAAGTCAGTAACCACCCATAGTACTGTTTTGCCCCCGCTAAGTGGGAGATCCATCATGAAATCCATGGCAATCACTTCCCAGGGCTTGCTGGGAATTTCCAGTGGTTGCAGCAGTCCTGGGGGCTTGCCTTGAGACCGTTTGACTGTGGCACAAATAGGGCAGCTGCGAACGAAGGAGTCCACATCAGAACGCATCCCCCCCACCAAAACTGTCTGCGCAACAAGTGAAGGGTTTTCAGGAACCCAAGGTGTCCCGTGGTTTTAGCTCCATGGGCTAATTGCAGGACTTCTCTTCAAAGTATCCTAGGCACGTATAGTTTCGAGTCCTTGTACCAACAACCACCTTGCTCAAGTACACCTTGGGGCAGGGTCTGGGCAGTGCGTTCGGCCAAGCACTGAGCCCGAAGGGCGTACAGGAAGGAATTGGAGATGATCACCCCCCCTCCTTTCGCGGGAGCGGGTGGATCAGGAGCTGGTGGTGATGGAGGGGGTGGGGAAACTGATTGCTGTGGGGCGCTGGATACAGATGGCGCAAGGGGGGCTGGCGAGGTAGCCGGCTGGGTAGGGTTGACTAGTTTGTCGGCCACTGTGCGATTTCCATGCTGGGGTCGAGTTTGGGACCGGGTCTGCACGGTTAGCATGGGCAGGGCCCCTCTATGAGCCGGCGTGAATAAAGAGTCTGTCGGCCGATCAAGTTTCACTGGGTATTGAGGCAACCTGGATAGGGCATCAGCAAGCACGTTCTGTTTTCCAGGCACATGTTTAAGAACAAAACGAAATTGAGCAAAGAAGTCCACCCAACACTGTTGTTTTGCGGACAACTTATGGGTCCCCGTGAGGGCAGCTAGATTTTTCTGATCGGTCCAGACTTCGAAGGGGACCCTGGACCCCTCCAGGAATTGCCTCCACAGAGTAAGGGCATGGTGGACGGCTGATGCCTCCTTTTCCCAAATGGGCCAGTTTAATTGGGAATGCGCACATTTTTTCGAGAAGTAGGCACAGGGGTGAAGGAGACCATCCAGACCTCTCTGGAGAAGGCCCCCCCCCATGGCTACATCGGACGCATCGACCTGTACAATAAACATTTGGTTCGGATCTGGGTGCTGTAGTACAGGTTCAGAAGTGAAAAGTCGCTTGAGGGCTACAAAGGCGGATTGGCATTGATCAGTCCACAGTATTTTGGCAGAGGGCAACGTTGCAGAAACCCCTTTACCCTTCGTTTTTAGGAGGTCAGTGATTGGCAGCGCCACTTGAGCGAAGTTGGGAATGAAACCGCGGTAGAAATTAGCAAAGCCCAGAAATTGCTGCACTTGCTTGCGGGTGGAGGGTGGAGTCCAGTCAAGTACCGATTGGACTTTGGGGGGTCCATGCTAAGGCCACGATGAGAGATTATGTACCCCAAGAAAGTTATTTTCTCTTGGTGAAATTCGCATTTAGACAGCTTTGCATAGAGCTGGTGGTTACGTAGACGTTGCAAAACTTCCCTGACCAGAGCAACATGCTCCTCCATGGTTTTTGAATAAATAAGAATATCATCCAAATAAACTACCACGCAGTGGTACAGTAAATCATGGAGGATTTCGTTAATGAGTTGCATGAAGACCCCCGGGGCCCCTTTCAACCCGAAGGGCATCACAAGAAATTTGTACATTCCAAAACAGCTAGAGAAGGCGGTGAGGGGTTCGTCTCCCTCACGGATGCGATAATAAGCTTCCACCAAGTTCAATTTGGAGAATACGCGTCCCTCCTGCAATTGTCCCAAAATATCTGAAATCAACGGTATGGGGTAAGCGTTGGCTTGGGTGACTGCATTAAGCTTTTGGAAGTCAATGCATAAACGCAGGTCTCCCTCCTTTTTCCGGACAAAGAACACAGGGGCTGAGTTGGGAGCGTTCGATTGTCGAATAAACCCTCGAGCAAGATTTTTATCCAAAAAGTCATGTAATACAGCGCGTTCGGAAACGCTCATAGGGTAAATCTTGCTCTTAGTCAGTGTGCAGTCTTTTACCACCTCAATTGTACAGTCTGTGGTACGGTGGGGGGGCAAGGCATTGCATTCTTTGATATCAAAGACATCTGCAAAGTCTCTGTATGCTTCGGGCAAAGGTGTTGGCGATGCGGCATCAGAGGTTAACGCCGGAGCGGGTGGAGGCACCACCGCGACTTCCCGTCGGTGCTGTTCGCACTTGGGATTGGCAAAGGTAATAGTGTCAGTTTCCCAGTCTATACAGGGACTATGACCTTTAAGCCAATTAATCCCTAGGACGACTTCGAATCGGATGGGGGCTATGGTAAAGTCTATTTGTTCTCAATGAGAACCAATACCCATCGCTACTCCCCGTGTGCAATGATCGACTGGCCCCCCCTTAAAATGGCTCCCATCCATCTGGGCGAATCGGACTGGAGCTGGTAAAGCCTCGGACTTGACTTTGAGGGCTGCAAACGTGGCTTCACTAATTAAGGTGCGGCCGCAGCCAGAGTCAATAAGTGCCTTGACAGGCAGTTGGGGACCCCCTTTATAGTATTGCAACACTGTGTCCACATAAACAGTGGTTTCCACTTCACTCACTTTGACAGGAGCTTTGGGTTTAGCAGGAGATTCTGCAGGGGTCTGTGGAGACGCTCCACTCACCACAGACCGAATTCGTTTTTTGACAGATACAGAGGGGTTTCCAGGTTTAGAGCTGGAGAATTCCATTGATTATCCTCGTTGGAAGAAGGAGAGTTGTCCCCCATTGGGGCACTTGTAATCTGAGACCCTGCGGGGTCGCTTGGTGCAGAAAGGTTAGCCGATTCCTCAACGTGAAGTGCAGAGGGTGTTGGTCGTCCCGGCGCTGCGCTGCGGGTGGCCGCGGTGCCTCTGCGTTGAGATCTCCCTCGAACTCGGGGTGGCATACTGGGGCGAGTGGCCTCCGGGCGTTGAGGACAAGCCGCTGCAAAGTGGCCCAATTCCCCGCAAACAAGGCAAGCCCCCCTCTGGAACCTTGTTTCGCGATCCAGAGGTGGCCGTGTAGGTTTACGCAGGCTGGAAAGCGGAGCTTTCGGTGGGGGTTTTTGGGCGCTCTTTTCTTTGTTCCGCTGTCAGACCAGGGAAATGAAACGACGGCGGCTTTCGACCTCCTCAGCTAGCAAAATCCAATCTTCCAGGGTCTCGGGATCACCCCGCATATATGACCAGTTCAGAATGTCAGGGTGTAAGACTTCCCTGAAATAATGAATGAGGGTGGACTCGGGCCAGTCTACAATCCTACTGGCCAGTCTCTGAAATTCATCCACAAATTCCCGAACTGGAGAGGAGCCCTGCTGTGGCTCGTTCCCCCATAAAGGGGTCCTCAAACCGTCTCCGCAAGGCAGACATGAAATTGTTGAGGGAGCGGATAGATCGGGATCTAGTGTCAAATTGGAGGACCATCCAGTCAGCTGCTTTTCCCGTCAATAAGGAAGCTACGAAACGGACTCGGACTCTGTGGGAAAGTATTGCCCTGTTCTCTCATGTAACTATCCACTTGATGCAGAAAACAGGGTAAAGTCTCGAGCGAACCATCATAGGTCGTTTTCAGCCGAGGCTGCTTCCACTGGCCGGGCACGGGTTGTCCCGGTTGCATGGGTGCCCCGGGAATTGGCACAACCGGGGCTCCAGGGACCAGGGGGAGAGCAAGTGGTTGAGCTGGCAAACCGGCTGACCTGGTAGGTGAACCGGTGCTGCGGGCCCAGGGAGAATGGGCTGCGCTGGAGTCGTCAGCGCCTGCTGCAAGCGCTCATTTTCCTGAAACAAGTGTTCCATTTGATCCTGGAGACGGTCTACACGATCGTATAACTCCCGGTTTTGAGCTCGCAATAGGTGCACCTCTTCCTCAGGTCCCCCCGTACGATGTGCTCGACTGGCCCGTAAACCCGTGGCCCAATGGGAGTCGTCTCCATACGTCCTCCTCGTCAGAATCGTCAGAGCCCCGAAGCCGTTCTGCGAGGCGACGCACGTGTTGGGTGGTGCGAGATGGAGCAAAAGCCGGAGAAAACGTTGGCCCCCACGAGGGGCCGGTTCGCCCGGTGTCTTTGGGGCGCACACCCGCCCGCGCCCGTTCCGCAGCCAACTGCTGCTCCTTTTCCCGTTCGGCCTGAGCTTTGGCCGCCGCCTCAGCCGCCGCAGCTGCCTCTCTGTCCACGAGAGCTTGGGCGGCCTCGGGTTTCAAGGAAGCAGCCATGGTAACAAGCGGTAGAGGTTCCTTCTCCAAGAGGGTGAGGAGTGGTTTAGACTCCCCGCCCAGAAGCGGTTGAACCTGGACCGCTAGCGCAGTCCCGAAAGTTGGGGTCAACAATTGTGACAGACTGGCTACCGGGGTATCCTTCGGTAGTCCCACAAACAGTAGCGCCGTTTGGACAGCGATCCGTTGCGCCTCTGCTTGACAGTCAGCTGCATTTGGCACCAGAGAAACACCTTCTGGCGCCGCTCCTGCCATGGCTCCCGTCGTCAAGACGGCAGGACAAATTGGGACCGTGGACTGATTTGGGTGAGTCAGTTAGCAGTTGTAAATCCTCAGCCACCAGTCGGGCATCATCCACCAACCGATCAAAGGCTTGGAGGTCTAGGAAGTTACTGGCATCCTCAGCGTCGGACATCCACGGGGTTATCGCTAGAGATCGCCACTGGGTCTGTACCAGTTCATTTAAGCGACCAACCTCCGTGCTAGTCCTAAGTAGCTCAGCTACAACGTCCCGTACGAGGTCGGGATCGACAGACGATGTTCCCAACGGAAGGAACGACTGGAAGCCTTCCAGGGTCCTCAGCAGGAACCCGTTACCCGGGGATCAAACCCTCCGGGCCTGGGGCGAACCTCACGGGACTCTAGCCACGGTCGAATCACTCGGAGACAGCTCTCCTCGCTCCCATCCGAGTGGCAGGCGAACCCTCCAGGGCTCCAGCCTGACAGAAGAAAGAAGAGAGATTGCTGTCACAATGTAAGCCCTTGGCCCAATTGAACCAAAAACCACATCAGAGACAGTCAGGTCCAAAGAAGCTGGTTTTTACTGGTCAAATAGGTTAACAGAGCATAGAAGAAGGTGACAGCAATGAGGCTTGCTGGCTTGAACTTGGTAATATAAAAGCATAGAAAAAGGCAGAGATTACAAATCACAAACAGAGCTGAGTTCCCAGAGCTTCAAACGGAGTTAGGTCTGCACAACGTCCTTGAGTCTGGTCAGTGGGAAAACGAAAGTTAACAAATCAACTGAGATACCGGCCTGACAGGAGCGTGGAACCTGAGGAAAGAAAGAAGAGGGGACAGATCCAGAGCCAGCATGGTGTAGCAGTTAAGAGCGGTGGACTCTAATCTGGAGAGCCGGGTTTGATTCCCAACTCCTCCACATGAAGCCAGCTGGGTGACCTTGGGCTACGCATAGTTAAATTGTGGAACTCCCTGCCCCAGGATGTGGTGATGGCTGCCAATTTGGAAGGCTTTAAGAAGGGAGTGGACATATTCATGGAGGAGAGGGCTATTCATGGCTACTAGTCAAAATAGATACTAGTCATGATGCATACCTATTCTCTCCAGGATCAGAGGAGCATGCCTATTATATTAGGTGCCGTGGAACACAGGCAGGATAATGCTGCTCCAATTGTCTTATGAGCTTCCTAGAGGCACCTGGATGGCCACTGTGTGAACAGACTGCTGGACTTGATGGACCTTAGTCTGATCCAGCAGGGCTTTCCTTATGTTCTTACGGAGGATACTAGTCCATGGCTACTAGTCAAAATGGATACTAGTCATGATGCATACCTATTCTTTCCAGGATCAGAGGAGCAGGCCTATTATCTTAGGTGCTGTGGAACACAGGCAGGATAAATGCTGCTGCAGTCGTCTTGTTTGTGGGCTTCCTAGAGGCACCTGGTTGGCCACTGTGTGAACAGACTGCTGGACTTGATGGGCCTTGGCCTGATCCAGCAGGGCCTTTCTTATGTTCGTATGGCTAGTCACAGTTCCCTTAGAGCTCGCTCAGCCTCACCTACCTCACAAGGTGTCTGTTGTGGGGAGAGGGAGGGAAGGAGATTGTAAGCCGGATGGATTATCCTTAAAAGGTAGAGAAAGTTGGCATATAAAAACCAACTCTTCTTCATCAAGGAGCTGACCAGGGAAAGCAGAGAGGAAGCCGGCATAAGGAGGGGCATCTGAGCTCTGAGTACCTGCCAAGCTGCGGAGAGAACAGCTTGCTTTTTGTTTTTAATGCTCTCTCCCAGAACACACACAGCCCCACCTGCTGCAGCATCCGTGAACACTGGGGGGGAGGGAGAAAATAAAACCAGCAGCCCCCCCCCTCTGCCAAAGGGAGTTCAGATCTGAGGAAGGCAGGAGGCGGCTTCCCGGAGAATATCACAAGTACACGGGCACCCTGCCTGCACTCTCCGAGGCCTCATCCCAGCACAGCCTATATTTAAGTGCATTAATTATGGAGCGCCAAGGCGTTCAGCCGGCAGCCCGACGCAACTTCCATGGGTGGCACTGTTTGCCAGCTGTTTGGGTTTCTGGGAACCTTCTCTGGACACGGGTGTACGCTCGTGTGCCCATAGAAAAGTTCCTGGAATTGACTGTTGGGGAAGAGGTTGGGAGAGAAAAAGAAGAGTTGGTTTTTATATGTCGACTTTCTCTACCACTTAAGGGAGAATCAAACCAGCTTACAATCACCTTCCCTTCCCCTCCCCACAACAGACACCCTGTGAGGTAGGTGGGGCTGAGAGAACTGTAACTTGCCCAAGGTCATCCAGCTGGCTTTGTGTGTAGGAGTGGGGAAACAAATCCAGTTCACCAGATTAGCCTCCGCTGCTCGTGTGGAGGAGTGGGGACTCAAACTCAGTTCTCCAGATCAGAGTCCACCACTCCAAACCACTGTCCCACTGTTAGGGGAGGGGCTGCGGCTCAGTGGTAGAGCATCTGCCTGGCATGAAGATGGTCCCAGGTTCAATCCCCGGCATCTCCAGTTAAAGGGACTAGGCAAGTAGGTGATAGGAAAGACCTCTGCCTTAGACCCTGGAGAGCCTTGGAGAGGGGCTGTGACTCAGTGGTAGAGCATCTGCCTGGCATGCAGAAGGTCCCAGGTTCAATCCCCGGCATCTCCAGTTAAAGGGACTACTAGGCAAGTAGGTGATGTGAAAGACCTCTGCTGGAGACCCTGGAGAGCTGCTGCCAGTAGGAGTAGAGAATACTGACTTTCATGGACCAAGGGTCTGATTCAGTAAAAGGCAGCTTCATGTGTTCATGTGTTCTTAACCATTACACCACACTGGCTCTCCAGCGGAAGAGGAAGCCACGCCAGGGAGGGGGCAATTTAAGGAGGGACAGCTCCACTTGGAAAGCATCAGGAGGAACAGAGAAAGGGAGAACCAAGCCTACACCGTGAGGCAGGTCGAGTCAGAGAACAACGGGTACAAATGCTGGCCTGGGTGCCCCCAGGATCGTCTCTCCTGCTTTCCTGCCCTGACAGGGGTGGGGGGGAGGACAGAACAAGGCCGCTACGCCTTCAAGCTGTGGTTTGTTCATAAAAACCTGTCCTGCCTTCACCTGAACACATGAATTACACTGACTCAGCCTGTTGGTCCATCAAATCTGCATATCCCAGATCCTAGTCTGACACTCTAACCCCTATACCCGTGTTGGCGAACCTATGGCACGCGTGCCATAAGCGGCACGCCGAGCCCTCTCTGTGGGCACGCGCGGAGCCGTCGTGTCTGCCCCCTCCTCCGTCCCTCCTCGCAGCCTCGACGCAAGTTTCCACCGCGCCGCAGCCAACTTTGTCACGGGGCTGGGGCGGAGGCGAGGCGGCAGGCGTAGCGGTGCGGCTGGCCGGGTAGCTGCTGGCCCGGGCCTGCCGTGACGGCAGCTTCCTGGTGCGCAAGAGCGTGGCCGGCGCCTTCGCCCTCCGCCTGCTGTGAGTGGCCCTGGCCCCTTGGAGGCTGAGGGAAGAGGGCTTTCTCTCCCCCCCCCGTAGGCTGCACTGTAATCGGCGGCAGCGAGTTGGGAATCACTCCCCCCCTTTCCCTCCCCTCCCCTCCCCTCGGAGCCCCCCTGAGTCGGGAGCTGCTACCAAGCATGCTTCTCCGCTCGGCACCAGTCCCGCTCTGCACGCCGCGAAGGGGAGAGCAGCGGCGGCAGCAGCCGGCTTCTCCCCCAGGCCAATGGATACCTTATGCAGGAGGGCGACGGCAGAGCTCCGGAGCTGATTTCCACCTCCTCGTCCCTCCCGGGGTTTGCATTTTGCTGCAGGCGGCGGAGGGGAGCCAGGGAGCCAGACCGGAGGAACGGAGTGGGAAAGCCCCCCCCCCACTTTTGCAAACTTGCCGCCCTTTGCACCCGCACGGCTTTTGCTGCTGGTGTGGGAAGCGCGCGAGCTTGCCCCCCCCTTACCCGGGGCGCGATGCAAAGGCGCCTCTTTCTCTGCAACACGGGAGGCTTTTTTGTGTGTGTTTGTGTCTTTGCATCGTTGGGGGGCGAGTTGCAAAAGTTCACCTTGCGGGTTTTCATGCAAGCCTGCGGACAACTCGACCTTTCCTCGGGGGTGTGTGTGTGTGTCTCTCTCTTCCCCCCCCCCCCAATACACCCTGTTGCTGGGGCAAGCTGGCCCCTCGCACATTTTCCCCATCCAGATTCTGAAAACTCTGCATGGGGGGGTGGGTTATTGGCCATTTGTGAATGGGAGATTTTGCCTTGGATTTGCCACTCAGATGCACATTTTCCCCATCCAGATTCTGAAAACTCTGCATGGGGGGGTGGGTTATTGGCCATTTGTGAATGGGAGATTTTGCCTTGGATTTGCCACTCAGATGCACATTTTCCCCATCCAGATTCTCAAAACTGCATGGGGGGGGGGGGTTATTGGCCATTTGTGAATGGGAGATTTTGCCTTGGATTTGCCACTCAGATGCACATTTTCCCCATCCAGATTCTCAAAACTCTGCATGGGGGGGGGGGTTTATTGGCCATTTGTGAATGGGAGATTTTGCTTGGATTTGCCACTCAGATGCACATTTTCCCCATCCAGATTCTCAAAACTGCATGGGGGGGGGGGGGGTTATTGGCCATTTGTGAATGGGAGATTTTGCCTTGGATTTGCCACTCAGATGCACATTTTCCCCATCCAGATTCTCAAAACTCTGCATGGGGGGGTGGGTTATTGGCCATTTGTGAATGGGAGATTTTGTCTTGGATTTGCCACTCAGATGCACATTTTCCCCATCCAGATTCTCAAAACTCTGCATGGGGGGGGGGGTTTATTGGCCATTTGTGAATGGGAGATTTTGCTTGGATTTGCCACTCAGATGCACATTTTCCCCATCCAGATTCTCAAAACTGCATGGGGGGGGGGGTTATTGGCCATTTGTGAATGGGAGATTTTGCCTTGGATTTGCCACTCAGATGCACATTTTCCCCATCCAGATTCTCAAAACTCTGCATGGGGGGGGGGGGTTTATTGGCCATTTGTGAATGGGAGATTTTGCTTGGATTTGCCACTCAGATGCACATTTTCCCCATCCAGATTCTCAAAACTCTGCATGGGGGGTTATTGGCCATTTATTAATGGGAGGTTTTGCCTTGGATTTGCCACTCAGAATTCCTTAAAATTATTTGGCAGAAAATTCCACACTTTTAAGTCAATGAAAGCACTTGGGATTGCTTTCCTCACTTTGTTTGGATCATCTTATGCTTGTGAGCAGCTGTTTTCAGCTTTGAATTATATCAAATCTGACACCAGAAACAACTAACAGATGACCTGAGTGCTGCATGTGTTGCTCTCAAATTTACAAAGTATGAGCCAAGGGTAGACAAATTATCAGCATGCACACAACAGCAAAAATCACATTAATTGTTCAAAAGCATGTCTTTCGATAAAAAGTTGTTTGTATCATTGAAAGCTCTGTTATTGTGTTTTTCTTTTAAGGCAAAAGATGTTAACGTATGAGTTTTTTCTAAACTAAAACCTCAGTATTCAGGTTAAATTGCTGCATTGGCACTCGGCGATAAATAAGTGGGTTTGGGGTTGCAGTTTGGGCACTCAGTCTCTAAAAGGTTCACCATCACTGCCCTATACCATACTGGCTCAGTACCTTTCCAATGGCTTTTAATGGCCTATCCGTTAAAATTGAGGTGGTAGCTAAACGCAGCAACTCATGAATACATGAACACATGAAGCTGCCTTATACTGAATCAGACCCTTGGTCCATCAAAGTCAGTATTGTCTACTCAGCAGCTCTCCAGGGTCTCAGGCAGAGGTCTTTCACATCACCTACTTGCCTGGTCCCTTTAACTGGAGAGGCCGGGGATTGAACCTGGGGCTTTCTGCATGCCAAGCGGAGGCTCTACCACTGAGACACAGGCCCTTCCAGCAGGCTCACACAGGTAACCTAAACACGGCCCATCAGATTTAGTGCTGCCGGGTGCTCAACAACCACATTCTTTTCCTCTGCCATCCCAAGCAAGCGGCAAAGACAGGAGGATTAAGCAGCTGTGAGCAAGTCCCCAAAGATGCCGGTTCTGTTGCGTGGCACAGGCCCGCTCTGAACCACAGATGACACCCTAAAGCTGGCTCACCACGTTGTGATTTTTTTTTAAAGATGGTTTTAAAGATATTAAGATACTGTTCCAACTTAGAGTGCGGTTCATAGAATCATAGTTGGAAGGGACCACTAGGGTCATCTAGCCCAACCCCCTGCACAATGCAGGAAATTCACAACTACCACCCCCCCACACACACCCAGTGACCCCTACTCCATGCCCAGAAGATGGCCAAGATGCCCTCCCTGTCACGAACTGCCTAAGGTCATAGAATCAGCATTGCTGACAGATGGCCATCTGTGTGTGTGTATATGTGTGTTAAGTGCCGTCAAGTCACTTCCGACTCATGGCGACCCTATGAATCACTGCCCTCTAAAATGTTCTATCTTTGACAGCCTTGCTCAGATCTTACAAATTGAGGACCGTGGCTTCCTGATTTGTTGTTGTTGTTTTGGCCATCTAGCCTCTGCTTAAAAATCTCCAGGAAAGGAGCACTTAGGTCATGCGGCTCTTACAGATCTGTCCACCTTTCAGATAAAAATGGGTGCCCAAAACGACTAGCAGCATACAGTCAAGGGGGGCATTAGGGATGAAGGGTGATTGCTGAAGCAGCGGGGGGGGGGGTCGGGCGAGGGAGGGAACCTCCTGTCCATTGCCCCGGCAGATGTTTGGCTGCTGCCCTGCTTGGGGTACCTCTCGGACCCCGCGGCCGCTGCAGAAGCCCTTCAGCACCGCGGCTGAGGCAACGCTGGTGTTTTGATTGCAGCAGCCGGCAGACACCCTCTGAGGAATTCCTCTTTCTCCGGCTTCACGTCACTGCTGCCGCGCTATGGCCTGGGGCGATACACAGATGGCACGTGCTATTTGAGTGTAAACTGTATGATCACATTTGTACAGGCTCAATGATCCCATTATCAGTGGGCTGCCCCAGACCTTTTAGACAGCGATGCTTAGCGCTACTCCTGTCATAGAATCATAGTTGGAAGGGACTACCAGGGTCATCTAGTCCAACCCCCTGCACAATGCAGGGAATTCACAACTACCTCCCCCCCCCACGTCCCCAGTGGCCCTATTTCATGCCCAGAAGATGGCCAAGATGCCTTCCCTCTCATCATCTGCCTAAGGTTATAGAATCAGCACTGCTGACAGATGGCCATCTAACCTCTTCTTAAAAATCTCCAGGGAAGGAGAGCTTACCACCTCCCGAGGAAACCTGTTCCACTGAGGAATCGCTCTGTTAGAAAGTTCTTCCTAATGTCTAGGTGGAAGCTCTTTTGATTTAATTTCAACCCGTTGTTTCTGGTCCGTCCTTCTGGGGCAACAGAAAACAACTCGGCACCCTACTCTATATGACAGCCCTTCAAGTACTTGAAGATGGTTATCATATCCCCTCTCAGTCTCCTCCTCTCCAGCTCCTTCATCCTTTCCTCATAGTACTTGGTCTCCAGACCCCTCACCATCTTTGTTGCCCTCCTCTGGACACGTTCCAGCTTGTCTACATCTTTCTTAAATTGCGGTGCCCAAAACTGAACACAGTACTCTAGGTGAGGTCTAACCAGAGCAGAGTAAAGCGATACCAGCACTTCGCATGATCTGGACACTATACTTCTGTTGATACAGCTGTCGGATACAATGGCTAACTTATCTGCAAGCATGGCTAGGTTTGCTTGGCTAGCAATTAAAATCAGGCGGAGTTTGCTTAAGACCCTACAATGGCCAAGGAAACGGAGAACTGCTTGATCCTACAGATTGAACGCACGTTTATTTATTTTTCTTTCTAGTTTTAGCCTCTGTAAGTTTTAGGATGCTATCAAGCATTCTAATTTTACCCACATTTAGTACTTGTTTGGATATTAATTAGTTACACATCTTGATAATTTGTACTATTTTTAACCGTTTTAAATGGTAAATCCATTTTGCATTTGTTTTTATCCTATACTATTTAACTCTGCAAATTTGCTTTATTTGATGATCTATAACTGCAAATAAATTATTGATTGATACTCAGATGAAGGGTCCCATCTTGAAACCCTGATATGGGCCGGACAAACACCCGTTCTCATATACTCGCTCATACTCCCATTTCTCTGGGTTTTTTTTAGTTGGGAGCAAAGGCAGATGGGGGCGCCTGTGTACCGGCTGGGTTCTATAAACCCGTTCCGCGAGCAGTAGCGTGTAACTCCGGCGTGGGGAGGCTTCGCCTGACACAAGAGCCTCTTGCATCAGGGGAAGAAGAAGAAGAGTTGGTTTTTATATGCTGACTTTCTCTGCCACTTAAGGGAGAATCAAACCGGCTTACAATCACCTTCCCTAACCCTCCCCACAACAGACACCCTGTGAGCTAGGTGGGGCTGAGATAGCTCTAAGAGAGCTGTGACTGGCCCAAGGTTACCCAGCTGGCTTCATGTGTAGGAGTGGGGAAACCAACCCAGTTCACCAGATTAGCCTCTGCCGCTCATGTGGAGGAGAGGGAAATCAAACCCGGTTCTCCAGATCAGAGTCCACCGCTCCAAACCACCGCTCTTAACCACTACACTCTCTTAACCACTACACCACGCAGGCTCTCACCACGAAGGCTCCTAGCACTGGAGAAAAGCACCACCAATCACAGAGTGGATGTGGTGGACTCAACCCCGAGGCAGGGGTTAGCAGCATAAAACCCACATCTACTTAAATGCCTGCTTCTGCACGGCTCTTTAAATATTAAGGAACTCAAGTCCTCGCTTGCGTCTTAGGCCTCCATCCTTCTTTCTTTAAAAATAAATGCAAGCCAGCCTGAAGAGAGCCGGGGGCTGATCCGCTTGTGACTCGCAACCTGGCGGGTGTAGACCTGCGGACTCGGATCTGGAGAACCGGGTTCGATTCCCCACTCCTCCACATGAGCGGCGGAGGCTAATCTGGTAAATTGGATTTGTTTCCCTGCTCCTACGCTTGAAGCCAGCGGGGTGACCGTGGGCTAATCACAGCTCTTAGAGTTCTCTCAGCCCCACCTACCTCACAGTGTCTCTTGTGGGGAGGGGAAGGGAAGGTAATTGTAAGCAGTTTGATTCTCCCTTAAGTAGTAGAGAAAGTCTGCATATAAAAACCAACTTTGTTTCTTCCCAACCAATTCTAGCTGAATCGAGTGAGATAACTGACTCTAATCTGGAGAACCAGGTTTGATTCCCCACTCCTCCACATGAAGCCAGCTGGGTGACCTTGGGCTAGTCACAGCTCTCTCAGCCCCACCTACCTCACAGGGTGTCTGTTGTGGGGAGGGGAAGGGAAGGTGTTTGTGGGCCGGTTTGATTCTGCCTTAAGTGGTAGAGAAAGTCGGCATATAAAAAAACAACTCTTTTTCTTCTTCTACCTCAGATGCCATTTGATGTGGAGGGGAGGCAAGCCTCGGCCAGAAGCCTCAGGGCCTTCCCAAGGGCTCTTCCTCCACTCGAAAGGACCAGAGGGGCCACACCCCTGCTGGCGTTCCGGAAGAACAGAAAACCCATTTATTTCTGGCTGGCAGCCAACCAGTGAATTTGCTTACGTTGCCCATTTCCCATCGATATGTGTAAAGTGCCGTCAAGTCACAGCTGACTTATGGCTACCCTGTAGGGTTGTCGAGGCGAGGGATGAGAGACGTTCAGAGGTGGTTTTTGTCATTGCCCGTCTCTGCGTGGGCTGAGAGAGTTCTGAGAGAACTGGGACTGGCCCGAGGTCACCCAGCAGGCTTCATGTGAAGCAGCGGGGAATCGAACCCGGCTCTCCAGATTAGAGTCCACTGCTCTTTTATTTTTTTATATATTTATTTTTTTATTGCTTTCATAGATGGATTACTGTGAGGGTCTGTAAGCTTTTGCTTTGTGTCCCCCCCCACCCCGGGCTCGTAAAAGCAGTCCAGGCCTTTTGCCTTTCTTTGGTTCAGGCGCTGCGGTCAGCAGGCCCCAGGTTGGAATGTCTCTTCCCACCATCCACCTCTCTTACTCTCTCTGACTCCCTCCCACCAGCTGTGGCCTTGGTGTGTAGATAGCAATAACGAGCTTCCTGAGATCTTTGATGTTCCTGTACCATGCACAATTATCTCGTAGATTCCCATAACATGGATTTGACATCTGCTTCCCTGTAGGGGTTATAATTCTGTCTTTGTGAATTTGCTAGCACTTGCAACTTTGCTTTTGTAGGGCCTATACTAACCTGAAGCTTCCAATAAAGTTCCTTGTTTCTACATGACCGTCTGAGCAAGTGATTTTATGGAGTTTGCACAGGGAGGTTGGGAACCCTCACAATTACATTGTTTCAATGTTACAACAAGAAAAGAAAAATAGTAATGTTCAGTTTACCCATTACCTCCACTTTATAACCCTCCATCCCCTATCAACCCTTCACCTGTGAGCGACTCCTGCTGATTAATCTCTTAGATTAATACTTTAACTTACCTTACCCTATATTTATTTGTTTTACATACAACCCCTTCATCATTTTTGTAAAATCTATCTTTGCTGTTTTTGCCCAATATAGAAATGTTTTTTGCGAGTTTCTTAAACACTTCTATATCTTTTCCTTTCAAACTATTTGTAATTTTATCCATTTGTATGTAGTAAATCATTTTGTCTCTCCAATCTTTCATATGAAGTTCCCCCCCCTTTCCAGGATTTACCAATTACCAATCGTGCTGCTGCAAAGCTATACTGACAAACTGCTTTATCTTCCTTTTTAAAATTATTCGGGAATAAACCTAATAAACAAGTTTCTGGTTTTTTCTTTATATTACTCTGTATCAAATTCCCCGTTTCCGTAATTACTCTTTTCCAAAAAAAATTGATTCTTCCGCATGTCCACCAGGCATGGTAGAAGGTCCCTTTAACAGTCCACTGCTCTTAACCACTGCACCACGCTGGCTCTCTTCTAACACTGTGTGTGTGTGTGTGTGTGTGTGTGTGTGTGTGTGTGTGTGTTAAGTGCCGTCAAGTCGCTTCCGACTCATGGCGACCCTATGAATGAAAGTCCTCCAAAATGTCCTATCTTTGACAGCCTTGCTCAGATCTTGCAAACTGAAGGCTGTGGCTTCCTTTATTGAGTCAATCCATCTCTTGTTGGGTCTTCCTCTTTTCCTGCTGCCCTCAACTTTTCCTATCATGACGGTCTTTTCCAGTGACTCTTGTCGTCTCATGACGTGACCAAAATACGACAGCCTCAGTTTAGTCATTTTAGCTTTTAGGGTCAGTTCAGGCTTGATTTGATCTATAACCCACTGATTTGTTTTTTTGGCAGTCCACGGAATCTGTAACACTCTCCTCCAACACCACATTTCAAAGGAATCTATTTTCTTCCTATCAGCTTTCTTCATTGTCCAGCTTTCACACACATACATAGTAATAGGGAATATGATGGCATGAATTAATCTAGTCTTGGTGGCCAGAGTCACATCCTTACACTTCAAAATCTTTTCTAGCTCCTTCATGGCTGCCCTTCCCAGTCTCAATCTCCTTCTAATTTCTTGGCTGCAGTCTCCCTTTTGGTTGAGCCAAGGAATAGAAAGTCTTGAACAATTTCAATTTCCTCATTGTTAACCTTAAAGTTGTGTAATTCTCCTGTAGTCATTACTTTTGTTTTCTTGATGTTCAGCTGTAGTCCTGCTTTGGCTCTTTCTCTTTTAACTTTAAGCAGTAGTTGTTTCAAATCTTCACTATTTTCTGCCAATAATGTAGTGTCATCAGCATATCTCAAATTATTAATGTTCCTCCCTCCAATTTTCTAACACTGCTACATTTTTAAAATGGTTCAGCTCTGGAGATTAACATGCCTCAGAGCGTGGTGTAGTGGTTAAGAGCGGTGGTTTGGATCAGTGGACTCTGATCTGGTTTGATTCCCCAATCCTCCACATGAGTGGCAGAAGCTAATCTGGTGAACCAGGTTGGTTTCCCCACCCCTACACATGAAGCCAGCTGGGCGACCTTGGGCTAGTCACAGGTCTCTTAGAGCTCGCTCTGCCCCACCTTCCTCACAGGTGTCTGTTGTGGGGAGCGGAAGACGATTGTAAGCTGGTTTGATTCTCCCTTAAGTGGTAGAGAAAGTCAGCACATAAAAACAAACTCTTCTTCTTCTATATGATCTTCTGATTCCTTCTTCGCTTTGATTCTAAAGTAGTAGCAACCGTTGTGCAAAGAAATAAAAACGTGGCTTGGGAATATGAAACCAATAGACAAATTTGTGTCAAAATGGCAGCCTTTTTCCGATTACCAACAAAGAATTTAACAAAAAGGAAACCAACCATTTATTATATGATAATCTGAAGTGATATACAAGATGTTTAAATGTTTAAGACAATTGATAGAAGTTAGGTTTAGGTGGCAAAGTATTGTCAGGCCTGTGTCTCAGTTTCGCTTTTTCACCGACTTGCTCCCAAGGATTGTTTGCATTTTTGGACTCTTTGAAATAGACAGTACTCCGTGGGAACGGAGGCATCTCTAGACTGTTTTGAAATAGTAATCTCTTGAGCCTGTCCTGGGCTGCTGATTGCTGAATGCTTTTTTCTCTGCTTTTACATAGTCAAGTGTATCCCAGTGACCTCCATTGCTGTCTTAGTTCCTGTATGCTCTGTTTACCTATGCTGCCAGTAAACCATCCTCCTTGGACCAGTGTGTCTCTTGCTATGGTTATTGGTTCGGGCTTGGGCAAGGGCTGACATTAAGACAGCAATCATCACTTCTTCTTTTACCTGTCAGGCTGGAGCCCCGGAGGGTTCGCCTGCCACTCGGATGGGAGCGAGAGCAGTGCTCTCCGAGTGAGTTCTCTGTGGCTGGAGCCCCGTGTGGTTTGCCCCTGGCCTGGTGGACCTGATCCCCGGGTAGTGGGTTCCTGCTAGGAGCCCTGGAAGGCTTCCATCAGTGGTTCCTTCCGTTGAGAACGCCACCCGACGACCCCGACCTCGTACGGGATGTTATAGCCGAACTATTTCGAACTAACATGGAAGTTAGTCGCTTGAATGGGCTTGTTCAGGCTCAATGGCGTTCTCTAGTCGCAACGGTCCCCTGGATGTCTGACGCTGCCGACACCTGCCAAGACCTCCAGATCCTCGACCGGTTGGTGGATGACGCCCAACCGGCGGCTGAGGATTTACAACTACTGCCTGGATTGTTGAACCAACTTATTGCTCGTGAAACGCAGTCAGCCGTGGACGCGCTCCCACTCCGTCCTGCTGACATGGCGACCCCGATCACACCACCCCCGAGCTCTGCCAAGCTGAGGCTAAGGCGGTAGCCAAGCGAGTGACTGCCCTATTCCATGGACACACTGCAGCTACTATTTCTGTGGCTGAACTTACGAAACATCTTGCCCCCGATTTCGGTGCGGATGCAGCGGCCTTAGCGGTACAGATCCAACCCATGCTGGACCTGCCGGATAAGCGTGCTGAACTCCTTTTCACATTGGAGCAGGAAGCTCTCCCACTTGTTACCGCGGCGTTGGCCGCCCGACTGGCCACCGACCTGGATTTGGCTGAACGTAAGAAAGTGGAGGAGCAAGCTCGGGCGGAGCAGGAAGAGAGGGATCGCTTGACCCGTGAAAGGGCGCGGAGTGGCACGCGTCCCCGAAAGCCCAAGGACTATGAGTTACCTTCGTTCTTGCCATCTTTCGTCCCATCTCGTAGCATTCAACGAACCCGCAGATTGGCGGGGACTTTGCCTGAGAGATCGGATTTTTCCGACAAGGAGGACTTATATACAGAAGAATCCTCCTGGGGCACTGGTTTGCGGTCCAGTCAGTCCCGCCGAACTAGCGGTGCTGGCAACGAGATGCTTTTCCTACATAACCAAAATATGGATCTCATGGAGCAGGTCGCACGCTTGCAAGATCAACTGGCCTTAGTACTCAGGGACAATGACCAGTTACAACGGGCTCAAACTGCGCCCGTTACCCCCGTTCCAATAATACCGCAGCAGCTGCCGCAACAACCAGCTGCCCCGGTGGTTCCTCCTGGCGGAGGAGGTCACGCCGGAGGGCCCGTCGCGCCCGATGGAGGCCCTGCAGCCCCTGGTGGGGGACCCGTCGCACCGGGTGGAGGACCAGCAGCTCCTGGCCCAGCAGCGCCCGGAGGAGTGCCTGTTGCGCCTGTCTTACCGGGAATTCCAGCCCCTGGATACCCGCCTATGCCCCCAATGCCATGGAGACCGCCTAAACTGAGAGTTACTTACGACGGCTCTGTTGAGACCTTACCCCGTTTTTTGCATCATGTGGATAGTTATATGAGGGAGCAACGGCAATTCTTCCCAACCGAAGATAGCCGCGTCCGCTTCGTTGCCTCTCTATTAACGGAGAAAGAGCTGACTGGATGATTCTACAGTTTGATACATGGTCCCGCTCCATTCGCTCCCTCGACAATTTTATGTTCGCCTTGCGACGGCGGTTTGAAGATCCCTTCATGGGAGAGAGAGCCAAAGTGGAACTTTTGCAACTCAGGCAAGGCTCCTCTCCAGTTCGGGAATTTGCAGATTAATTCCAAAGACTTGCTAGTAAGGTAGTGGACTGGCCAGAAGCTAACCTTATCCACTACTTTCGCGAAGCACTGCACCCAGACATTTTAAACTGGTCTTATATGCGAGGCGACCCAGACACCCTTGACGACTGGATTTTGCTGGCTGAGGAAGTTGAGAGCCGCCAGCGGTTTGTTTCGCTAGTCCGAAATAGAGCTAAGGAGAAAAGCCGCCCACCAAACCTTCAACTCCCAACCCGCAGAGACCAACCCGGCTCCCTCTGGATCGCGAGTCCCGTTTCCAGAGAGGGGCTTGTCTCGTTTGCGGGGGAATGGGTCACTTTGCAGCGGCTTGACCTCAACGCCCAGAGACCCCACTCGCCCAAGCATGCCGCCTCGAGCTCGAGGACGACCTCAACACAGAGGCACCGCGGCCGCCCGCAGCGCAACACCGGGACGACCCACACCCTCTGCACTTCACGTCGAGGAATCGTCCAACCTCCCTGCACCAATTGACCCCGTAGGGTCCCGGATTACAAGTGCCCCAGTGGGGGACAACTCTCCTTCTTCCGACGAGGATAATCAATGGAATTCCCCAGCCCTTAATTTGGAAACCCCTCTCGACCTGTCAAAAAACGGGCACGGTCTGTGGTGAGGGGAGCGTCCCCACAGACCCCTGCAGAATCTTCTGCAAAACCCAAGGCTCCTGTCAAGGTGAGTGAAGTGGAAAACACTGTCTATGTAGACGTAGTACTACAAAACTACAAGAAGGGCCCCCAAATACATTTCAAAGCACTCATAGACTCTGGCTGCGGACGCACTCTAATCAATGAAGCCACGTTTGCAGCCCTGAACGTCAAATCCAAAGAACTACCGGCCCCCATCCAATTCGCCCAAATGGACGGCAGCCAGTTTAGAGGGGGGCCAGTCGACCGTCGCACACGGGGAGTAGCGATGGCTATCGGTTCCCATTGGGAGCAAACAGACTTTACCATAGCTCCCATCCGATACGAAGTGGTTTTGGGGATTAATTGGCTCAAGGGTCATAGCCCTTATATAGATTGGGACGCTGACACAATCACGTTCGCCAGCCCAAAATGTGAGCAGCACCGACGGACTGTGCAATTGAAGTGGTGAAAGACTGCACATTGTCCAAAAGCAAGATTTACCCTATGAGCGACTCCGAACGCGCTGTGTTGCGAGACTTTTTGGATAAAAATCTTGCTCGGGGATTCATTCAACCGTTAACTGCCCCTAATTCAGCCCTCGCTTTCTTTGTCCGTAAAAAGGAAGGTGATTTGCGTTTGTGTATAGACTTCCGAAAACTCAACGCAGTTACCCAGACTAACGCCTATCCTATCCCATTGATTTCGGACATTTTGGGACAACTACAGGAGGGGCGTATATTCACCAAATTGGACTTGGTTGAGGCTTATTACCGAGTCCGGATTCGTGACGGGGATGAACCCCTTACCGCCTTTTCTAGCTGCTTCGGAATGTATGAATTTCTTGTGATGCCTTTCGGATTAAAAGGGGCCCCGGGGGTCTTCATGCAACTCATTAATGAAATCCTTCATGATTTATTATATCGCGGCGTGGTAGTTTACCTTGATGACATCCTTATTTACTCTAAATCCATGGAAGAACATGTTGCTCTAGTCAGAGAAGTGTTGCAACGTCTCCGTGATCATCAACTCTATGCTAAGTTGTCTAAATGCGAATTCCACCAAGAACAGCTAACGTTTTTGGGGTACATCATTTCACATCGGGGCCTCAGCATGGACCCTGCTAAAGTGCAAGCGGTTCTTGACTGGACGCCTCCCTCCACCCGTAAACAAGTGCAGCAGTTTCTAGGCTTTGCCAATTTCTACCGTGGTTTCATTCCCAACTTTGCTCACGTGGCACTGCCAATCACCGACCTCCTTAAAACTAAAGGTAAAGGAACCTCAGCTACGTTACCCACAGCCAAGATACTTTGGACTGATCAATGTCAAACCGCTTTTACAGCCCTCAAACGACTTTTACTTCTGAACCGGTGCTGCAGCACCCCAACCCTAACCAAATGTTTGTTGTGCAAGTAGATGCGTCTGATGTAGCCATGGGGGGGGGGCTCTTCTCCAGAAGGGGGCTGACGGTCTTCTCCACCCCTGTGCTTACTTTTCCAAGAAGTTTGCGCACGCTCAATTGAATTGGCCAATTTGGGAGAAGGAAGCGGCGGCCGTCTATCATGCCCTCACCCTATGGCGGCAGTTTCTGGAGGGGTCTGGGGTTCCCTTTGAGGTCTGGACCGATCACAAAAATCTAGAGGCCCTCACGGGGACCCACAAACTGTCCGCGAAACAACAGCGTTGGACTGACTTCTTTGCCCAATTTTGTTTTGTACTGAAACATGTTCCTGGAAAACAAAACGTGCTTGCTGACGCTCTTTCCAGGTTGCCCCAATATCCAATAAAGATTGACCGTCCCACGGACTCTTTATTCACTCCGGTGCACAAAGGGGCTCTCCCCGTCCTGGCAGTAAAGACTCGGTCACAAACTCTGCTCCAATCCCAGACCCAAGCAATGGACAGCAGAGCTGTCTCTCCAGATCAGCTTGCACCGAGCGTCACTGGCGCTCCGCAGCACCCACATGATTGGGTTGAATTGTTGCCTTTTGCAGAATATGCTTACAATAATGCTGTGCATCAGTCTACTGGGTTTAGTCCATTCTATGTAGTATACGGTCAGGATTTCGGTCCCATTGCTCATGTGGATATGACGGGGGTGGAGGGAAGCGTCGAGGTGGATGCCTGGACTCAAGCCATCCGCAACACCTGGCCCTGGCTAGTAAAGAATCTAGACAGGGCCAAACGCAAATACAAGGCTCAAGCAGATAAACATCGTTCTCCCAGTAAAGACTTCCAAGTGGGCGACTTAGTGTACCTTTCCACCAAGAATCTGCGGTCCACCCGACCTTGCCTTAAACTCAGTGCCAAGTACGTGGGGCCATATCCCATCGCCCGGATAATTAACCCCGTCACTGTAGAACTGACTCTTCCGAAAACCCTGAGGCGTATCCACCTGTCAGGCTGCTATCTCGGTTTCGTTATTGCCTCTGTCTCTGTGCTGTATTGTCTGCCCCCCAAGGTCGCATGCCTAAGCCTAAGCCTGGGAACTCAGCTCCTGGGAAACTGTATTCCTGCGTGTAATCTCCCGCCTTTCCTGCCTTATAATATCTCCCAGCTAGTGAGCCTTTCATAGCTGTCATTTTATTCGTTTGCACTGTATGCCTATTTGATCAGTAAAATCCACCTGTTTGGACTCTATACGACTTTGTGGTGATTTCTGGTTCTGTGGGCCAAGGGCTGACATTATGACAGCTATCTCACATCTTCACCGTTCTCCTAGCCAGGCTGGAGCCCAGGGGGGTTCGCCTGCCACTTGGATGGGAGCTGTGCAGCTCTCCAGGTGATCTACTACCCTGGAGCCCTTCTCAGAGGACCCTACTCTGTTACAGGACTTAATTGCTGAACTTTTCCGGACGAACCGAGAGGTTTGCCGCTTGAGGGGACTGGTACACGCGCAGTGGCAATCTCTTACAGGACGTCTCTGGATGTTAACATCGGAGGATACTGATGCTCGTTTAGATCTTCAGGACTTGGATCAATTACTGGACGATGCCCGATTGGCGACTGAGGATTTACAAATATTAACTGGACTTCTGGATAATCTTATTTCTCGACAAACTCTTTCTACCATGGCGGGAGCCCCACCGGAGGGTTTTTCCCTGATCCCGGATGCGGCCAGCTGCCAGGCTGAGGCCAAGCGAGTCGCTATTAGGACCGCTCTTCTCCTTGTGGAATGTACAAAAGACACCCCGGTAGCCACCTTGGCTCAAGTTTTGACCCCGACGTTTGGAGCCGAGGCATCCGCACTGGCGGTTCGAGTACAACCTCTGCTGGGCGGGGAACCTGACCCCATACTCTTGCTCCTCGAGACAGAACTTTTGCCGCGCATTACGGCAGAGGCTGCCCTAAGACTTGAGAACGCCAAAGTTCTTGCGGATCAGCAAGCCGCCGAAGCGGCTAGGGTCGCAAGAGAGAGAGAGGCGGCGGAAGCAGCCAGGGCGGCTGCAGCAAGGAATCAGGCGAACGTGGACACGCGCCCCAAGGACTATGTACTGGGACTATCAGGTCTCACCTTTTCCCCGGCGTTTGTCCCGTCGCGTACGACCCAACGCGCACGCCGTTTGGCTGACCGACGTCGAGACTCAGATGAGTCTGAAGACGAGGATTTATATGGGGATAGCTCTCAATGGGCCACGAGCTTCCGAACCAGTAAGCCTCATCTTACTGGGGGCCCAAGTGAGGAGGTTCATCTTTTACGAGCCCAGAATCGGGAGCTCTCCGACCGTGTGGATCAACTCCAAGAAGTAATGGAACTTATGCTTCACGAGAACAGGCAATTACAACAAACCCTGATAGCTCAGAGACAGCCCGTTCCGATACCGGGTCAGGCGGTACCCGTACAACCACCCGCTAATGTGCCTGCTCCACCCTTACCTCCTGGAGCTCCTGTTGCTCCTCCGCTCCGACCACCCGTGCAACCACCTGCTAATGTGCCTGCTCCACCCTTGCCTCCTGGAGCTCCTGTTGCTCCTCCGCCCGGACCACCCGTGCAACCGGGTCAGCCCGCGCCCGGCCCTTGGAAGCAACTCAAATTGAGGACTACGTATGACGGATCTCTTGAGACTTTGCCTTGTTTCTTGCATCAAGTGGACAGTTATATGCGAGAACAAGGTCAACTTTTCCCCACGGAAGATAGCCGGGTGCGGTACGTAGCTTCCCTCCTGACAGGCAAAGCGGCTGACTGGATGGTCCTCCAGTTTGACACCCGCTCTCGTGCGATTCGTTCCCTCAACAACTTCATGACTGCCCTGAGAAGGAGGTTTGAGGACCCCTTCCTGGGAGAAAGAGCCAAAACGGAACTTTTACAATTAAAACAAGGCTCTGCTACAGTTCGGGAATTTGCCGATGAATTTCAGCGACTGGCAAGTAAAATTGTAGGTTGGCCCGAGACCACCCTAATCCATCATTTCAGGGAAGCCTTGCATCCTGACATTCTGAACTGGTCTTACATGCGGGGCGATCCCGATACCCTCGAAGGCTGGATCCTATTAGCCGAGGAAGTGGAAAGCCGCCGCCGCTTTATTTCTCTCGTCCGTCAAAAGCACAAGGAGAAGGGCACCCAAAAGCCTCAACCCAAGGCACCACTGCTCGTCCCACGAAATCCCCCACGTCCGCTCCAGGAACGTGAAGTCCGATTTCAGAGGGGTGCCTGTCTTACATGCGGAGAAATGGGCCACTTTGCAGCCGTTTGCCCACGCCGCCAGGAATTATTTCGTCCCAGCACGACAACCCGCGCCCGAGGTCGTCCACCACGCAGAGGCACCGCGGCCACCCGCAGCGCAGCTCCGGGAAGGCCCACACCCTCTGCACTCCATGCCGGGGACCCAGCCTCCCTGCCTGCTTCCAACGACCCCGCCGGGTCTCGGATTACAAGTGCCCCATTGGGGGACAGCTTTCCCTCTTCGGATGAGGAAAACCCTTGGATTTCTCCAGCCTTAAACCTGGAATCTCCCCTCGACTTGTCAAAAAACGGCTCCGGTCTGTGGTGAATGGAGCATCTCCACAGACCTCTCAGGATCTTCCTATCAAACCGCATGCTCCTACCAAAATCAAAGAAGTGGACTCCACCGTCTACGTAGATGCAGTTTTACAACAACTTAACGGAGGTCCACAAATCCCCGTCAAAGCACTAATTGACTCCGGTTGCTGTCGCACTCTCATAAGCGAAGCCACGTTTGCTGCCCTCAGAGCCGACTCAGAGGCTTTACCCGCCCCCGTCCAATTTGCTCAAATGGACGGGAGCCAATTCCAGGGGGGTCCAGTTGATCATCGCACCATAGGGGTGGCAATGGGAATTGGTTCCCACTGGGAACAAATAGACTTCACTATAGCCCCTATCCGATTTGAAGTGGTCTTGGGAATTAACTGGATTAAAGGACATAGTCCCAGTATTGATTGGGAAACAGACACTATTTCTTTCGCTAGTCCCACCTGCGACCAGCATCGGCAAAACTTTGCTCTGCCATTTCCGCCCGTTCCAGCGTTAACCTCTACTGCCCCAGTACCACCAGCTCTACCCGCTGTATACCGGGACTTTGAAGATGTCTTCGACCTTAAGGAAT
The DNA here is from genome assembly GCF_029931775.1 of Euleptes europaea. NCBI lineage: Eukaryota > Metazoa > Chordata > Lepidosauria > Squamata > Sphaerodactylidae > Euleptes > Euleptes europaea. The sequence goes on along the minus strand of NC_079313.1, from coordinate 11,808,343 downwards.
GTGATGCCTTACCCCCCCACCGGGCCTCAGACTGTGCGATTGAAGTAGTAAAGGACTGCACATTAACCAAAAGTAAGATTTACCCTATGAGCGCTTCCGAGCGCACTGTCCTCCGGGACTTTTTGGACAAAAACCTCGCCAGAGGGTTCATTCGCCCTTCGAATGCCCCAAACTCGGCCCCCGCGTTTTTCGTCCGGAAAAAAGAGGGCGACCTTCGCCTGTGCATTGACTTCAGAAAGCTCAATGCGGTTACCCAGACCAACGCCTATCCTATCCCATTAATATCGGATATTTTGGGACAATTACAGGAAGGCCGTGTGTTCTCTAAATTAGACTTGGTGGAAGCCTACTACCGAGTCCGTATCCGCGAAGGAGATGAACACCTCACTGCCTTCTCTAGCTGTTTCGGAATGTATGAATTCCTTGTAATGCCGTTCGGATTAAAAGGGGCCCCGGGGGTCTTCATGCAACTCATCAATGAAATCCTACATGACCTTCTATATCGTGGGGTGGTGGTCTACTTAGATGACATTCTCATTTATTCGAAAACTATGGACGAGCATGTGACTCTGGTCAGAGAAGTTCTACAACGCCTGCGTAACCATCAACTGTTCGCTAAACTAGCTAAGTGTGAATTTCACCAAAGCAAACTCACGTTTTTGGGATACATCATCTCCCACCAAGGTCTTCGCATGGACCCCGCCAAAGTCCAAGCCGTCCTCGATTGGACTCCCCCCACCAACCGTAAGCAAGTACAGCAATTTCTGGGATTTGCAAACTTCTATCGGGGATTCATCCCTAACTTCGCCCAAGTGGCTCTACCCATTACGGACCTGCTGAAAACTAAAGGAAAAGTAAGCTCGGCTGCCTTGCCCTCCGCAAAGATCCTATGGACTGAGCAATGCCAAGCCGCCTTTCTGGCCCTCAAACGCCTCTTCACTTCGGAGCCGGTGCTACGGCACCCAGACCCAAATCAAATGTTCATTGTGCAAGTCGATGCTTCCGATGTAGCCATGGGAGGGGCTCTCCTCCAGCAAGGACCGGACGGTCTTCTTCACCCTTGCGCTTACTTTTCAAAAAAATTTGCGCACGCTCAATTAAACTGGCCCATCTGGGAGAAAGAGGCCTCTGCAGTTCATCATGCACTGACTTTATGGCGGCAATTCTTGGAAGGGTCTAAAATACCCTTTGAAGTTTGGACCGATCACAAAAATCTAGCTGCCCTCACGGGGTCCCATAAGCTATCGGCGAAACAACAACGGTGGGCGGAGTTCTTTGCTCAGTTCCGTTTCACCCTGAAACACGTCCCTGGGAAGCAGAACGTTCTCGCGGATGCCCTCTCCCGTTTACCACAATATCCGGTAAAACTCGAAAGACCCACCAACTCTCTGTTCACCCCTATGCAACGTGGGGCCCTACCTATGCTGGCTGTGCAAACCCGATCCCAGCATCAACATACCTCGCAAGCTCCGCCAGCCCAACCGGCTGCCCAGCCGCCACCGCAACAGACCGGAGTTCCCGCCCCTCCTACCCCTCCGACCGCTCAGCCGCCTGCAGTCTGCGCGCCGCCACACGTAAGCACTAGCCCTATAACTATTTCTCAGATCTCCAGAACCGACGGGGGGGCTCCCTCCAAACTCCCCATCTCCGAATCCTTTTTAACTGTCCTTCGGGACCAGTGCCTTTTAGAACGTTCCGCTCATACCCTACCTCCTGGTGTTTTGGAACAAGGGGGGTCCTGGTACAAAGACTCAAAATTGTATGTACCCAAAGCTCTCCGGAAGGACGTTTTACATTTAGCTCATGGAGCCAAAACAGCTGGGCACTTTGGGTTTCTGAAGACCCTTCACTTATTGCGCAGACAGTTCTGGTGGGGGGGAATGCGTTCCGACATTGACTCCTTCATCCGCAGCTGTCCCGTTTGTGCCGCTGCGAAACGATCGCAGGGCAAACCCCCGGGACTGCTACAACCTCTTGAAACGCCCAGCAAACCTTGGGAAGTAATCGCTATGGACTTCATGACTGATCTCCCTCTCAGTGGGGGTAAAACTGTGTTGTGGGTTGTTACTGATTTGTTTTCTAAGCAAATACATTTGATTCCATGTGCAGGGATCCCCTCTGCTCAGAAACTAGCCCGCCTCTTCGTGACGCATATATTTCGTTTACATTCGTTTCCGCGTAAAATAATTTGTGACCGCGGAAGTGGTTTCGTTTCTAAGTTTTGGAAAGCTTTCCTCAAGTTGGTGGGGGTGGAACAGGGATTGTCTAGTGCATACCATCCTCAAACTGATGGTCAAACTGAACGTGTCAATGCTGTACTCGAATGTTATTTGCGTTGTTATGTTAACTACCACCAGGATAACTGGGTGGAACTGCTACCTTTAGCAGAATATGCCTACAATAATGCCATGCATCAATCCACAGGTTTTAGCCCGTTTTTTGCTGTGTATGGACAAGATTTCAGTCCCATCGTTCCTACAGATGATGTAGAGGGGGAGGGGAACCCCGACATTGCCTCCTGGGCACACGCCCTCCGTACCACTTGGCCCTGGCTCGTTAGCAACCTCGACCGGGCCAAACGTAAATACAAAGCGCAAGCTGACAAACATCGCTCCCCCGGGGATGATCTGCAAGTAGGTGCTTTGGTTTACCTTTCCACCAAAAACCTCCGGTCCACCCAACCGTGCCATAAACTCAGCGCCAAATTCATTGGCCCTTTCCCCATTACTCGGGTCATAAACCCTGTCACAGTGGAACTGGCTCTCCCCAAATCGTTGAGGCGTGTGCATCCTGTTTTCCACATAAGCCTCCTCAAACCCCATGTTGCTTCTCCACGGTGGCATCCGGACCCACCGCCTGCGCAACCCATCATGGTGGGGGGGGAAGAACACTTCGAAGTCTCCAAGATCCTTGACTCCCGTATTCACCATGGTACTCTCCAGTATCTAGTTCGTTGGAAACATTTCCCCCCTGCCTATGACGAATGGGTGCGCGCACGGGATGTCTCCGCCCCCGACCTCATTGACGCCTTTCACATTGCTTACCCGAACAGGCCAGCCCCCTTGCAAACTGGGAGGGGGCCTTGAGGGGAGCAGAATGTCAGGCTGCTATCTCGGTTTCGTTATTGCCTCTGTCTCTGTGCTGTATTGTCTGCCCCCCAAGGTCGCATGCCTAAGCCTAAGCCTGGGAACTCAGCTCCTGGGAAACTGTATTCCTGCGTGTAATCTCCCGCCTTTCCTGCCTTATAATATCTCCCAGCTAGTGAGCCTTTCATAGCTGTCATTTTATTCGTTTGCACTGTATGCCTATTTGATCAGTAAAATCCACCTGTTTGGACTCTATACGACTTTGTGGTGATTTCTGGTTCTGTGGGCCAAGGGCTGACACCACCTCGTTTTCCATGTTAGTCTCCTCAAACCTCATGTCGCCTCCTCCGATTGGCACCCGGAACCGCCCCCTGAGCAGCCTGTGATGGTGGGGGGGGGGGGAACATTTCGAAGTGTCTAAGATTTTAGACTCTCATATACGTCATGGGTCTCTACAGTATTTGGTTCGTTGGAAACACTTCCCCCCGGCCTATGATGAATGGGTGAAGGCACGAGATGTCTCCGCCCCGGACTTGGTGCACGCCTTCCACACCACCTACCCTGATAAACCATCCCCTTTGCCGACTGGGAGGGGGCCCTAAGGGGAGCAGTATGTCAGGCCTGTGTCTCAGTTTCGCTTTTTCACCGACTTGCTCCCAAGGATTGTTTGCATTTTTGGACTCTTTGAAGTAGACAGTACTCCGTGGGAACGGAGGCATCTCTAGACTGTTTTGAAATAGTAATCTCTTGAGCCTGTCCTGGGCTGCTGAATGCTGAATGCTTTTTTCTATGCTTTTATATAGTCAAGTGTATCCCAGTGCCCTCCATTGCTGTCTTAGTTCCTGTATGCTCTGTTTACCTATGCTGCCGGTAAACCATCTTCCTTGGACCAGTGTGTCTCTTGCTGTGGTTATTGGTTCGGGCTTGGGCAAGGGCTGACATTTATTTCCTTTCTTCTTTAGCAAATTCTAGATGCAGCAATGTTCAGGTTGAATGATAGAATTTATGGTAATATTTTTATTTTCTTGGATTTGTTTCCCCACTCCTACGCATGAAGCCAGCTGGGTGACCTTGGGCAAGTTACAGTTCTATTAAGAGCCCACTCAGCCCCACCTACCTCACAGGGTGTCTGTTGTGGGGAGGGGAAGGGAAGGTGATTGTAACCTGGTTTGAGTCTCCCTTAACTGGTAGAGCAAGTCGGCATATAAAAACAAACTCTTCTTCTTCTTCTTAACCACTACACCATGCTGGCTCCTTACCACGTACCAGACAAGCAAAGGCCAATGGATTGCTCTACCCAGACATCCTACTTCACCCTCCAGACAGCGAGAGAGGCCCCGCTCGCCGCACCGACGTGCCCGAAGGGAGCTCTGTGGAAGCGGCTTCGGACAACCAACGGTCTCTCGCTAGCCCGGAGCGGCTGAACACCTGGATCCGCGAGACTGGCAGCTGCACCCACACGCACCCCCCACCCCAACTCACCAAGCTCGGTCGGCTTCAAAAGTTCGTCCAGGACGTTGTAGAAGGGAAGCTTCACCAGCCGGACCTCCGGCTTCATGGATTTGAGAGGTAAGCGCCCGAGTCCGTTTAAGTATTTCCCGTAGAGAGAAGGATAGTCAATGCTGGGGGCGGAAAGGGCAGTCCTGGGAACCGTGCTGCTGCGGTCATAGGAGTGCAGGGAGAGAGGGTCGGGGGGAGGCCGGTGCGTGGGGGGCGGCTGCTGGTGCTGCTGGGGCGGCTGGCCCGGGTCGGTGATTATGGCGTGGCGGGCCTCGTAGATCTCCTTGATCTTCTTGAACAGTTCCGGGCTGCAATCAAACTGGACCAGCTGCAAGGCCCGCGTGACCAGTTCGTGCTTGAGGCCGCTCTTGCTCCGGCCCACCGATCCCAGCAACATCTGGAGGTCTGAGACTCGGAAGCTCATCACCATGTTCTGGGGAAGAGAGGAACAAGAGCAAAACGATTAAGAGGGTTTTTTTTAAAAAAAATGTTCTGCAGGTTGATAAAATCCAGCCGTGACTTAGACTGCAAATATTCTCTAAAACAGAGAGGAAGAGGAGGAAGAGGAGGAGGAACAGGAGGAGGAGGAGGAAGAGGAAGAACAGGAAAAGGAGGAGGAGGAGTTTTTTTTATATATATGCCGGCTTTCTCTACCACTTACGGGAGAATCAAACCGGCTTACAATCACCTTCCCTTCCCCTCCCCACAACAGACACCCTGTGAGCTAGGTGAGGCTGAGAGAGCTCTAACAGAGCTGTGACTAGCCCAAGGTCACCCAGCTGGCTTTGTGTGCAGGAGTGGGGAAACCAATCCAGTTCATCAGATTTGCGTCCACCACTCATGTGGAGGAGTGGGGAATCAAACCCGATTCCCCATATCAGAGTCCACCGCTCCAAACCACCGCTCTTAACCACTACACAACGCTGGCTCTCTACATCTTGCTGTCGCGGCAACTCTTGCAAGTAACCCATCGCCCACGGACAGAGCAGCAAGATTTGCGAGGTCGGAAGTCAAGATATCAGAAGCTCGGCTGCGAATTTACCTACTTGGGTGAAAAGGTTAAAAAAAAACTGCATTTAACAGGATAAAACATCTGTTTGAATAATCTGAACTCCCTCTCTCAAAACAGTTGGGTTTAATTAAGTGGAGAAATTTCACACCCACCAACATTCTTGCCCCGTTTCCTCCTAATTGTGAGGTTTGTACATCTATTACAAAAACGATCCCGGTTTTCCAACTGAATGTTCGTTAGCGGCTCGCAATGCAGTAAATTGTGACACAATTAAAACATTTTTAAAAAACCAGACATTGTTTTGTACGCATGATGTTTGATATTCAAAATACGGTAGGAAAAAAATCAGCTGAATTCTTAATTTTGCAAGCGGGATGGCACTCAAGAGGACAGCCTGCTTTTGGTTTCCCTTCCCACAGCCACCTATGGTGCCCCCCCAAAATGCTGGGGGGGGGGAACTGGCCCTCAGAAACAAAGTGAGAACTGATATGACTCATGTGAGCAGAGAGAGACCGCTGGAGCAACCCTAAGTAAGGGAGGAAAGGTTGAAGCTCAGAGCTAGAGCATCTGCTTGGCATGCAGAAGGTCTCAAGTTCAATCCCCGGCATCTCCAGTTAAAGGGACTAGGCAAGTAGGCAAGTCTCTGCCTGAGACTCTGGAGAGCTGCTGCCAGTCTGAGTAGACAATACTGACTTTGATGGACCAAGGGTCTGATTCAGTGTAAGGCAGCTTCATGTGTTCATGTGAAGGCAGGGGAGGTTTTTACGAACAAACCACAACTTGAAGGCATAGCGGCCCTGTTCTGTCCTTCTCCCCGCCCCTGGCAGCCGGGATTGCGGGCTTCTTAGAGGAATCAGCAGGGTTTCCAGCCTCCAGGTGGTGGCTGGAGATCTCCTGCTATTACAACTGATCACCGGGTGACAGAGATCAGTTCCCCTGGAGAAAATGGCCTCTTTGGCAATTAGACTCCCAGCAAGGGAGAGGCCGTGGTTCAGTGGTAGAGCATCTACTTGGCATGGAGAAGGTCCCAGGTTCAATCCCTGACATCTCCAGTTAGAGGGACCAGGCAAGTAGGTGATGGGAAAGACCTCTGCCTGAGACCCAGGAGAGCCGCTGCCGGTCAGAGTAGACAATACTGACTTTGATGGACCAAGGGTCAATTCCCACAATCTCCAGTTAGGGGATTTCAGGTGATGAGAAAGATCTCGCTCTGCTCAAGGGGCCAGGAAAGATGCTGCCAGTCAGAACAGGCCAAACTGGGCCAAAACTGACAGTCTTCATATGTACCCGAGAGAAGCCACACTCTTATGAACCAGAGGGAAAGAGATCCCGTACCTAAGGCCGAGTTTTGAAGATAGGATGGACGGCTGCCAAGCATCTACTCTCCAACTCATTGGGAAGAACAGTTCTGCCTAGCAACCTGGCTTAGAATCCTTCTTGCATATGGACAGAAACAGCTTAAGAGAAACCCATTCAGTTCCCAACTGCCCACCTCATTTCTAGGTAGAAAAGGTAAAGGTAGTCCCCTGTGCAAGCACGGAGTCATTACTGACCCATGGAGTGATGTCACATCCCGACATTTACTAGGCAGACTTGTGTTTACGGGGTGGTTTGCCATTGCCTTCCCCAGTCATCTTCCCTTTACCCCCAGCAAGCTGGGTACTCATTTTACCGACCTCGGAAGGATGGAAGGCTGAGATAACCTTGAGCCGGCTACCTGAAACCGACTTCCCTCAGGATCGAACTCAGGTCATGAGCAGAGCTTTGACTGCAGTACTGCAGCTTACCGTTCTGCGCCATGGGGCTCCTACCTCATTTCTAACCAGGTATTATTCTGCAGCACAGCAGGCACCGCAAACAAAAGGCTGCTGAAATAAGTGGCAAGATTTGCAAGAAGTTTTGCAAGATGCAAATTAAAGGCAGAAGAATTCGGTTGCTGGTTTCAACCGACCCACCCCATGGCAAACGACATCTCTGCAGAGGAGGGGAAAGATTTCCAGTTCTGGCCGTCAGCTCCAGTTCCACCAACCTCGATTTTAAAAGGCGCCAGCTACGTTTCAGACGCCTAGCTGTGGACATCTGGGCACCTAAAACTAATCTGAAAAGGTATTATTCTGAAAATGAAACCTTCATCTGGTTGTAAATATTAAGATTACGCCAGCGAGAATGAGTCTATGTAGAAAACAGTGATTTAAATCTAGTCTTACTGACCAGTGACTTAAACCATGATTTAGAAGAAGAGTTGGTTTTTATATGCCAACTTTCTCTACCAATTAAGGGAGACTCTTTTATCCAAATGTATGTTTTTCCTTTTTATATGCCAATAACGGCTTGTGTTGTGCACTTAAGGGAGACTCAAACCGGCTTACAATCACCTTCCCCTCCCCACAAGAGACACCTTGTGAGGTAGGTGGGTCTGAGAGAGCTCTAAGAGAACTGTGACTAGCCCAGGGTCACCCATCCAGATTTGTGTGTAGGAGTGGGGAAACAAATCCGGTTCACCAGATTAGTCTCCGCCGCTCGTGTGGAGGAGTGGGGAATCGAGCCCGGTTCTCCAGATCAGAGTCTACCGCTCCAAACCACCGCTCTTAACCACTATACCACGCTGGCCATCCACCCTGCTGGCCATCATGTGCCGCTGGGCATTTCTGCAGCTCGGATCTTGCTCGATCTCCCATGAGTGATACTTTATCACAAGGCACAGGAGGGAGCATTACAGATAGGCCAACTCAGTTCTTTGTGAAAGAGGAAGTTTCCTCCTTCTGGACAACCCTCCAGTCTAATTTTGCCACTTGTCTCATTCGGAATGTTTCCAGTTGGGCCCCCAACCTAACAAAATAAGTTTCTGGCCCTTGGAGAGGACAGCGGGTTAGAAATATGTGGGCATTGCCTGGCAACTCTTGAGAACCGCAAGAAAGCCAGGCAGAGGTCCAAGCAGGTACCAAATGAGGGTGCGGTATTCTGCTCGCACCACTGGATACTGCCAGGATCAACCCTTCAAGCCTGCGAGCAGCTCTGTTTGCAAAAACTGGCACAGGGTGACAGCATCATCTCAGCCTCTCCCCAATTTCATGCAAGCGACTGTGAATACTGCCTCTCTTTTGAGGACGTGTGCTCTCTGGAAAGGGACAGGCCCCATTAAAACACCCTACAAATCAACAAGCCAGATTGAAATCGGTCACAGCCACTGCACACATCCCCTCCCCAATCATCCTCCCGCAGTTTCAGCAGCCCGTGAACAAAGCCCATGATGTTCTTCAAAGAGTTGGACAGACATGGTTAAATTGAGGAACTCCCTGCCCCAGGGTGTGGTGTCTGCCAACTTGGAAGGCTTTAAGAGGGGAGTGGACATGTTCATGGAGGAGAGGGCTATCCATGGATACTAGTCAAAATGAATACTAGCAATGGTGCATACCTATTCTCTCCAGGATCAGAGGAGCATGCCTATTATATCAGGTGGAACACAGGCAGGATAATGCTGCTCCAGTCATCTTGTTTGTGGAATTCCCAGAGGCACCCGGTTGGCCACTGTGTGAACAGACTGCTGGACTTAATGGGCCTTGGTCTGACCCAGCATGGCCTTTCTTAAGTTCACCAGAACCACACAGGAGGGCCAGTCACCGTTACCAGGTATGCCAAACAGAACAGAAAAGTCTGCCCAACAGCGGAAGACACCAATAGAGGGAGGGAGTTCCAACGTTTTGGGGCTTTGACCAAGGAAGCCCCTTTCATGGGTTGCAACATTGGTCTAGTTGGGATGCCCCCAGAACAAACGTGACCTCAGCTACTGCTTCTCGGACTCAGCGCACCCCCCAAACGCCATCTGGGGATACCACCACCAGCACACTCCGCACATGAAACAGCCTTATACTGAATCAGACCCTTGGTCCATCAAAGTCAGTACTGTCCACTCAGACTGGCAGTGGCTCTCCAGGGTCTCAGGCAGGGGTCTTTCACATCACCTACCTACCTAGTCCCTTTAACTAGAGATGCTGCGGATTGAAGCAGATGCTCTGCCACTGAGCCACAGCCCTTCCCCGAGCACAAATGTAGCACAACGTTCTTGGAAAACTAATACCCTCTACCAGCATTTCCCAAACGTTTTGAGTCATGGAGTACTTTTCAGGAGAGAAATTTGTCATGGAGCACTAATTTTCACCTAGCACCTGTATACTAAACCGAACGACAGTAGTATTGACGATGGAAGGTAGTTCAAGCATTTGGGCATGTTAAACATCAAGTTTTATTTCATTCAAATATGTTATTTTCTCCACTAGTTTCACTATATACATAAAAAACATAAATAGGGCCGATATGATGGGTGACAAGACAGCAAACTTTGAGTCTGCCACAATGAACACTGACTAGCCCTTTATAGCTCAAGATGGGTAGCCGTGATTGTCACCAGCAGTAGAAAAGAGTAGTAGTCCCGTAGCACCTTAAAGATTAACAAAATTTCTGGCAGGATAGGAGCTTTCGTGAGCCACAGCTCACTTCTTCAGATAGCCCTTTATACTTACTGCTTCACAGCACACTGCAGGAGCTAAATAATTTCCACTTGGTACTTACCTACACACAGTTCATGGCTGAAAAAATTCACAATTTTGACATCTTGTCATGTTTATTTCTCCTTTCCAATCTTTTCATCGAGCACCAGGAGATGTTTCGCAGAGCACCAAGTGCTCTGTGGAGCACAGTTTGGGAACTGTTGCCCTGTTCAAATGCTGAAGACTACCAGCAGCACTAGAGTATGAAGCCTTGATGGAAGGAATGTGGGGGATGGAGAATCTTACTTTGTGACCCCCCCAAACACTTTGGCCAAAGGAGACCACTCCAGGGAGCTCGGCAAAGGCAGCATTGCAGAGAGGGTCGCTACACCGGACAAACACTTTTAGGCTGGGCATGCTTGGTGCTCAGCTCGGTTCAGGGGTTCGCAGCTGTGACGGACAGCTGCATTCTAAAGAGCATTTCTAGTCACAGAAGCCCCCCATGATTGACAATGAGTTCGAACAGAATTCTGAGGGTGGTAGTTGATAGCTGAGAACTGACACTTGACCGAGAGAGTAGCTGAAGAAGAGGGGTTGGTTTTTACACCCCGCTTGTCTCTACCTTTAAGGAGAATCCAACCGGCTTACAATCTCCTTCCCTTCCTCTCCCCATACAACAGGCACCTTGTGAGGTAGGTGGGACTGAGATTGTTCAGAGAGAACTGTGATTGGTCCAAGGTCACCCAGCAGGCTTCATGTGGAGGAGCAGAGAATCGAACCCGGTTCTTTAGATTAGAGACCGCCGCTCACGTGGCGGAGAGTGGAATCGAACCCGGTTCTCCAGATTAGAGTCCACTGCTCTTAACCACTACACCACGCTGGCTGTGTGAGCTGTCAAATATCTGTTGGAGGATTCTCCTCAGCAGTGAAAAAGGAACACATTTGGGAGTTTTGTGATCAGGACAGGATCCATTACCAGTTATCGAAGGAAAATTATTCCTAACAGTTTAGTGGGAAATAGCTCTTGTGAAAAGAGTGATCCCAGGCCAGTTTGAGAGAGAAAAGGGCAAAGAGTGTTAATATTTCTAACTCCTACAGCTAAAGAACCACCACGAAAAAGAAAGAAGTGTAAGTTTAATAAAGTATAAAAGAAGATTACATTTAAGAAACGAGAGAAATCACTATCAGTGGGTGGGGGGGAGTTTAAACACTTGTATGTGAACCACCTTGATACATCTGGAATTACAGTATATCATTTGAACAAAACAGTCTCAAGTTCCTCAATTCTGTTATTCAGAATAATACATTCCTGTTACGAAGCATTGCTAACCTGGCTTTTAAATCCCACAAAAAGAGACAAATAAAACTATTTTTAAGTCTTACTTCAAAAAGCCCTCTCAAGCACCACATATTTCTGACCATTTTATTATTCATAGCAACCTATATGCTGCTCTTTAACAAATAAAATCCTTAACTGAGGTATATCGGACGTGTCGTTGCGATGCCAGCATGCTAACTGAATGGCAGGCAAAGATTTTATGGGACCAAAGGGCTTCTTAGGAGCCCCGTGGCACAGAGCGGTAAGCTGCAGTACTGCAGTCAAAGCTCTGCTCACAACCTCAGTTCGATCCCAACAGAAGTCAGTTTCAGGTAGCCGGCTCGAGGTTGCCTCAGCCTTCCATCCTATCGAGGTCGGTAAAATGAACACCCAGCTTGCTGGGGGTAAAGGGAAGATGACTGGGGAAGGCACTGGCAAACCACCCCGTAAACATAGTCTGCCTAGTAAACGTTGGGATGTGACGTCACCCCATGGGTCAGGAATGACCCGGTGCTTGCACAGGGGACTACCTTTACCTTTTTAAAGGGATTCTTAGAGATGATTTATAATAAGGGAAATGTTAGTGGGGAACAGGTGCCAATTGCAAACCATGCACCGGTTTCTGCCAGTGCTCTAAAACAACTGCGCAGGGTGCTCCTGCATATGTTTATTACTTACTGTGGGACCTCGTGTTGGCCATGTTCAAATTAAGGGCAATCAGTGTTTAGGATGCGCAAACTTTACTGAACAACGTGTCAATTAACTGGAAAGTGAAGCTGCACGGTTTCAGTTATAAAGCAAGGAAAAAAGGGGGACACCAAAACAAAACGAAGGCAAAACACCCCCACCCCCACAATAATCAGTGCAAAGGAATTATACTTTAATAAATTCTGTAACCCCCTACGTGTTTCGCATAGGCTTCTTCAGGGGGATCTTTCTCCACTTCTGCATCCCACACAAGCAATTACGCAATTCTTCAGTTCTGCATCCTATGTAAGTGCTTGAATGGGATGCAGAGGCGGAGAAAGATCCGCCTGCAGAAGCTCGTGACGTCAGGGACCTGCGGGACCAGAAAGAGTTTCGTAGGGCCTGCAAGATGGAGTTGTACCACCAGGCCTACAACTGAGAACAGCCACAAGTTGTCATCTGTGCTGGCCTCCCTGCCCCCCACCTTTAGTTATTAACTTTTTTCCTTCTCTTGTAATACAAGAATGCGGGGTCGTCTGCTTAAGCTGGAGGGTGAGAGCTTCAAAACAGATAAAAGGGAGTATTTCTTCACACAATGCATAGTTAAATTGTGGAACTCCCTGCCTCAGAATGTGGTGATGGCTGCCAACTTGGAAGGCTTTAAGAGGGGAGTGGACATGTTCCTGTAGGAGAGGGCTATCCATGGCTACTAGTCACGATGCATACCTATTCTCTCCAGGATCAGAGGAGCATGCCCATTATATTAGGTGCTGTGGAACACAGACAGGATGGTGCTGCTGCAGTCGTCTTGTTTGTGAGCTTCTTAGAGGCACCTGGTTGGCCACTGTGTGAACAGACTGCTGGATTTGATGGACCTTACTCTGATCCAGCATGGCCTTTCTTATGTTCTTCTGTCTTGTTTGTGGGCTTCCCAGAGGCACCTGGTTGGCCACTGTGTGAACAGACTGCTGGGCTTGACGGACCTTGGTCTGAATCCAGCATTGCCTTACTTATGTTCTAACTATGTGGAGGCCCTGACTGCTGTGCCGGGCCCTCAGTGGTCTCATACTAGTTGAGCACCATCTTGTTTTATTTATTAATGTTTTATCTATTAATCATTCGGTATGGTTTTAATGGTTTTCATGGATGACGTTTTATCATTTTATTGAATTTTGTATAGAGCTGCTGTTATTCGACCTGATCCCGGCTTTAGCCGGGGACTGAGGGCAGGATACAAATCCAAATAAATAAATAGGACAATTCTTGGCTTGTAAACTCTCAACATATTGCAACTGCCCTCCCAGAAGTCATTTTCTGGTGGCATCCGCAACCCTTTTCAAAAATGCCCACAGGCACACAAGTTTGGGGACCCCCGATATGGAGGAACAACACTCCAGGGGAGGGGCTGTGGCAGTGGAGCATCTGCTTGGCAGGTTCAATCCCTGCCATCGCTTACTGGCTGATCCTTTTAACTGGAAATGCGGAAGACCTCAGCCTGAGACCCTCGAGAACTCCTGCTAATCTGAGTAGATAATACTGACTTTGAATGACCGGCGGTCTGATTCAGTATAAAGCAGCTTCATGTGCCCATCTTGCTGTAACAGACCGGCAAAACGTAGCTAGAAGCTGATCAATTTTAAGCACTGTTGTTGTTTTTTAATGTGCATTTTGTTTTATGCTGAAATTTTGGAGCCTTTCTGAAAGCTGCCTCTGCTTTTGTCTAGTTTAAAAAATAATAATCAGGTCGCACCTTCACGGCTTACCACGCAGAGAGCTTGCAAAGTTTGACAGTCCCCTGGAGATACTCAACTACTGAAACCATTCCCTAAAAATCTCACCAGTGTTTCACAGTTGCCTGTGTGCACGCACACACAAACACCAAGCTCAGAATAGCACAGGAATACAGAATGGCAGGCAGGAGCCACATATACCAAGATAAAAGCACGGATACAACTGGGGAGGAAGCAGATGCTTAGCAGGGTTTAAACAAGACTGGCCTACCTTACGAAGAGAACCTTTGCACACACCTTGTTTTAAGGAATGTGAACAGTTTCACTTTCAACAGTGGAACGTCAGTGGGGACAAAGTGCCGTCAAGTCGCAGCCAACTTATGGCGACCCCATAGGGTTTTCAAGACAAGAGACACTCAGAGGTGGTTTGCCATTGCCTGCCTCTGCGGAACAACCCTGGACTTCCTCAGAGGTCTCCTATCCAAGTACTAACCAGGGCCAACCCTGCGTAGCTTACGATATCTGATGACACTGGCCTAGACTGAGCAGTCCAGGTTATGGCATTCAAACATTAAAAGTGGTAAAAAGGGACTTGTCAGGGTTTGTTCTCTTTTCCAGTGAGCATCTCTCATGGAAGTCTGAATCATGAGGACATACGAATGGTACTAGGTATAAGGATAGCTCTACTAGACCAGAACAAAAGCACATCTATTCCTGCTTCCAACAGGAGACAGACAGCCCCCCCCCCACAAAATAACATGAGAAAGAAAGAGCCCTCCTTGTTCTTCATCCCAAACATCTAGCAGTTTGCATCTGAACGAGGAGATTCCATTTAGCCATCTCTGATAGACATAGCCTTCTGGAGACAGATCTCGTGTGTGCTTTCATAAGAATAAGTGCCACTTAACATAGCAGCATTTACTCCTGCGGGTGGATGTATGAGGAGAAGAAGAGTTCGTTTTTATACCCCGCTTTCCTCTACCATGAGTCTCAAAGTGGCTTACAATCGCCTCCTGCCTCCCCCACCAACAGGCACCTTGTGAGGTAGGTGGGGCTGAGAGAGTTCAGAGAGAACTGTGACTGGTCCAAGGACACCCAGCAAGCTTCACATAGAGGAGTGGGGGATCAAACCCAGTTCTCTGGATTAGACTCCGCTGCTCTTAACCACTACACCACGCAGACTCTGGAAGAAATGGGGGGGATGCTACCAAGGATCTGCTCCAGTTTTAAATCATTATGTTAGCCTGTATTATTTTGGACACAGAACACCAGTCTGACAGTACTTGGCACTGAATCTGTCACACACGGGCAAAAGCAGAAGGCTTGCCATAAATTGACAGCTGCCGTTGACCCAGGTTCTCTGTAGACACAAGGCACCCTTGCTGCAGGGTTTGGAGTCTCTAGGATGACAGCTCAGTGTACTTTTGCGCTGAGAACGGAAGACCAGTTCAGTTTTACAAAGGAAAGGGAGCCTCTTGGTTGGAAGCATTTCACATACTGTCTCCAGTATCTTTAATAAGTCAGGGAAGGTTTATGTCTGCCCATTTTGCGGTTGGGGGTGTGCGTGTGAGGCAAACAGCAGCCGGCCTAAGGCCACCAAGTGAGTTCAAGGCAACATCTGAATTGGCCACTCTATGAAGAATCATCATGGCGTGTCCCAAGACCGCCACTGACATTATCTCGATGCAACCCTTACAACAGCCCTGAAAGGAAGACCGATATCATTCTCGCCATATAGCTGACATAAGGCTGACCTTAACTTGCTTAAGACCACCTACTGAGTTTTAAAGATATAAATTTTATTTCATAATGCAACCATTTAAATTGTCAAGAGTGTTACCACTGAAACACTAACAATCTAGCCCAGGGGTGTCGAACTCCATTGTTACAAGGGCCGGATATGACATAAATGTCACTTGGTTGGGCCGGGCCATGCCTCTGAGAGCCAGTGTGGTGTAGTGGTTAACAGCGGCGGTTTGGAGCGGTGGACTTTGATCTGGTGAACCGGGTTTGATTCCCCACTCCTCCACATGACCGCTGGAAACTAATTGGTGAACTGGATTTGTTTCCCCACTCCTCCACATGAAGCCAGCTGGGTGACCTTGGGCAAGTCACACACTCTCATTCCCACCTACCTCACAGGGTGCCTGTTGTGGGAGGGGAAAGGAAGGTGATTGTGAGCTGGTTTGATTCTTCCTTAAGTGGTAGAGAAAGTCAGCATATAAAAACCAACTCTTCTTCTTGCCAGCCCAAGATCGAGTGTGTGTGTGGGGTGGCTGCCTCGGCTGGCTCGCTGGCCGGATAAGAGCTCTCAAGGGGCCGGATCCAGCCCTAGGGCCTTAAGTCTGAGACCCCTGATCTAGCCATAAACATATCTTCATGTATTACCAGTTCTGTTGCTTGCTTTTGTTATGAACTATTTACTTGTGAGCCAACATCAGTCTTGTGCGCAGACGAAAGGCAGTAAGGAAAGCATTGGGGGGTAAATACATTCCACATGAACAGATGATCCTGGAATGTACAGTTCTCCAAGCCTTGGAAAACATTTACAGCAATATAGGTTAGCATTCTAACCAGCTGACAGCAGAACAATCCACAAAAAATTCAGCACTGTTCCAGTTTGACAATAAAACGCAAGCAACGATGGTTATAAATCTTGTTTGAAACACATGCCACGAAGCTGCTACATTTTGCTCCTGGACACACCATGCTTACCTGTCATAAAAAAACCCGGTGCATTTGTTCCAAATGGGCACAAACCTTTCTGCTGTTACGTTAACTTGAAAGCCCACGGCATTCATAATGCCAAATATAAAGGATAACATCCACTTTGCAGGAGGGAGGTGGAAGTGGACGCGTGGAGCAGACATTTAAGGAGTAAATAACAAGCCTGACGGAATGGCAAAGGGAGCACCACGTTTGAATGGGTCTTTCTAAGAGCGGGCATGACAGATGAAATGAGAACGGGACCCCCTGGGGGAAGGGGGGATTGGATATGTCCTTGGGAAGAGGGAGGGGCGCTTAACAGGGGAGGGATACAGACAAAAGTAGTATATTATTAAAAGATCTACTGGAAGATGAGAAAATTTCCCTTTCTGGGGGAGGGGGGATACTCCCAAAACTGAGATATAAGAGTTAATGGAGAATGTAGAGCATGAGGATAATAAATCCATGACAGATCTGATTGGAGGTGGTGAAGAGATGGGGGGCATGGGGAATGAGGAAGGGGCTGGAAAGAAGGGGGGTCCGTCAGGGCCGGGGGGGGCTCCTTCCCACAACTCGGGTCAGGGGGCGGGGCCTGAGGCAGCAGGGAGGGGGCGCCCTCCTGCTGGCCACGCCCCCTGCCCTCAGGTGAGCGGGGACCCCCCCTTCTTCAGGCACAAACCGGGGAGCCCCACTCCCCCCCCCCCCAAGGGCGGAGCGGGACGCCGCTTCCCTCTCCCTTCCCGTCTTTCACTCACTCACTTTCGCCTCCACCAGCTCCGCCGCCATCTTGGCTTCCAGCGTCCAACGCGCCGGGGACAGGTGGAGGGAGGGGGTAGGGGGAGGGAAGAGCAGGGCCGCCACCGTCACGTGACGGGCGGCGGGGCGGAGCCTCGGGGGCGGCGCCGGCAGCCAATGGAGAAGCGGGCAGGCGGGCGCATGCGCGGTCCCGGCCTCGGAGGAAATGAGACGCATGCGCGCCGCAGCGGGGGTGGCCCCACTCTAGGAGGAAAAGGGACGCATGCGCACAGGGCTGAAGAAGCATCCCCGGCGTCCCGTTTCTTCCGACCCTCCGCTGAAAAGGCAACGCCTGCGCAGAGAGGCGAGGAGGCATCCAGCCTGTCGTCAGAAAGGGCGGCGCGTGCGCATTGAGGGGGCAGTGTCATCCCGCGGCGTCTTTGGCTGAGCCCCTCCCACTCCTGCCCCCTCCCTTCGAGGCCTTAAAGGGATACACACACTTTAAAGTGCGGGGAGTGGCGGGGAAGGTATAATGGTGATATTCATTTTAAATGGATGAGTAAGGAGAAGGCTTCCTTTCCACTTTGTTTAATTTATTCACTTTGTCAGGAAGTGTTAAGAAAAGTGCTGTGTGACAGGTCTCCTGTTAAGCCAATTTTAATCCTTTTGGATTTTTTTTAAAGGGCCCCCAGTAAATCGTATTTATCACCCAATACATTCGATTGGTTCAGATCAGATACATCTTCGCTGACCCGTGCATTTCTGTGGATAGGTTTATAGAACCTCAATGTTCAGAAGCAATCTACCTGTATGTATCAGCTGCTGGGAGAGGGCAAACAACACCTAAGGTTGCCAACTCTGGGTTGGAAAATTCCTGGAGATTTTGGGGTGGAGTCTGGGGAGAGACCTCAGTAGATATATTATGCCATAGAGTCCACCTGCCAAAGCTGCCATGTTAAATATAAGAACATTAGAAAGGCCATCCTGGATCAAACCAAGGCGCATCAAGTCCAGCAGCTTGTTCACACAGTGGCCAATCAGGTGCCTCTATAGGGTTGTCAACCTCCCGGTACTACTGATCTCCAGCTGATAGACATCAGTTCGCCTGGAGAAAATGGCCGCTTTGGCAATTGGACTCTGTGGCATTGAAGTCCCTCCCCAAACCCTGCCCTCATCAGACTCTGCCCCAAAACCCTCCCGCCAGTGGCGAAGAGGGACCTGGCAACCCTATGCTTCTAGGAAGCCCACAAACATGACGACTGCAGCAGCATTATCCTGCCTTTGTTTTAAAGCACGTAATACAATAGGCATGCTCCTCTGTTCTTCAGAGGGATTTATCCCGCCTTTGGCAATTGGACTCTATGGGATTGAAGTCCCTCCCCAAACCCCGCCCTCCTCAGGCTACGCCCCCAAAACCTCCCACCACTGGTTGTGAAGAGGGACCTGGCAACTTGTCAGGCTTCAGCAAATACACAGCTTTTCAGGCAATAGACCTTCAATCCAGGCAGAGCAGTGATTCAAAGATTTATTTCAGAAAGTGATTTCAGTAAGAGACGCGCAAGACTGAAATACATGACAGGGGGAGTGTGGATACATTTATAGCGCTGATACAATAGGGTTACAGGAACAAAGAGACAATGTAGTCGTTTCCTGCCAGTAACGACTTAAGTAAAACTGAAACAGAAACAATTATGAACAATCAGTGGAGGAGATGGCCGAGCTCTCGGCTTTGTGCGCGGGACCCGATATCAGATCGGAGATTTACACGGGCAGGTCCCAATACAACTGTAAATCCCTCGCCGGAGCTCGTGTGCAAAACGGGGGGGGGGGGAGGAGTACACGGATAACTCCATCTTGTTTGCGGGGAAACCATCTTGTTTGAGGACGGAGCTGTCAGAAGCCCTATCTGACACAACCCTAGCTGGAGATCAGTTGTATTAGTGGGAGATCTTCTGCTATTACCTGGAGGTTGGCAACCCTGATATATAAATGATCAATAGATAGCGCTGCCAGGTCTTTGCCACCAGCGGGAGATTTTTGGGGCAGAGCCTGAGGAGGGCCGGTGCCAACCTGCAAATGGGCAAAATCAACAATTGCCTGTACACACGCCTTCTCCGTTGTGGCCCCCACCTTGTGGAATGGCCCGCATGAGGAGGTGAGGTCGGCTCCCACTCTCCTGGCTTTCCTCAAACTGTGCAAAACTGAATTATTCAAGAGAGCTTTTCTACGCAGGCAATAGAGTTGCCCTATACTAAATGATTCACAAGGTTAATTAGATAAATTATTAGGGACTGTGATGTATACTACTGTGTTTAGCTTACGGAAACAAGGACCCTACTATGCAATGTTTGTATCATTTCAATATGTTGTGTTAAGATTTATGCTTGGCTTCAGTTCTGTTTTTAGGTTTGTTTTTTGAATTAAATTTTTATTTTTCAAAACAACATAACAAAACAGAATAAAAACACACAACATACACTCATTTTACATAACTGTGGCAAGACATTTATTGGCTATTATTTGGAGCAATGCTATGTTACACTAACCTTTTCTACTGTTCTAGCAGATTATTTGTATATCTGAAATATAACGGGACCTTAGAGGGATAGGAGGGAATCTAGACATATTCTCATAACTTCTTGTAAGATACGTTCAATTCTTATTGTTATTTAATTCTGCTTGTGTATACTAAACCTTCCAGTCAAGCCTTATAAAAAAATAGTTAGCGATACATAATAATACTATAAATTTTGAACATTTTTTAAAATTTCTGATTGGTTCTACGACTCTAATCTGGGGTTCAAATCAAATTTATTTAATACAGTCCGAGACCAACTAAAATCTAGGGTTCCCAGGTCCCTCTTTGCCACCAGCGGGAGGTTTTTGGGGTGGAGCCTGAGGAGGGCAGGTTTTGGGGAGGGGAGGGACTTCAATGCCATAGAGTCCAATTGCCAAAGCAGCCATTTTCTCCAGGTGAACTGATCTCTGTCGGCTGGAGGTCAGTTGCAATAGTGGGAGATCTCCAGCTATTACCTGGAGGTTGGCAACCCTACCCTAATCCTATGGTATTTTTTTTACCAAATACCCCATTCTGTCGATAGTATTGACTCTGTGCAATCCGCCTTGAGTCTAAGTGAGAATGACTGACTATAAACAATGTGAATAAAAATAAATACCCGCTCAAATGCCCAACAGTCACTCCTGTGTATGCACACAGCAAAATACCCCCCTGGCATGCACAGTGTAATGTAGCTACCAAGCAAATCCACTGGCATCTGGGAGGGTCTCCAGTTTCAAATCTTGCCTCTGCCACCAATTGACTAGGTCCCCTTGGGCATGAAGCTCTCAACCTCGGAGCAACATGGGGATCATAACTAGGGTTGCCAACCTCCAGGTACTGTGCAATCCTAAGAAAAAAATCTCAGTACACTGCAGCAACTTTCCTTTCAAATATATTTCTCTCTCTTTTTCTTTTCTTTCCAAAGTTTCTTAACTTGTCTTAACAATTTATACAACAACAAGGTTATAAGTTCCAATACAGTTTAACTTCACTATACAATTACTTCATTACACTTAATACCTTCTCAGAATCTTTAACATAAATGAGTACTCCTCGGGAACAATGAAATGCCGGCAGCTAAGTCCTTACTCGCAAGTAAGCAATATAAAGATAATGTTGTGAGGAACGCTGTACTCCTCACCACTTCCGCGGTCAGGTGATGTGGACTGGTCCAATCACAATGATGGAATCTCGTTCCTGCCGGTGTTTCTCTTTTGGCTGTAAAAAGCTGTGTATTTTGAATGTGGATCCATTCAATATTCATATACAGCATACAAAGATGTAACAAGATCCCGGTTGCCTCTTGTTTCGCGTTGTGTATAATTAGCTTCTTCAGACATGTATTAATATTCTAGAAAATTAATTAACACCATAACGTCCTATATCTTATTACATGCAGCACCTCCCCCTTAATAAAACCTGTGAAAAATATTTCCTGTGGAAAATATATTTCTTACCTGACTGCACCCTTGCAGTTCAAAGGAATGACTCCTAGTCATAGGCTCTATGTTAAAATTTAGCAACATCTCATTTCTAAATATACATTTTTTTCTTTCTTTACAGGTGTTCATAATACAAGCAAGGTCCATCACTCTTCAAGGTA
Source organism: Euleptes europaea (assembly GCF_029931775.1). Lineage (NCBI taxonomy): Eukaryota > Metazoa > Chordata > Lepidosauria > Squamata > Sphaerodactylidae > Euleptes > Euleptes europaea. Next base: position 11,786,919 of record NC_079313.1, on the reverse strand, counting down.
AGTATCCTGTGTTAACTTGGAGGTGCTACTCCATAGCAATCACTTACAGTTAAATTCTTAACCATTACTATTGTATTCAATTCAATGCCCTACTAAGGAACATGATTCCCACTAGATGTACATACAGTTATGATTATAAATATACATAAATATATAAATACAAGGTATATAAATATATAAATACATCATATAAACTATGCTGGTAGCTATATTTTAAGAAAGGGCGTCACCACAAAATTTAATAAAACAAATAGATTGAGTTATGTTATGTACAGTGTATAAAAACCATAAAAAATCCTTTGGTGTCCTTTATAAAAAGCTGGATAAATCTAGAGCCGAATTTAAACCATGAGGATGAATAGAGTGCAGCAAGTAGATGAATCTTGCCTCTTGCTGGCAGAGTATTCTTTCTGCATTAATATAGGGACCTTTTTGCAACTGCCAGATTGCAAAAAACTGTAAATCAGTGTCCCTATGTCCCTTTTCTTGAAAGTGGAGAACCATGGGAGCGTCCAAAACTTTATTCCTTATTCTGGAACGGTGCTCACCCACCCTATATTTTAAAGATCTTAAGGTTTTACCAACATAAATTAAATTACAAACACATTTAATGATATAAATTATTCCCCTAGATTCACAATTGGTAAATGATTTTAACTCAAATCGAATACCTGACTGTTGACATACAAATTCCTTTACAGGTAGTGACAAAGGGCACTGGACACAATGTCCACACGCAAAATGGCCCTTTACTATGGGTTGTATTACTCTTCTCCTATTAATGTCAGTTCTAATTAAATTATCTTTGATTGCCTGTGTTTTTTAAAGACCAATTTTAGGTAAATATCCACAGCCAGGTATCTCACTAACAATATTCCAATTTTTATAAATAATGTTTTTAATAATGGGGGCTAAATGTGTGTATGTTAAAGCAAAACATAGGGATTTCTGATCTTTTTTTATATTATTTTGCAATAGTTTGTTCCTATTAATATTTCTAGCTCTGTCCAGTGCTCTATCCACTATGTAATTAGGATAACCTCTGTCTACTAAAGATGTTTTCAATTCATTTGCAGCTATTATAAAGTCTTGTTCACGCGTAGAATTTCTTTTCAAGCGTATGAATTGGCCATAACGAAGACTGTTTCTTAGGTGAGAAGGATGAAAGGAACCATAATGTAAAAGTGAATTTTTATCTGTAGATTTTTTAAAAGGACGTACTGCCAATTTCAATTCTGTATTAATAAATACTTCTGTATCTAAAAATGAAACCATGTTTGAGGAAATAGTGCCTGTAAATTTAATCGTATCATGACATGTATTCAAATGCTCTAATAATTTTGTGTATGATTCCTGATCTTTAATAATAATAAAAATATCATCTATGTATCTGAAAAATGTGTGTACATTTTGTATATATAACGCATTATTGTAAATAAACTTTTTTTCAAAATAAATCATAAAAATATTAGCCACTGAGGGGGCACAAGAGGAGCCCATGGAAACGCCTCTGATTTGTAAATAATATTGTTGATCAAATCTGAAATAATTCTTTTCAAATAATTCTTTTCAATTCTGAAATAATTCTTTTCAAATCTGAAATAATTTGATAAGTTATATGCTTTAGCCAAGCGTGAGATCCGTACGGAATTGCATGCGTCCACCCTGAAAGAATATATTAAGGATAACATGATTCCCCATGGGCTTAGAATGAACAAAGCGCCCACATTGTTTAGAGAAAATAATGAATTTAAAAAGAAATGGGTCACCATACTTAACAAATGTTCGTTGGACCTTATGATCCTTATTATAGAACAAACGAATGAGGAAATAATTCTAATCAAAGAGGATGTTAAGAAGCAGGTGGAAAAGGTCAAGGATGAGTTCGATGCCTCTGGCTTTGCTATCAAATTTAAGCAGTTTGAGGAGGAGCTTAAGAGTTATAAAGAGAATATCAGAGGGAATAAATTAAATAAACTTGCAAGGGACACCACTGATTATAAAAACAATCAGGTTTATCCGTGGGTAAATAATATCAAGAGAAACATTCCCCACTCACCTGGGAGAAGCAGACCCCAGTACAGAATGGGGCAATCATCTCGCTCTGATAGTGACTCGTCAAGTCTGTCTAGTAGAACCTCGCATAGATCATATGACTTGAGATCGCGCAACCAGGAAGGAAGATCTTATGTTCAGTATTTTCCCCAGCGTCGTCCCCGTCGCAATCAGTACAATTAGTTATAAACATTTCAGATAAACAGTTAACTAGGGATGAGATACGGATTCTAAATTTGGGATATTCATCATTTCAAACACGGATTGAAATTTATAAATTAATCAGACTCATAAAATTGAAAGAATTTTTTGGAGATGCCACTTATGAACAGTCTTTACCCTCCTTTAAAATAAAATCCACATTCATGCCTCCTAATCCAAGCCATTTGATTACAACCTTTCAAACTGTGATCCTTAAAGAAATAGAAAAGGCAGAGAAAAATTATAGGGGCTCTATGGAACCTAATTTTACAGTTAAGGATTGGAAAATAGTACATGATCTGGCTAATGATCCTAATTTAGTCATTAAACAAGCTGACAAAGGAGGAGGGACAGTGATTATGAACAGAACAACATATTTGGATGAGGTTCAAAGGTTATTAAGTGATAAGGATTCATACAAAAAACTAGAAGGAGATCCTACCACAGAAATTATGCGAGTAATTCGCACTGTGGTTCAGAATGCATTAGCACAGGATATCATCACAAAAAAATTAGCAGATCACCTCATTAATAAATTTCCCCGTGTTCCTGTTTTTTATTGTTTACCGAAAGTGCATAAAAATGTTTTTCCTCCACCAGGACGACCAATTGTGTCTGGTTCAGCATCAGCACTAGAACCATTAGCCCAATATCTAGAAAGTTTTTTGCATGGATTTTCTATTCAAACATGTTCATATGTACAGGATACTAAACATTTCATATACAAAATAGAGGGACTACAGGTTCCCAAAGGCTACATGCTGGCATCTATTGATGTCAATGCTTTGTATACAAGCATACCTTTGGAAGAGGTACGTGCAGTGATTGCAGAATTACTGTCAACAAGGATAATACAGGAACCACCCACTCATTTACTTATGGATTTTTTGGATTTGGTTTTATATAGCTACCAGCATAGTTTATATGATGTATTTATATATTTATATACCTTGTATTTATATATTTATGTATATTTATAATCATAACTGTATGTACATCTAGTGGGAATCATGTTCCTTAGTAGGGCATTGAATTGAATACAATAGTAATGGTTAAGAATTTAACTGTAAGTGATTGCTATGGAGTAGCACCTCCAAGTTAACACAGGATACTTACCTTGAAGAGTGACGGACCTTGCTTGTATTATGAACACCTGTAAAGAAAGAAAAAAATGTATATTTAGAAATGAGATGTTGCTAAATTTTAACATAGAGCCTATGACTAGGAGTCATTCCTTTGAACTGCAAGGGTGCAGTCAGGTAAGAAATATATTTTCCACAGGAAATATTTTTCACAGGTTTTATTAAGGGGGAGGTGCTGCATGTAATAAGATATAGGACGTTATGGTGTTAATTAATTTTCTAGAATATTAATACATGTCTGAAGAAGCTAATTATACACAACGCGAAACAAGAGGCAACCGGGATCTTGTTACATCTTTGTATGCTGTATATGAATATTGAATGGATCCACATTCAAAATACACAGCTTTTTACAGCCAAAAGAGAAACACCGGCAGGAACGAGATTCCATCATTGTGATTGGACCAGTCCACATCACCTGACCGCGGAAGTGGTGAGGAGTACAGCGTTCCTCACAACATTATCTTTATATTGCTTACTTGCGAGTAAGGACTTAACTGCCGGCATTTCATTGTTCCCGAGGAGTACTCATTTATGTTAAAGATTCTGAGAAGGTATTAAGTGTAATGAAGTAATTGTATAGTGAAGTTAAACTGTATTGGAACTTATAACCTTGTTGTTGTATAAATTGTTAAGACAAGTTAAGAAACTTTGGAAAGAAAAGAAAAAGAGAGAGAAATATATTTGAAAGGAAAGTTGGGGCAGTGTACTGAGATTTTTTTCTTAGGATTGCACAATTTTATATCAGTACACCTATTTATATAGTTATTACAATAACCTCCAGGTACTAGCTGGAGATCTCCTGCTATTACAGCTGACCTCCATCCAATAAAGATCAGTTCCCCTGGAGAAAATGGCCGCTTTGGCAATCGGACTCTATGGCATTGAAGTCCCTCCTCAAACCCCGCCCTCCTCAGGCTCTGCCCTGAAAACCTCCTACCAGTGGCGAAGAGGGACCTGGCAACCCTACGCCTCCAAAATCTCCAGGTATTTCCCAACCCGGAGCTGGCAACCCTACTGGGTCCCCGGAACTGCCAGCCCATGACTGGTTCTGTCTGTCCTGTCTATCACAGTCCTGTTGTTGTTCCTTGTGACCTGTATGGGATGCAATGGCGTGGTTGCTGGGGACACTGACGTGGTTGTGGCCCCTGTGATCCTGCTTTTCGGACTTTTGCCTGCCTCCCGGCCTCTGTGTCAGGCCTGTGTCTCAGTTTCGCTTTTTCACCGACTTGCTCCCAAGGATTGTTTGCATTTTTGGACTCTTTGAAGTAGACAGTACTCCGTGGGAACAGAGGCATCTCTAGACTGTTTTGAAATAGTAATCTCTTGAGCCTGTCCTGGGCTGCTGAATGCTGAATGCTTTTTTCTATGCTTTTATATAGTCAAGTGTATCCCAGAGCCCTCCATTGCTGTCTTAGTTCCTGTATGCTCTGTTTACTATGCTGCCAGTAAACCATCTTCCTTGGACCAGTGTGTCTCTTGCTGTGGTTATTGGTTCGGGCTTGGGCAAGGGCTGACATTAAGACAGCAATCATCACTTCTTCTTTTACCTGTCAGGCTGGAGCCCCGGAGGGTTCTCCTGCCACTTGGATGGGAGTGTGAGCAGTGCTCTCCGAGTGAGTTCTCTGTGGCTGGAGCCGCGTGTGGTTCGCCCCTGTCCCGGTGGACCTGATCCCCGGGTAGTGGGTTCCTGCTAGGAGCCCTGGAAGGCTTCCATCCGTGGTTCCTTCCGTTGAGAACGCCACCCGACGACCCCGACCTCGTACGGGATGTTATAGCCGAACTATTTCGAACTAACACGGAAGTTAGTCACTTGAATGGGCTTGTTCAGGCTCAATGGCGTTCTCTAGTCACAACGATCCCCTGGATGTCTGACGCTGCCGACACCTGCCAAGACCTCCAGATACTCGACCGGTTGGTGAATGACGCCCGAGCGGCGGCTGAAGATTTACAACTGCTGACTGGATTATTGGACCAATTTATTGCTCGTGAAACGCAGTCAGCCGTGGACGCGCTCCCACTCCATCCTGCTGACATGGCGACCCCGATCACACCACCCCCGAGCTCTGCCAAGCTGAGGCTAAGGCGGTAGCCGAGCGAGTGACTGCCCTATTCCATGGACACACTGCAGCTACTATTTCTGTGGCTGAACTTACGAAACATCTTACCCCCGATTTTGGTGCGGATGCAGCGGCCTTAGCGGTACAGATCCAACCCATGCTGGACCTGCCGGATAAGCGTGCTGAACTCCTCTACACCTTGGAGCAGGAAGCTCTCCCACTTGTTACCACGGCGTTGGCTGCCCGACTGGCCACCGACCTGGAATTGGCTGAACGTAAGAAAGCGGAGGAGCAAGCGCGAGCTGCGGCTGAAGCCGCAGCAAAGGCTTGGGCGGAGCAGGAAGAGAGGGATCGCTTGGCCCGTGAACGGGCGCGGAGTGGCACGCGTCCCCGACAGCCCAAGGACTATGAGTTACCTTCGTTCTTCCCATCTTTCGTCCCGCCTCGTAGCGTTCAACGAACCCGCAGATTGGCGGGGACTTTGCCCGAGAGATCGAATTTTTCCGACAAAGAGGACTTATATACAGAAGAATCCTCTTGGGCCACTGGTTTGCGGTCCAGCCAGTCCCGCCGGACTAGCGGTGCTGGCATCGAGATGCTTTTTCTACGTAACCAAAATATTATGGATCTCATGGAGCAGGTCGCACGCTTGCAAGATCAACTGGCCTTAGTACTCAGGGACAATGACCAGTTACAATGGGCTCAAACTGCGCCCGTTACCCCCGTTCCAATAATACCGCAGCAGCTGCCACAACAACCAGCTGCCCCGGTGGTTCCTCCTGGCGGAGGAGGTCCCGCTGGAGGGCCTGTCGTGCCCGATGGAGGCCCTGCAGCCCCTGGTGGGGGACCCGTCACACCGGGTGGAGGACCAGCAGCTCCTGGCCCAGCAGCGCCCGGAGGAGTGCCTGTTGCGCCTGTCTTACCGGGAATTCCAGCCCCTGGATACCCGCCTATGCCCCCAATGCCATGGAGACCGCCTAAACTGAGGGTTACTTACGACGGCTCTGTTGAGACCTTACCCCATTTTTTGCATCATGTGGATAGTTATATGAGGGAGCAACGGCAATTCTTCCCAACCGAAGATAGCCGCGTCCGCTTCGTTGCCTCTCTATTAACTGACAAAGCAGCTGACTGGATGATTCTACAGTTTGATACACGGTCCTGCTCCATTCGTTCCCTCGACAATTTCATGTTTGCCTTGCGACGGCGGTTTGAAGATCCCTTCATGGGAGAGAGAGCCAAAGCGGAACTTTTGCAACTCAGGCAAGGCTCCTCTCCAGTTCGGGAATTTGCAGATTAATTCCAAAGACTTGCTAGTAAGGTAGTGGACTGGCCAGAAGCTACCCTTATCCACATTATAACCTGGTCTTATATGCGAGGCAACCCAGACACCCTTGAGGACTGGATTTTGCTGGCTGAGGAAGTTGAGAGCCGCCAGCGGTTTGTTTCGCTAGTCCGAAATAGAGCTAAAGAGAAAAGCGGACAAAAGCCGCCCACCAAACCTTCAACTCCCAACCCGCAGAGACCAACCCGGCTCTCTCTGGATCGCGAGTCCCGTTTCCAGAGAGGGGCTTGTCTTGTCTGCAGGGGAATGGGTCACTTTGCAGCAACTTGTCCTCAACGCCCAGAGACCACTCGCCCAAGCATGCCGCCTCGAGCTCGAGGACGACCTCAACACAGAGGCACCGCGGCCGCCCGCAGCGCAGCGCCGGGACGACCCACACCCTCTGCACTTCACGTCGAGGAATCGTCCAACCTCCCTGCACCAATTGACCCCGTAGGGTCCCGGATTACAAGTGCCCCAGTGGGGGACAACTCTCCTTCTTCCGACGAGGATAATCAATGGAATTCCCCAGCCCTTAATTTGGAAACCCCTCTCGACCTGTCAAAAAACGGGCACGGTCTGTGGTGAGGGGAGTGTCCCCACAGACCCCTGCAGAATCTTCTGCAAAACCCAAGGCTCCTGTCAAGGTGAGTGAAGTGGAAAACACTGTCTATGTAGACGTAGTACTACAAAACTACAAGAAGGGCCCCCAAATACATTTCAAAGCACTCATAGACTCTGGCTGCGGACGCACTCTAATCAATGAAGCCACGTTTGCAGCCCTGAACGTCAAATCCAAAGAACTACCGGCCCCCATCCAATTCGCCCAAATGGACGGCAGCCAGTTTAGAGGGGGGGCAGTCGACCGTCGCACACGGGGAGTAGCGATGGCTATCGGTTCCCATTGGGAGCAAATAGAGTTTACCATAGCTCCCATCCGATACGAAGTGGTTTTGGGGATTAATTGGCTCAAGGGTCATAGCCCTTACATAGATTGGGACGCTGACACAATCACGTTCGCCAGCCCAAAATGTGAGCAGCATCGACGTGAACTCGCGGTTGTACCTCCACCCGCGCCTGCCTTAACCTCCAATGCTGTAGTGCCAACACCTTTACCCAAGGTATATCGGGACTTTGCTGATGTTTTTGACATGAAAGAATGCGATGCCTTACCCCCCCATCGTGCCACGGACTGTGCAATTGAAGTGGTGAAAGACTGCACATTGTCCAAAAGCAAGATTTACCCTATGAGCGTCTCCGAACGCGCTGTGTTGCGAGACTTTTTGGATAAAAATCTTGCTCGGGGATTCATTCGACCGTCAACCGCCCCTAATTCAGCCCCCGCTTTCTTTGTCCATAAAAAGGAAGGTGATTTGCGTTTGTGTATAGACTTCCGAAAACAAAGCAGTTACCCAGACTAACGCCTATCCTATCCCATTGATTTCAGACATTTTGGGACAACTACAGGAAGGGCGTATATTCACCAAATTGGACTTGGTTGAGGCTTATTACCGAGTCCGGATTCGTGACGGGGATGAACCCCTTACCGCCTTTTCTAGCTGCTTCGGCATGTATGAATTTCTTGTGATGCCTTTCGGATTAAAAGGGCCCCCGGGGGTCTTCATGCAACTCATTAATGAAATCCTCCATGATTAATTATATCGCGGCGTGGTGGTTTACCTTGATGACATCCTTATTTACTCTAAATCCATGGAAGAACATGTTGCTCTAGTCAGAGAATTGTTGCAACATCTCCGTGATCATCAACTCTGTGCTAAGTTGTCTAAATGCGAATTCCACCAAGAACAGCTAACGTTTTTGGGGTACATCATTTCACATCGGGGCCTCAGCATGGACCCTGCTAAAGTGCAAGCGGTTCTTGACTGGACGCCTCCCTCCACCCGTAAACAAGTGCAGCAGTTTCTAGGCTTTGCCAATTTCTATCGTGGTTTCATTCCCAACTTTGCTCAAGTGGCACTGCCAGTCACCGACCTCCTTAAAACTAAAGGTAAAGGAACCTCAGCTATGTTACCCACCGCCAAGATACTTTGGACTGATCAATGTCAAACCGCTTTTACAGCCCTCAAATGGCTCTTCACTTCTGAACCGGCGCTGCAGCACCCCAAATGTTTGTTGTGCAAGTAGATGCATCCGATGTAGCCATGGGGGGGCTCTTCTCCAGAAGGGGGCTGACGGTCTTCTCCACCCCTGTGCTTACTTTTCCAAGAAGTTTGCGCACGCTCAATTGAATTGGCCAATTTGGGAGAAGGAAGCGGCGGCCGTCTATCATGCCCTCACCCTATAGCGGCAGTTTCTGGAGGGGTCTGGGGTTCCCTTTGAGGTCTGGACCAATCACAAAAATCTAGAGGCCCTCACGGGGACCCACAAACTGTCTGCGAAATAACAGCGTTGGGCTGACTTCTTTGCCCAATTCCGTTTTGTACTGAAACATGTTCCTGGAAAACAAAACGTGCTCACTGATGCTCTTTCCAGGTTGCCCCAATATCCAATAAAGATTGACCATCCCACGGACTCTTTATTCACTCAGGCACACAAAGGGGCTCTCCCCGTCCTGGCAGTAAAGACTCGGTCCCAAACTCTGCTCCAATCCCAGACCCAAGCAATGGACAGCAGAGCTGTCTCTCCAGATCAGCCTGCACCGACCGTCTCTGGCGCTCCGCAGCACCCACAAACCCCCCTCCATTGCCACCGCCAGCGGCTCCGGATTCCTCCTCTTCTGTGGGAGGGGGGGAGTAATCCTGTCCAATTCCTTTCTGGACTCCCTTCGTACTCAATGCCTGGATGAACGCTCCGCTCAAACTCTACCCCAGGGCTTGTTTGAACGGAGTGGCTGTTTCTACAAGGACTCGAAACTGTACGTGCCTAAAGTACTTAGAAGGGAAGTCTTGCAGTTAGCTCATGGAGCCAAAATGGCAGAACATTTTGGTTTCCTAAAGACCCTTCACCTGTTACGCAGGCAGTTTTGGTGGATGGGCATGCGTACGGATGTGGACTCCTTTGTTCGCAGTTGTCCCATTTGTGCCACTGTCAAACGGTCCCAGGGTAAGCCTCCGGGACTTCTACAACCACTGGAAATTCCCAGCAGACCCTGGGAAGTAATTGGCATGGATTTCATGACTGACCTCCCTTTGAGTGAGGGGAAAACTGTACTTTGGGTTATTACTGATTTATTTTCCAAACAGATACATTTGGTTCCATGTGCAGGTATTCCGTCTGCCCCCAGATTGGCCCGCCTTTTCCCGTCACATGTTGTCCGTCTGCATTCCTTTCCGCGTAAGATAATTTGCGACCGCGGAAGTAGCTACGTGGCTAAATTTTGGAAGGCATTTCTCAAGTTGGTGGGGGTGGAACAGGGTTTGTCTAGCGCTTATCACCCCCAAACGGATGGGCAAACTGAACGTGTTAATGCTGTCCTGGAGTGTTATTTATGCTGTTATGTCAATTACCATCAGTATGATTGGGTTGAGTTGTTGCCTTTTGCAGAATATGCTTACAATAATGCTGTGCATCAGTCTACTGGGTTTAGTCCATTCTATGTTGTATACGGTCAGGATTTCGGTCCCATTGCTCATGTGGATATGACGGGGGTGGAGGGGAGCGTCGAGGTGGATGCCTGGACTCAAGCCATCCGCAACACCTGGCCAAGGCTAGTAAAGAATCCAGAAAGGGCCAAACGCAATACAAGGCTCAAGCAGATAAACATCGTTCTCCCAGTAAAGACTTCCAAGTGGGCGACTTAGTGTACCTTTCCACCAAGAATCTGCGGTCCACCCAACCTTGCCTTAAACTCAGTGCCAAGTACGTGGGGCCATATCCCATCACTCGGATAATTAACCCCGTCACTGTAGAACTGACTCTTCCAAAAACCCTGAGGCGTATCCACCCCGTTTTCCATGTTAGTCTCCTCAAACCTCATGTCGCCTCCTCCGATTGGCACCCGGAACCGCCCCCTAAGCAGCCTGTGATGGTGGGGGGGGGGAGGAACATTTCAAAGTGTCTAAGATTTTAGACTCTCATATACGTCATGGGTCTCTACAGTATTTGGTTCATTGGAAACACTTCCCCCCTGCCTATGATGAATGGGTGAAGGCACGAGATGTCTCCGCCCCGGACTTGGTGCACGCCTTCCACACCGCCTACCCCGATAAACCATCCCCTTTGCCGACTGGGAGGGGGCCCTAAGGGGAGCAGAATGTCAGGCCTGTGTCTCAGTTTCGCTTTTTCACCGACTTGCTCCCAAGGATTGTTTGCATTTTTGGACTCTTTGAAGTAGACAGTACTCCTTGGGAACGGAGGCATCTCTAGACTGTTTTGAAATAGTAATCTCTTGAGCCTGTCCTGGGCTGCTGAATGCTGAATGCTTTTTTCTATGCTTTTATATAGTCAAGTGTATCCCAGAGCCCTCCATTGCTGTCTTAGTTCCTGTATGCTCTGTTTACCTATGCTTCCAGTAAACCATCTTCCTTGGACCAGTGTGTCTCTTGCTGTGGTTATTGGTTCGGGCTTGGGCAAGGGCTGACACTCTGCTGGATCTCTTTGAGGAGCAGACTAGTGGTGCCATTATTAGACCAGCGTCTGGCCGCTGCAGCGCAGGGGGCCCTTCGGATTGTAGTGTTAAATAAGGAAAGTATCATTGGGCTGTTAAATAAAAACTAATTAAACAAAATGCTTTGCGAGTAAAAAGTGACCTTTTGGTTTTTTTCTTTAAAGAAGAAAAGAAAATCCTAAATAAGCAACCAAGTAAACAAACCAATTCAGCAATTAGCTACACAGTAAAGAAGCAATTAACTAGGTTGCAAACAAGCCAAGCAATTAAGCCATCCAGTCATGAATCATCAAACAATTTGTTAATGTAACGGCCAGGTTAATTTATTAATGACTCATTAGGCAATTATTAAAACAACTCCAGCTATTTATAACGATCAGCATCCTTACCCAAGTAAGTCAATTATTCGGTATTGAATCAAAAATTGTGAAGTTAGATACATTAGAATGTTAATTCGTTTATAATTTTTAATTTTAATCCCGACCCTTACATGCTTCAATGGCAGTACACTGACATAATGCCATCCATCATGAACGGTAAATGCCAGTTTAAACTGCAGTCAACACACAAGTGGCAGATGAAACATTAAGGCCAATTCACACATGATGTTATCCAGTGTTATCCAGTTATTCACATCAGAGATTTTCACTAGAACTAAAAACTTACATGTGGGAATGTGGCAGTTTTGTATACACATGAACACATATATGAAGCTGCCTTATACTGAATCAAACCTTGGTCCATCAAAGTCAGTATTGTCTACTCAGACCTGCAGCAGTTCTCCAGGGTCTCGGGCAGAGGTCTTTCACATCACCTCCTTGCCTGGTCCCTTTAACTGGAGATGCTGGGGATTGAACCTGGGACCTTCTGCATGCCAAGCAGATGCTCTACAAACTGAGCCACAGCCCCTCCCCAAGATATGGAACGCTTCACGAATTTGTGTGTCATCCTTGTGCAGGGGCCATGCTAATCTTCTCTGTATCGTTCCAATTTTAGTATATGTGCTGCCAAAGCGAGCACTACTATATGTTGTAGAAAAGAACCATTAGCCAGGGAGCTGCAAATTGTGGCAAGGTGTAAGCACTTGCCCCGTGACAGTCCCATAAACAACATCCACAGACAAGTAGTCCAAAAGAGAGTTGATTTATTGGAGAATCCACAGGTTAACAGTAGCTAGGAATCAAGACGGCACTTATGAGAACTAAAAGCTTGGTGCTGGGTATAAATGAAAGAATACAGAATAACACAGGAAACCATGGCAACCCCCCTCCCACCGGAATAAGTTCCCACGAAGTTCAAAGTCAAAATACATAGTTGGCAGTTGACCGTTGGTGAGGCTGACCTTGGGTAGCACCTGGTGAAAGCACAACATTCTCTGTCAGACTATGCCTGGCATTCTCTGTACATCGCCCAGGCTAGGCCTGACACAAGGTTCCTACCCATGATTTGTGAAGCTGCTCATGACCAAACCAGAGTTTGCTTCCTATTGTGAGAGATCCCCCTCTCTGAGTTTGCTTCTCCAAATCAGTTGCTCAGACGTTGATACAGAAACAATAGATTTATTGAAGCCTTCAGGAGATGAGACAGGCACAGGTAGAAAGTTGCAAGTGAGGGGCTATACGGGTTTACAGAATATATTGACTCCAGGGCACTGGGGCACTGGGGTTCACACTTATTGTTATGGGAAGTTACAAGCTTGGCATAATACAAAACATCAGACGGATCCCAGGAAGTCTGGTGCGGCTATCACACTTCCAAGGCCGCACCGGCCTGAGGGAGTACTGGCAGGAAGAACAGCGGGGGGGAAGATACATGGGCCATCAGGCCTGGCGCCTGAGACCAGAAGGTGTGAACTGCTTTTACGAGTTCACTGATAACACCGCAGGTGATGGAAAGCAGAGACACAAAGACAGAGACCCTCACATTCTGCCCCCCTTAAGGCCCCCCTCCGAGAGGACGAGGCTTATCGGGATAAGCGAGGTGGAATTCTCGGACCAAGCGAGGAGCTGCCATGTGGGGTGCGGCCACCCATTCGTCATGAGCGGAGCCAAGGTTTTTCCAGCGAACAAAGTAAAACAGTTTCCCTTTCTTCCATTTGGAATCTAAAACCTTGGATATTTCCAAATGGGTATCCCCTCCTACTACGGTAGGAATCTCATGAGCGGGAGGGGGGTGGAACTGGGGAGCTGCTACATAAGGTTTGAGGAGGCTTATATGGAAGACTGGATGAACTCCCTTGAGAGTCTTAGGGAGACTCAGTTCCACGGTAACCTCGTTGATTACTCTGGTAATGGGGAAAGGTCCTACATAACGGTCGCTCAGTTTTTTGCAGGGGCGAAGAGAGCGGAGGTTTTTGGTGGACAGATAGACTTGCTCCCCCACCTTGAGTTCCCATCCCGGAGACCGGTGTTTGTCTGCTTGTTCCTTGTACTTGCTTTTTGCCCTTTCCAGATTTTTGAGCAACCATGGCCAGGTGGATTTAACCACCTGAATCCACTCCTGAAGATCAGGGGTAGACTGGAGCTCTGGCGAGACGGGGGCAGAACCGAAAGGGCCAAAATCCGTCCCGTATATAACTTGGAAGGGACTAAAGCCGGTAGAGGAATGAGGCGCATTGTTGTACGCATATTCGGCAAATGGCAGCAGGTCGACCCAGTCGTCCTGGTGGAAATTTACATAGCAACGCAAATAACATTCTACTACCGCATTTACTCGTTCCGTTTGACCATCCGTTTGGGGGTGATAGGCGGAAGAAAGGCCCTGTTCCTCCACTCCCATTAACTTTAGGAAAGCCCGCCAGAATTTGGCAACAAACTGGACCCCCCGGTCGGAGAGGACCTTCCTCGGGATCGAGTGTAGCCTGAGGACGTGCGTGATGAACAGTTTAGCTAAGCCCTGGGCTGAAGGAAGACCTGCACATGGAACGAAATGAACCTGTTTGGAAAAGAGGTCTGTGATAACCCAGAGAACCGTTTTCCCCCGACTTGGAGGTAGGTCGGTGATAAAATCCATGGCGATGACTTCCCAGGGACGGGAGGGGTTCTCAAGCGGTTTGAGAAGCCCCGGGGGTTTTCCCATCCGTTTCTTGGCTGTGGCGCAGGTGGGGCAGCTGCGCACATACAACTCTACATCAGATCTCATACCGGGCCACCAGAATTGCCTTCGAACCAGGTGAAGCGTTTTTATGAAACCAAAATGACCCGCTAGCCTGGCCCCATGTACAAGTCCCAATACTTCTTTGCGAAGGGAAGATGGGACATATAGTTTCCCCCCTTGCACCCACCAAGTGTTGGTTCGTTCCAAGCCAGTGGGGAGGAGATGGTGCTCCTCCTCCTGTAAGGAGGCGTCCCGGAGTCGCTGTTGGAATGCTTCCGGGATACCTTTGAGCGTAGGGGGGGTCTCCGGTTGGCGGGCTTGGGATCGGGTGGTGACGGCCAAGCCAGGGACTTCCCCTCGCTGTTCGGGAGTGAACAGGGAGTCGACGGGGCGATCGAAATCGTTGCGATACTGGGGAAGTCGTGACAAAGCATCAGCTAGGGCATTTTCTTTGCCAGGGACATGTTTGAGGGTGAACCGGAATTTTGCAAAAAATTGGGCCCACCGAATTTGTTTGGCATTGAGTTTTCTAGCTCCCTTGAGAGCCTCAAGATTCTTGTGATCTGTGCACACTTCGAACGGCAGCTCGGCCCCCTCTAAGAAGTGTCTCCATATGGTAAGGGCATGTTTGACCGCTGCTGCCTCCTTCTCCCAAATGGCCCAGTTGATTTCGGACTGGGAAAACTTCTTGGAGAAGTAGGCGCATGGCCTCAACCGTCCCCCCTCATCCCTCTGCAATAGGGCCCCGCCCATGGCTACATCCGAGGCATCCACCTGCACCACGAAGGGCTTGGTGCAATCCGGGTGAGCCAAAACGGGTTCGGATGAAAAAAGTAGCTTTAAACGTTCAAAAGCTTGCTGGCACTGGGGAGACCATTGCAGACGGGCTGAGGGGAGTGCGGCGCTAGCCCCCCTGTCCTTGGTACGCAACAGGGCAGTGAGGGGAAGCGCAACTTGGGCAAAGTTGGGAATGAAATTCCGGTAAAAGTTGGCAAACCCCAAAAACTGTTGAAGTTGGCGGCGGGTAGTGGGGGTTTCCCAGTCCCGCACCGCCTGGACCTTGGCGGGGTCCATTTCCAACCCTTGGTGGGAAATCACATACCCCAGAAATGTAATAGAAGGTTGGTGGAATTCACACTTGGACACCTTAGCATACAGTTTGTGCTCCCGCAGCCGCTGGAGCACTTCTCGCACTAGGCGCACATGTTCTTCCATGGTCTCAGAGTAAATAAGAATGTCATCGAGAAATACCACCACCCCCCGAAACAGTAAATCATGCAAAACTTCATTAATTAATTGCATAAAGACACTCGGAGCCCCCGAAAGTCCGAACGGCATGACCAGGTACTCAAACATCCCAAAACAACTGGAAAAGGCCGTTTTGGGTTCGTCTCCTTCTTTGATGCGAATGCGGTGGTAGGCTTCTACCAAGTCCAGTTTGGTGAAGATTCGGCCCTCCTTTAATTGTGCTAGAAGGTCAGGAATAAGAGGGAGGGGGTAAGCATTAGACTGGGTGACTGCGTTCAGTCTGCGAAAGTCAATACACAGTCTTAAATCTCCCGTCTTTTTCTTTACAAAGAAAGCTGGGGCTGAATAAGGAGCCTTGGAGGGGCGTATGAAACCCCTCGCCAGATTGACATCCAGATAGTCTCGCAATACAGTCTTTTCACTAGGGCTCATGGGGTAAACCTTTCCCTTAGACAGTTTGCCTTCCCCTACAATCTCGATGGCACAGTCCGTTTCTCTGTGGGGAGGCAGTTCGTCGCACTCTCTAACATCGAAAACATCAGTAAACTGCGAGTACTCAGAGGGTAATTGAGGAGAGACTGGGGCGGGGGACCCTACCAGTGCGGCGGCTGGAGTTCTGAGTACCCGTTCCTTGTCATGCAACCCACAGGGGTTTTCGGGGAAGGAAAGCACCCGTTTAACCCAATCAATGGAGGGATTGTGTCCCCTTAACCAGTTCATCCCTAACACCACAGGGGTTACAATAGGGGCGATGGTGAAATACAACCGTTCCCAATGTTCCCCCACGGACATAATCACGGCTGCAGTTCTGTGGGTCACAGGGCCCCGTGTAAAGTCACTCCCGTCCATTTGGGAAAAACGGAGGGGTCCCGGAAGCCGCTTGCGCCGGACACCCAACTTCTTGGCAGTTTCCTCATTTATCATGGTGCGGGCACACCCCGAGTCGACCAACGCGGGGACCTCTAACGGGGGACCCCCTTTGGGTAGGGACAGATGAACACGCACAAATACATTGTCCTCTTGGGCGCTTACCATCGGTGGAGCTCCTTGCACAACGATAGGGACGGTCTGCTGCGGAGCCCCCTCTACAGCAGACCGACGGCGTTTTTTGCCGGCTGTTCCCACTCTTCCTCCTCGCTGGAAGAGGGGGACGGGGTGGTGGCTTCCGGGGAGCCGTCCGAATCAAAGACGGTATTTGTAATCCGGGACCCCGATGGGACCGTAGAGTCGGATGCCCCATCCTGGGGGCGCGCGTGGAGAGCGGAGGGTGCGCCGGAGCGCCGGCTCAGTGGTCCACTTCTGCGGCGAGGCTGGCTGTCGGCGGCCGGTTTCGTCGGCTCGGCCTGGGTTTGGCGGGGGGGGGTCGGACGGCCTGAGCGAGAGGGGCATTGCGATGCAAAGTGACCCTTTCCCCCGCAGATCAGGCAGACGCCGGCCTCGAACCGCTTGCGGCGTTCCGCGGCCGAGAGACCCCCGCCACCCCCTTGCCGGAGTTCCCGGCCACGGTCACCTCGGGGCCTGGGGTCTCGCCCAAGCCGTTGCTTGGACAAGTTCAGGAGTTGTTTGCGATTCTCGATGTCAGCAGCATGGCGAACCCAACCTTCCACATCCGGGGGGTTCCCTTGCATGAAGGCCCAATGTTGGAGGTCTGGGTTGAGACCCTCCCTGAAACATTGTACCAAGGTAGCTTCACTCCAGTCCAGAATTCGGCTAGCCAGTGACTGGAACTCACTTGCATACTGCGCCACCGACTTAGTCCCTTGGCGCAGTTGCATCAGGGAGGCTTTAGCCCGCTCACCCAGAGTCGGGTCCTCAAAACGGTTTCGGAGTGCTACCATGAACTCGTCCAGGGTTCGCAGCACCGGCGAGCGGAGTTCATACTGCAACACCATCCAGGCAGCCGCCTCCCCTTGCAGTAAGGAAGCCACGTACTGCACCCGGGACTCCTCAGAAACGAAGGTTCGGCCTTGTTCCCGCATAAAAATGTCTACTTGGACCATAAAAAAGGTCAACTGGTCTCCCGACCCGTCATACGTGACTTTCAGGTCCCGACGGGCCGGGGGGGCAGGGGTTGCGGGCGGAACTACCGGCGCCCCGTCTGGGGGAGCACCGGCTGGAGGTTGCAACTTCAGCGCATCTAGGGTCGTGGCCATCTCACCCATTACGCGTTGCATGATCTCCATCTGCTCCTGCATAGCCCGGCGGTCTTCCTGCCACTGCTTTCGTTCTTCCTCCATGAGGGCCTCTTTGCGGGCCGGGTCCCCTTCGAGTCCCGTGCTGGGGAAGGCCAACCGGCGATCCTTCGCCGCAGTCCGCGAGAGCGACCAGCCCTTGGGAGAGTCCAGCCAATAAGTAAGCCCCCGGGGACGTCCGTCCCGATCTTGGTCGGGGGCGCGACCCTTCGGTTTCTTTGGCTTGGCTCCCTCCTCCTTCGGGTCCGGCTTCTCCGGCTCGTCCGGTTCCTTGGGGGCATCGGGGTTAGGGGTGGTGTCCTCGTCGGCTGACATTCTGTCCAAAGCGGTACAGCTGCAGTCCGAGAGGCAAGGACTTGCAACTTAATGTGAGAGATCCCCCTCTCTGAGTTTGCTTCTCCAAATCAGTTGCTCAGACGTTGATACAGAAACAATAGATTTATTGAAGCCTTCAGGAGATGAGACAGGCACAGGTAGAAAGTTGCAAGTGAGGGGCTATACGGGTTTACAGAATATATTGACTCCAGGGCACTGGGGCACTGGGGTTCACACTTATTGTTATGGGAAGTTACAAGCTTGGCATAATACAAAACATCAGACGGATCCCAGGAAGTCTGGTGCGGCTATCACACTTCCAAGGCCGCACCGGCCTGAGGGAGTACTGGCAGGAAGAACAGCGGGGGGGAAGATACATGGGCCATCAGGCCTGGCGCCTGAGACCAGAAGGTGTGAACTGCTTTTACGAGTTCACTGATAACACCGCAGGTGATGGAAAGCAGAGACACAAAGACAGAGACCCTCACACCTATATTGTGTGAAGCTGCTCGTGACCTAACTGAGGTTTGCAGTTCATACTTCAGCAGATGACCCTGCGTTCTAGTATTACGAGAGAGGAAGAAAAGCTTCTCCCTGTCCACTCTCCATATCGTGCATAATTTTATAGACCTCTATCATGTCTCCCCTGAACCGCCTTCTTTCCAAGCTAAACAGCCCTAAGTATTTTAACCTCTCCTCATAGGGCAGTCTGACAAAGGGGTCTTTGTTGGATCACCTTAGTTTTATTTTTGTAATTCATATTGATGACAGGTATTTGAAGGGGAACTGATGAAGACATAAGAACAGAAACGGCCATCTTCCTCTTCAAATTGACATTTGTTTATAAATCAAAGAATGTTGATCCTGTAACAAGACAAGATATTATTATTAGAAAGTTGGACTTGAGTTGTATGGACTAATCTTTATATCAGGGGTGGGGAACCTTTTTAATGCCAAGGGCCATTTCCATATTTATAACATCATTCGAGGGCCATACCAGTTGTAGGTACCAGTTGTAGGTATCCGGGGGGGGGGAGCTAGGATTGCCAGGTCTCCAGCCACCACCTGGAGAAACTATGCAAAGAAGGAAGGGGAAGGAGGGAAAGAAGGAAGGAAAGGAAGGAAGAAAAGAGAGGGAGGGAAAGAGAGAGAGAAAGGGAGGGGTTTCCAGCTTCCCCCCCTCACACACACACAGGCACGCCCCCGGCTGCGCAAGCAGCCGGGAGCCATCAGGGAGATGCCTCTGTGGCTTCTTCCACCTTTATGCGCACGCACACACACAAGCTCGCCCGCCCCCGGCACGAGCAGCCGGGAGCGATCGAGGAGAAGCCTCCGCGGCTTCCCCCACCTTCGCGGGCGCACACACACACACACACATGCAAGCCAGCCAGCCAGCCCCCAACCGCAGGAGCGGCTGGGAGCGATCAGAGAGAAGCCTCCGCGGCTTCCCCCTGCTTCATGCGCGCGCACACACACACACACACACACAAAAGCCAGCCAGCCCCCAGCTGCATGGGTGGCCGGGAGCGAAGGGGGAAAAACCTCTGCGGCTTCCCCCACCTTTGTGCGTGCGCACACACACAAGCAAGCAAGCCAACCAGCCAGCCCCCAACAGCATGAGCGGCTGGGAGCGATCAGAGAGAAGCCTCCGCGGCTTCCCCCTGCTTCATGCACGCGCGCGCACACACACACGCACGTACGTTGGCCTCGGGGGAGAGTGAGGGGAAGGCTGCGTAGGAGCCCACCGAGCCAGCGGAGGGTGCAGCGCGGCCATCGGCAGTGCAATGAGAGTGGGGGAGAGGGGCAGGAGATTTGGGTGCCCCCAACAACTTTAAAATGCGCTGCCACCGCCAGGGCGCAGGCCGGTGAGAGCGGCAGGAGATTTGGGTGCCCCCAACAACTTTCTCTTCAGGAACAGGAAGCAGGGAGACTTGGGGGAAACGCCCCCACAGTCATCCAATCAGCTTTTAGTTTCGTTAGCATGCTCTCCTGCCTCCCTGCAAAGCCCGAAGCGCCGGGAGAAGGGCCTGGCTAGCAATAGCTAGCTCCCGGTCTCGGCAGGTGGGCCATGGAGCTCCAGGCCTTGGCAGGCGGGCCAGGGGCCGGACAAAATGGCCTCGCGGGCCGCATCTGGCCCGCGGGCCGGAGGTTCCCCACCCCTCCTTTATATATACTTAAGGTAAAGATAAAGTAATGAGTACCCAGCTTGCTGGGGGTAAAGGGAAGATGACTGGGGAAGGCACTGGCAAACCCCCCCCCCCGCAAACCACCCTTGGAAACATCGGGATGTGACGTCACCCCATGGGTCAGGAATGACCCGGTGCTTGAACAGGGGACCTTTACCTTTAAAAAGGTGCAAGCACCAGGTCATTCCTGACCCATGGGGTGACGTCACATCCCGACTTTTAATAGGCAGACTTTGTTTATGGGGTAGTTTGCCAGTGCCTTCCCCAGTCATCTTCCCTTTACCCCCCGCAAGCTGGGTACTCATTTGACCGACCTCGGAAGGATGGAAGGCTGAGTCAACCTTGAGCCGGCTATCTGAAACCAACTTTCGTTGGGATCAAACTCAGGTCATGAGCAGAGCTTGGACTGCAGTACTGCAGCTTACCACTCAGCACCACGGGGCTCTTATACTTACCTACGTAGATATGTATTTTTGTGATACTGTATAGTATGATTGTGTGGTCCAATGAATTAATGTTGACTATATGAAATAATTGTATTTTGATTTTGATAGACCTCTATCATGTCTCCCCTGAATTAGAATGGGCTAATTTTTGCACTTGATTTTCTGTGTGATTTGGGTTTAACAGTAAGGTACACAGAAGTGTCTGTTTTGATGTAACCTCCAGGTACTAGCTGGAGATCTCCTGCTATTACAACTGATCTCTAGCTGATAGAGATCAGTTCCCCTGGAGAAAATGGCCACTTTGGCAATTGGACTCTATGGCATTGAAGTCTCTCCCCAAACCCTGCCCTCCACCCCAAAAATCTCCCGCTGGTGACGAATAGAGGGACCTGGCAACCCTCATAGGGTTGCCAACCTGCAGGTGGGGGCGTGCAGATCTCCCGGAGTTTCAACTGATCTCCAGACATAGGGTTGCCAGGTCCCTCTTCAACACCGGCAGGAGGTTTTGGGGGCAGAGCCTGAGGAGGGCAAAGTTTGGGGAGGGGAGGGACTTCAATGCCTTAGTCCAATTGCCAAAGTGGCCATTTTATCCAGGTGAAACATCATCCAGAATTTTTCGTTATTTGGAATACGGTGAAGTAACCTGTGTTTATTTACTTTGGAGTTTCGGGAGGATACCCGACAGTGAGACAGCTGGTCTTCTCACCTACTGTGTTTCTAAACAGAACTTACCTGTGGACACACCCCTGTTTTATTATATTTGGGGTTCCGGACTGTCTTCATACCTGCGTGTATGCTTTGAGTTTTTTCCCCATGTTATGATTATTACATAATAGCTTCTTATGAATTGAGCTGTGGTGCTGTTTGTTCCCTTAACTACCTGGAGGTTGGCAACCCTACTGCCAAGTGCTTTTAGGAAGTAGGTAGGACTATGTGGGCCTTTTGCCCAGCAGATCTTCTGCTTGAAATGTCGAAGAGGTACTGTTAGAGTTATGCATAAGATTGCCAGGTCTGTGAGGTTGGAGCAATATCTGAAAAGGGAAGATTTATGGGACGCGGTGGAAAGACTCCCTACTACAGCAGCCGAGATTGCCAAGGACATAAAAGCCCTTGCCAATATCACCTTGTCGGTGGGAGATGACCAGCTTATTTTTGTTGTTTGCAAAGAGCATGCAAAGTTGGCATGGGATAGTCTACGAGCGGTGTATCTCCGGGACTCGGCAGGCACTGTGCTAGCACTAATGAGGCATCTTTATAGATGCAATAAATCACTGCACACGCCGGCCGCAGCCCACTTGAAGACTCTGGTAGAGTTGTTTAGACAGCTGGAGTTGAGGGGAAAGGATATAGCTGCAGAAGACCGGGTGTATTTGCTTTTGAGTTCTCTGGATGCGAGCTTTGATGTTTTAGTAACCTCGCTGGAGAGCCTGGCAGCAGGGCAGCGAACCTATGAATACATGACTGGACGGATTCTGGAGGACGAGGAACGACGGGAGGAAGGACGTAAGCAGATGACTGCAGCCCAGGAGTTCATAGTTCACCCGAGAGGAACGTCGTAGTCGTCACGGGAGTCAAGTGCCGTGCAGTTCGGTATAAATCATCCCAGTGTGAGGGTTCCCAACCTCCCTGTGCAAACTCCATAAAATCACTTGCTCAGATGGTCATGCAGAAACAAGAAACTTTATTGGAAGCTTCAGAGAAGTACAGGCCTTACACTGGTAAAGTTGCAAGTGAATCCAGATTCACAAAGACAGAATTATAACCCCTACAGGGAAGCAGATGTCAAACGTGTATTATGGGAATCTACGAGATAATTGTGCATGGTACAAAACATCAAAGAGAGCTTGTTAGTACTATCTACCCACCAAGGCCACAGTGGTGGAAGGGAGTCAGTAAGAGCAAGGAAGGGACGTGGGAAGAGAGGAGAGACATTCCAACCTGGGGCCCGTCAGACGCTGCGCCTGAACCAAGGAAAGTCAAGAGACCTGGACTGCTTTTACGAGTCCAGGGGGGGGGGGAAGCATACAAGGCAAAGGCCTACCGAAGGCCAGGCATACAGACCCTCACATTCTGCCCCCCTTAAGGCCCCCCTCCCCCGAGTCCGGGCGGACGAGGCTTGTCAGGATAGGCAGAGTGAAACTCTCGAACCAGACGGGGAGCCGCCACATGGGGAGCGGCCACCCACTCATCCTGGGCGGACCCCAGGTGCTTCCAGCGGATCAAATAGAACAGTTTTCCCTTTTTCAGTTTAGAGTCCAACACTTTAGAAACTTCAAGATGCGTTTCCCCTCCCACAACTGTAGGAACTTCAGACTTAGGGAGGGGGTGGAACTGAGGGGCAGCGACGTACGGCTTAAGTAGACTGATATGGAACACCGGATGCACGCCTCGAAGAGACTTGGGAACTTCCAACTCTACCGTAACGTCATTGATCACCCGGGTGATGGGGAAAGGACCTACATACTTGTCACTAAGCTTTTTGCAAGGCCGAAGTGACCGTAGGTTCTTTGTGGAAAGGTAAACCTGCCCTCCCACCTTGAGTTCCCACCCCGGAGACCGATGTTTATCGGCCTGGTCTTTGTACTTGCGCTTGGCCCTTTCCAGGTTCTTTTGCAGCCAGGGCCAAGTGGTCTGCACTACTTGTATCCAATCCTGAACCTCCTGCACCCCCTCAAGTTCAGGAGTGATGTTAGGAGAACCAAAGGGTCCAAAGTCCTTTCCATAAACCACGTGAAAAGGACTGAAACCTGTGGAGGAATGGGGGGTGTTATTGTAGGCATATTCAGCAAAAGGCAGTAGGTCTACCCAATCGTCCTGGTGGTAATTGACATAATACCTTAGATAGCATTCTACTACAGCATTGACACGTTCGGTCTGACCATCGGTCTGGGGGTGGTAGGCTGAAGAGAGTCCTTGCTCTTCCACCCCCATGACTTTCAGGAAGGCCCTCCAGAATTTGGCCACGAACTGAGCCCCTCTGTCGGAGAGGACCTTCCTCGGAATCGAATGATGCTTCACCACGTGATTAATAAACAGTTTAGCCAACTTCTGGGCCGATGGTAGTCCCGCACAAGGAACAAAATGAACCTGTTTGGAGAATAAGTCTGTTATCACCCACAGTACAGTTTTTCCCCGACTTGGGGGCAAATCCGTGATAAAATCCATGGCGATCACTTCCCAGGGCATGGTCGGGGTCTCCAGAGGCTTTAAGAGTCCGGGAGGCTTTCCCATCCGTTTTTTGGCCGTGGCGCAAACAGGGCAGCTGCGCACGTACAACTCCACATCGGCTCTCATACCTGGCCACCAAAATTGACGCCGCAATAAATGCAAAGTCTTTACAAACCCAAAATGCCCCGCAAGTTTGGCCCCGTGAACCAGTCCCAGCACCTCTTTTCGGAGTACCTCGGGGACATAAAGCTTACCCCCCTGTAACCACAAGGAGCCCTGTTGGTCGAGATGTGCGGGGAGCACCTGCTGATCCGCCTCCCTCAGAGAAGCGTCCCGGAGCCGCTGTTGGAAAGCCTCCGGGATTCCCTTGAGGAGGGGAACATCCTGGCGGTGGGACTGGGACCGGGTGGTTACTGCGAGTCCCGAGACTTCGCCTCTCTGTTCAGGGGTAAACAGGGAATCCACCGGCCGGTCAAAGTCATTGCGGTACTGGGGGAGCCTAGAAAGAGCATCCGCTAATGCATTGTCCTTCCCTGGCACATGTTTCAGGACAAAGCGGAATTTGGCAAAAAACTGTGCCCAACGAATTTGTTTCGCGGTGAGCTTTCTAGCCCCCTTTAAAGCCTCTAGATTCTTGTGATCGCTGCAAACCTCAAAAGGGATCTCTGCCCCTTCCAGAAAATGCCTCCAAATGGTGAGGGCATGTTTAACAGCAGCGGCTTCTTTCTCCCAAATGGCCCAGTTGATTTCAGATTGGGAGAATTTTTTAGAAAAATAGGCACAAGGTTTCAGCTGACCGTTCTCGTCCCGTTGCAAGAGAGCCCCCCCCCCCATGGCGACGTCAGAGGCATCGACCTGGACCACGAAAGGTTTTTCACAATCAGGGTGCGCAAGAACGGGTTCGGACGAGAAAAGCAGCTTGAGCGTATCAAAAGCCTGCTGGCAGTCCGAAGTCCATTGCAATCGAGCAGAGGGCAAGGCGGCTCCCGCCCCTTTCCCTTTTGTGCGCAGGAGCGAAGTGAGAGGGAGCGCTACCTGGGCAAAATTAGGGATGAAGTTTCGGTAAAAGTTAGCAAAGCCCAAAAACTGCTGTAAATGTCTGCGCGTGGTGGGGGGGTCCCACTCCATTACCGCCCGGACTTTCTCGGGATCCATCTCTAAGCCTTGATGGGAAATCACATACCCCAGGAAGGTGATGGAGGGTTGATGGAAATCATATTTAGAAACCTTAGCAAACAGTTTGTGCTCGCGCAGCCGCTGCAGCACCTCGCGTACCAGTTGTACGTGCTCCTCCATGGTTTTCGTATAAATGAGGATGTCGTCCAAGAAAACCACCACCCCGCGGAACAACAAATCATGAAGCACTTCATTAATTAATTGCATGAACACACTCGGAGCCCCCGAAAGTCCGAACGGCATCACTAAGTACTCAAACATTCCAAAACAACTGGAAAAGGCAGTCTTTGGTTCGTCCCCTTCTCGTATGCGGACTCGGTGGTAAGCCTCCACCAAATCCAATTTGGTGAAGATTCGGCCCTCTTTCAATTGTGCGAGAAGGTCTGGAATGAGAGGGAGGGGGTATGCATTAGACTGAGTTACAGCATTCAGTCTACGGAAATCAATACACAGTCTTAAGTCTCCCGTCTTTTTCTTGACAAAGAAGGCGGGGGCTGAGTATGGAGCCTTAGACGGGCGGATAAAGCCCCGTGCCAAATTGGTGTCCAAATAGTCTTGCAACACCGCCTTTTCATTAGGACTCATGGGGTAGACCTTCCCCTTGGACAATTTGCCGTCCCCCACTATCTCGATAGCACAGTCCGTTTCCCGGTGGGGGGGTAGTTCGTCGCATTCCCGCACGTCAAACACATCGGCAAACTGGGAATACTCTTTGGGAAGCTGGGGCAGTAGAAGCCCGATAGAAGGGGCCCCTACGAGGGCGGCTGCAGGATTGTGCAGTACTCGGTCTTTATCATGAAGTTCACATGGGTTGCGGGGAAAGGTGAGCATCCGCTCAACCCAGTCTATGGAGGGATTGTGCCCCAGCAACCAATTCATCCCTAACACAACAGGCGCGGTGATGGGGGCAATGGTAAAATAAAGCCGTTCCCAATGTTCCCCTATAGCCATGACGACCGCAGCAGTGTGGTGAGTTACAGGTCCTTTTTTAAAGTCACTGCCATCCATCAGGGCAAAACGGATGGGTTCAGGTAGCCGCTTTCGCTTAACGCGTAATTGTCGGGCAGTCTCTTCGCTTATCAGGGTGCGGGCACAACCCGAGTCAACTAGGGCCGTAAATTCTAATGTGGGCCCCCCTTTGGGTAGCGAGAGATTGACTTTTACATACACATTGTCTTCCTGAGCGCTTACCATCAATGGAGCTCCTTGCACAACGTTCGGGGCGGTCTGCTGAGGAGCCCCCTTTACAGCAGACTGACGGCGTTTTTTGCTGGCAGTTCCCAGTCTTCCTCCTCACTGGAGGACGCAGCTGCGGTATTTGTAATCCGTGACTCCGATGAGTCAAAGGCTTCATTTGTAATCCATGGCCCCGATGGGCCGGGAGAGCCCGAGGCTTCGACCTCAGCGCGTGCGTGCAAGGCCGAGGGTGTGCTCCGTCGGCTTGGTGCGCCGCTCCGGCGGCGAGGTTGCCCCTCGGGAGGGGGCTTCTCAGGTTCGGCCGTTGCCGGACGAGATGGTCCCGGACGTCCGGGACGTGAAGGGCATTGAGAAGCAAAATGTCCTTTCCCCCCGCAAACGAGACAGACCCCGCTCTCAAAGCGTTTATGGCGTTCGGTCGCGGAGGGTCCTCCCCCCGAGGGGGGACGAGAGTCCTTCGGACCGCCGGGCCTGTCTCCACGGGTCTTGGTCTCCCGTCCGGAGCGTTGCCGGGACAGGAGCAACAGTTGCTTTCGGTTTTCGATGTCCGCGGCGTGACGGACCCACCCTTCCACATCAGGAGGGTTACCTTGCATGAAAGCCCAGTGTTGCAATTCCGGGTTCAAACCTTCGCGGAAACACTGCACCCTGGTAGCTTCACTCCAATCCAAAATTCGACTCGAGAGCGACTGAAATTCGCTTGCATACTGCGTGACAGATTTAGTCCCTTGGCGCAGTTGTTGTAAGGCAGTTTTTGCTCGCTCACCCAAATGCGGGTCCTCAAAACGGTGTCGAAGGGCGACCATGAAGTCATCGAGACTTCACAAGACCGGGGAGCGGAGCTCATACTGCTGTACCATCCAGGCGGCCGCCTCACCTTGTAGGAGAGACGCCACGTATTGGACCCGGGATTCTTCCGAGGTAAAAGTCCGGGCCTGTTCGCGCATAAAAATGTCCACTTGCACCATAAAAAACGTCAGCTGGTCACTCGACCCGTCATACGTGATTTTCAAATCTCGACGGGCCGGTGGAGCGGGACGGATGGGAGGTGCGGGGGCCACGGGTGGCTGTCGTCCTCCGTCCGGCGGAGCCACGGGTGGAGTCTGAACCTTCAGTTCGTCCATGGCTTGGGCCATGTCCAGCATCACTGCTTGCATGGTATCCATCCGGTCCAGTAAATCCTGGCGCTCTGTCTGCCAGCGCATCCGCTCCTCATCCATCTGGTGAAGTAGCAGGGCTTCCTTTCGGGCGGGATCGTCCTCGAACCCCAACCCGTGAACCACAGTCCGTCTTGACTGCGCGTCGCTCTTCGAGAGCGACCAATGCCGGGGAGATTCCAGCCAGCTCTCCAAGCGAGTTTGCTTGGACTTTGCACCCAAACCTGACCCTGAGTCAGCTCCACTGGGCGTCTTCCCAGTCGACTTCCCTTCCGAAGGGGGTAGGTCAGGCTTTTTGGGTACAGCGTTGTCCTTCTTGTCGCTGTCGTCCGGCTTGCCATTGTCATCCCCGTTGCCTGCCATAGCTGTCCAGGAACGGTACAGGAGCAGGTCAACGAGGCAGGGACTTGCAACTTAATGTGAGGGTTCCCAACCTCCCTGTGCAAACTCCATAAAATCACTTGCTCAGACGGTCATGCAGAAACAAGAAACTTTATTGGAAGCTTCAGAGAAGTACAGGCCTTACACTGGTAAAGTTGCAAGTGAATCCAGATTCACAAAGACAGAATTATAACCCCTACAGGGAAGCAGATGTCAAACGTGTATTATGGGAATCTACGAGATAATTGTGCATGGTACAAAACATCAAAGAACTCAGAGCTTGTTAGTACTATCTGCCTACCAAGGCCACAGTGGTGGAAGGAAGTCAGTAAGAGCAAGGGAGGGATGTGGGAAGAGAGGAGAGACATTCCAACCTGGGGCCCGTCAGACGCTGCGCCTGAACCAAGGAAAGTCAAGAGACCTGGACTGCTTTTACAAGTCCAGGGGGGGGGGGAAGCATACAAGGCAAAGGCCTACCGAAGGCCAGGCATACAGACCCTCACACCCAGGCAGGGAGGCAATTCACAGCCAACGCTGATGACATCAGCCCACCAGGGATGCAACCCAGGGAGAAGGGCAGCGTTCTACTCTGCGCAGATGGCTCAGACGCCAGCACGTGAGGGAGACCGGAAGAGTAGGAGCTACAAGCAAGAGGAGGAATGCGTGATGTTCGTCAGAAAGTTTTTTCTTTGTGGGTCCTCACAACATTTGAAAAGAAATTGTCCCCAGTTGGCCAGGAAAAAGCAACCAAAGAGACAGTCAGTGAATGGAACTTACACTGCTGTTGTGCTGGCAGAAGCTGGAGGCAAGGAGGACATTTGGCTTTTGGACAGTGGGGCATGTAAATGTTTTGTTAACAAAGCTTCCATGTTGGTTAACCAAAAGCAGTCTGCTAAGTCTAATGTAAGTCTAGCAGATGGGAGACACTTAAAGGTACACTCTGAGGGGGAGGTATTTTTCCCAGAGTTAAATTATAAGTTTCAGAATGTACTTTGTGTGCCTGAGTTACAGCATAGTTTGCTAAGTGTTTCTGTGCTGGCTAAGGCTGGTTTTAAGGTGCAGTTTGAAGGAAACACCTGCGAGTTAAGCCAGGGAGAGGTTGTAATGTTAGAAGGGTACTTGCAAAAGAATGTCTATGTGGTGCATAGAAGGACAGGAGAAACTTCTATGGTAGTGGAGTCTGTGAATAAAAATCCACATAATGAGTGCATACACCTTCTACATAGGCATTTTGGGCATTTTGGGCACGCCTCCTTTTCCATTCTAAAGAAGACCCTGAGTGTGTTAGGGAAGGATGACATTAAGCTGAATGGGTGTAATTCTTTCCTAGATTGCACTGTCTGCAAATCTGTTAAAAGCAGACGTAGTCCAGTGGCTAAGGTAAGCCAAAGGGTGGCAACCAGACCTCTGCAAATTGCTCATTTAGATCTCTGTGGCCCATTTCCTGAGAGTGTGTCTAAGAACCGGTATGCTTTGTGTATTATTGCTGATTTCTCTCGTTATGGCTGGGCGTATCTGCTGAAGCAGAAAAGTGAGGCATGTCAAACCATCAAGTATTGGATTAAAAGGGTGGAAAGGCAGCTAGACCTCAAGGTATCTAGTATACAATCTGACAGAGGCGGTGAATTTGTCTCTAGTGCATTTACCCAGTGGTTAGAGAGCAAGGGAACTGAGCACAGATTGGCTAATCCCTGTGTTCCTCAGAAGAATGGTGTGGCTGAGAGGAGGATTGGTTATCTAAAGTCAATGTTGCAAGCTTTGATAGAGGATGCTAATCTAAAACCCAGGTTCTGGGGGGAAGGCATCAAGGTGGCTTGTTATCTGATTAATAGACTTTGGACCTCCAGCATTAACAATATTCCCTACAAGGCATTGTACAATAGAAATCCCTCTTTAAAGCATTTAAGAGTGTTTGGTACAAAGGCTTGGGTGAATATACCTTTAAAGAACCGCAGAGCAGGTGGCAAGAAATCCAAACTGCTGATTTTTCTGGGATATCAGAATGCAGCAAAATCTTATCGCTTTGCTAATGAGCAGAACCAGGTGTCATTTAGCAAATCTGTGAACTTCGGAGAATCTTTTAATTGGCCAAGATTACATGGCACTGTGAAGGTTTCTGAAGAAGTTTTTTTTGCCGGCTAATGAACAGCCAGAGGCAGATGAAAGTGTTTTTCCTGAAGTTGTTGCAAGCAGGGAAACAGTAAAGGTTAAGACTCCAGAAGGAGGGGAGTCTAGTGGCACGGTTGTCAGACGGTCAGACAGAAGTAATAAAGGAGTACCTCCACAAAGATATGGTTTTGATTATTGTGATCATGTTTACAGTATGGATGATGGTGAACCTGGCAGCTATGAAAGAATTGTAGCTGACAATGAAAGAGAAAAGCTATTGTGGTTCAGAGCAAGGAAAGCTGAAATGGAAGAATGCCAATAGCTCAAGGTTTCTCATACTAATCTAGCAGGTGGCAGTTTGTAAATTGACTGCACCTGGATGTGATTCCAGGGGTAAAAATAAACAGAGACAGTAAAGGTGTTTTTTACTTGTCTCAAACAGAAAAAATAAAACAGTTGCTGGAAAGGTTTAGCATGCTTGATGCTAATGCAGCTGAAACCCCAATGGTCACAGGTTATTTGTGTGAAGAGTCTCAAGAACAAGAAGAGTGTGACAAATCTCTGTATCAGTCCCTGATAGGAAGTTTGTTATATCTTGCTTGTTGGACTCCCCCAGACATATATCAGGCGGTACATTGCCTGAGCAGGAAAAATATGTCGCCAAAGCAGAGTGACTGGAAAGCAGCTGTTTAGTGTACTCAGATACCTGAAGGGATCTGTGAACAAACAGTTATGCTTGAATGCATGTAATGGGGAACTGACTGCATATGCTGATGCATCATGGGCAGATCAGGGGAACGCAAAATCAACGACCGGGTATGTGTTGTATTTTGGTGAAGCACCCATACATTGGAAATCTGTAAAACAGTCATTTGTAGCCATGAGTTCATGTGAAGCAGAATATAGTGCTGTGAGTGAATGTATAAACCAGGTGGAATGGTTTGTCTATCTCATGAAGGAACTCAATGTGTCTGTACAATTACCAGTAAAGGTGTATACTGACAGTCAATCAGCGCTACAACTTGCGACTGAGCAAAACTTTAAAGGCAGAAGTAAGCATATAAGGATAAGATATGTCAATGTACTTGAAGCTGTGAACAAAGGCTTGGTATATATTGTAAAGTGTGCCAGTGCTGGTAATGTGGCAGATCTATTTACAAAAATTGTGGATTGCAATAGATTCATGAAGCTAATCAAACTAATCTGAAATCCTTGAGAAGGAGTGTCAAGATTACAAGTCTGTCAGATTCGTTTGACAGGGCAGGATAGATCAGAGAGATCTAAGGATGATGTAATCAGCCTGGAAAGTACCTGGGGAGCTAGAGAAAGTTGGCCTGATCCAGCTATAGCCAGGTGGCTGATGCAATGCAGTAGCAATGCCAGGGTAATTGGGTATCTACTGTGATTGGTGGCTGCAACCACCAGGTGTATATATTGAAGTGAAACCGCAGTTCTATGCGGGATGTTATGAGCAGAGAGTGTGAAAGGAGTATCTGTATATATTTCTGCACTGTACAAATAAACTATACTTTTTCTATGTGGCCGTGGACTTTCTGATGGGTATCCTGGACAGACTGCCAATCCGCTTGGGTTCCGTGTCAGATTTTTGGGGCAGAGTCTGAGAACAGGTTTTGGGAGGGGCGGGACTTCAATGCCATAGAGTCCAATTGGCAAAGCGGCCATTTTCTCCAGGTGAACTGAGCTCTATCAGCTGGAGATCAGTTGTAATAGCGGGAGATCTCCAGCTAGTACCTGGAGGTTGGCAACCCTAACCTTGTGTCAGAATTCCAAAGGAGCCCACGGTTTCCAAAAGGTTGGGGACCCCTGACCTACACAATTGTGACATGACATTCTTCTCCTTCTAGGGACAAAAGAGGACACTTGATTTTAAAAAGCAACATATTATTAATAATTATTTACAGCTTTTGCCAGAACATAGTTTACAACTACAATCTTAAAAAGGATTTTAAAAGGGTAGGTATCAAATCAAAAGTATCTCCATAGCTTAACATAAATACATTAACATGCTAAAATAGTTGCAATAAATATATTGTATTAAAATTTACCTAAAAGTTAGTTGTGGCCAATATTGACATTACCACTAGTGGTCTCTGTCAAACAGGCCTTAATAGCCACTGAGCGAAATTTAGCAACTTGGGAAAGACTAAAGGTGTCCCCTTCCCACAGCACAAATTTCATTTCCTCTTCTTCTGAATCAAAAGCAACGGATGTGGCCCTTTGCTGGGAGAATCCTAGGGGGCTTCCTTCAAACCCCCTCCCACACTTCCCTGTTTTTCTAACCCCTTTTCTGACACCTCTCCCCCCCCCCCCCCACCAACAGCTGCCGCCAACCTGTTGGCGAACCCGGCTTAGAATTCCTCCACCCCAAGTGGATTAATCAATGTATTATTTAGGCTTAGGTCTCAAATCCCACTAAAGCCAAGACTTTGCCAGATAAACAGGACGCTTTGCGAAGGCGGCCCGTTTGCGAAAACACAATTAGCAAACCTTGTAATCTGCGCTAATTACGAGCCGGGCCTCAAGAGGAGCCTCCGGCAGTCCGGTGCAGCTTCCCTGACCCTCCTGGACTCACTGGACCTTGGAAGATGAGCTGAGACCGAGGAGCTGCCCGGTTGACCGAACCATGGAAGGGGCCGGAGCTGGCGGGCCGAAGCAGCCCGGAGTCTCGTTCACCATCGATTACCTGCTTTTTGATAAAGGAAAGTCTCCTCAAGAGGCCCCAGAGCCTAGGGATCTCCAGGACCCTGGCTTCTCCAGAGGAAAAGATGTCCCCTTGGTGGTGGGACCCCCGTCGCAGGGATCTCCGGACCCCCTGGATAAACCCAACCTGTCCTACATCGCCCTCATTTCGACTGCCATCCTCTCGTCCCCGGAGAAGAAGCTGTTGCTTTGCGACATTTACCAGTGGATCATGGATAAGTACCCCTACTTCAAAAACAAGGTGAGGTTGGCGACGGGTTCATTGCCGAGGCTGTGTATTTGGGAGGGGGGATGCCAACTCCCCTTTTTCATAGATCTGGCACACCTCATGGACTCCAAAAATATGAGATTGTCCCAAATCTGAGTCCCCTTTCCCTTGAGCCTACCTGGCTTGGGTGCAGGAGAGAAGGGGCTGTGGCTCAGTAGCAGAGTATCTGTGGGGAAGGTCCCAGATTCAATCTCCAGTATCCCCAGTTAAAAGGATCAGGTAGAAGTTGACGGGAAAGACCTCTGCCAGGGACCCTGGAGAGCTTCTTCCTGTCCAAGAGAGCCAGCGTGGTGTACTGGTTAAGACCGGTGGTCTGGAGCGGTAGACTCTAATCTGGAGAACCAGGTTTGATTCCCCACTCTGCCACATGAGCGGCAGAGGCTAATCTGGTGAACCGGGTTGTTTTCCCCACTCCTACATGTGAAGCCTGCTGGGTAACCTTGGGCTAGTCACAGTTCTCTTAGAGCTCTCTCAGCCCCACCTACATCACAAGGTGTCTATTGTACGGAGGGGAAGACAAGGGGATTGTGAGCTGGTTTGATTCTCCCTTAAGTGGTAGAGAAAGACGGCATATAAAAACCAACTCCTCTTCTTCCTCCTCTTCCTCCCCTTCCTCCTCCTCCTCTTCTTCTAGACAATACTGACCTTGAAATATCTGTGGTCTGACTCACAATACCACATTTCATGCACTCTTGTGACAGACATTCAGCTGGTTTCCTGGTGTCGCTTGGGGGAAAGTGAATTCTGACAACCTGGTTTCGAGAGGTACACACAGAGTCATACTAAGCAAGTCTACTTGGAAATAAGTCGCGTTTTATGCAATGGGACTTACTCCCAGAAAAAAAGTTCTTAGGAATTTCATCTATATCCTTTCATTCCAGACCATAGAAATATTGGCCTTTTGTGCAGGGACATTTCCCCGTGGTCACCCCCGCCGACAGCTTCGGGGCTTCCTTTTGATTATGCATGCCCTTTCTGCCTGCCAGAGGACGCCTCGCTCTTCCCACGCGCTTTGCCCGCATTTTAGCCAGAATCTGAAAAATGCGGGCAAAACCCACGGGGAGAGCGAGGCGCCCTCTGATGGGCGGAAACCAACTCAGAAAAGAATAATTGAGAAGAAGAAGAGTTGGTTTTTATATGCTGACTTTCTCTACCACTTAAGGAAG
The DNA here is from genome assembly GCF_029931775.1 of Euleptes europaea. Lineage (NCBI taxonomy): Eukaryota > Metazoa > Chordata > Lepidosauria > Squamata > Sphaerodactylidae > Euleptes > Euleptes europaea. The sequence goes on along the minus strand of NC_079313.1, from coordinate 11,752,744 downwards.
AATCAAACCAGCTCACAATCACCTTCCCTTCCCCTCTCCACAACAGACACCCTGTGGGGTAGGTGGGGCTGAGAGAGCTGTGACTAGAACAAGGTCACCCAGCAGGCTTCGTGTGTAGGAGCGGGGAAACAAATCCAGTTCACCAGATTAGCCTCCATGTGGGGAATCAAACCCGGTTCTCTAGATCAGAGTCTACCACTCTAAACCACCGTTCTTAACCTCTACACCACGCTGGCTCCTTTACCAAGCCATTGGGAATGTATGCAAGCTTGCTAGGTCAACACCGAATTCCTCCTCGGCGGAATCAGAGCAAGCTATTTTGCTGCCCCAGGGGCAGAAATTAATTATGATGTTGCATGCAGAGAGCAGAAGTTGTGTGTTTTTTTCCTTGAGGATCTTCCTGATTTTCCCCTGGGAAAACTGTGCGTGGGAGGCAACTGTCTTCATTCAGTTTGCACGGAACAGGGAAAAGGGATCACAAATTAAGAAAGTAGGGAAGTTCTGAACGCACCAAAGGGCCAAGCAAGATCCACGGAGCACAATACTGTCTACGCAGAGTAAACTTGATGTGCTGGCACGGAGGATTCTTTTTGTGTGGTGTTTTGCCGATGCGGACGCACAAAACACAACAACAAAGAGTCATGTGTACAATCATAGAGTTGGAAGGAGCTATACAGGCCATCTAGTCCAACCCCCTGCTCAATGCAGGATCAGCCCAGAGCATCCCTGACAAGTGTTCATCCAGCCTCTGCTTAAAGACTGCCAGTAAGGGGGAGCCTCACCACCTCCCTAGGTAGCTGATTCCACTGTCGAACAACTCTTACAGTAATTTCCCCCCCTAATATCCAGTTGGTACCTTTCCGCCTGCAATTTAAACCCATTCTTGCGAGTCCTCTCCTCTGCTGCCAACAGGAACAGCTCCCTGCCCTCCTCTAAGTGACAGCCCTTCAAATACCTAAAGAGAGTGATCCTGTCCCCCCTCAATCTCCTCTTCTCCTGACTGAACATTCCCAACTCCCTCAGCCTTTCCTTACAGGGCTTGGTCTCCAGGCCCCTGATCATCCTTTGCTTTCAGACGCCCCCCGCCCTCTCCTTTCCCCTTACTGGCCTACCTTCCAGGGCTGTTGCGATCCTTTGCGAGAGACTGTTTGTGAAGCAATGCCAGGAGGGGAATTCCAAACCAGAAAGGGGAAAATGCTCTCCGCTCAATGAGGACGCCCCATTCTTGTGAAAAACAAGGTGCATCCAATAGTTTCAACCACAGAGGTTCCTCGAGAGGAAGGAGGGGCAGGCGTTCCGAACGAGAGCAAGAAAACCGTCCCACTCAGCGCACCCTGGCTCTGCGACGAGTGACTGTTACTCCACTCCAAATTCAATAAGACATAAGGGGGTAGGGTTGCCAACCTCCAAATTCATATTTGTTAATACGGTCGACTGACCAATCACATGCCAACACATCAAAATTTCCAGACTCGATAGTTTTGCACCGCAGAATCGCAGACTGCCCGTACATATAAAGGTGTAAGATCAATGAAAACAATCCCTGGTTAAAATGATCATCTTAAAATTGATAAAATTGTAAAATATTCTAACAACCATTCTCTAATAAAGTTCTGCGTATTTTAATAGCAGCGGCGCAGAACTTGGCAGTTTGGAGCGTAAGCAGAGGGTCTTCTCCTAATAGGAGCTTCTTTGCCAAAAGCTCAACTGACTCTTCAGGGAATTTACCAAGCAGGGGGGAAATAAGCTTTGATCTAACTTCGTGGTAGAATGGGCAACATATCAGTGGTGTGTTCGATGGTTTCAGCGTCCCCTGTCCCACACGGACAAAACCTCTCTGATCTCCAACCTCCAGGTAGTAGCTGGAGATCTCCTGCTATTACAACTGATCTCCAGCCGATAGAGATCAATTCAGCAGGGGAAAATGGCCGCTTTGGCAACTGGACTCTATGGCATTGAAGTCCCTCCCCTCCCCAAACCCCGCCCTCCTCAGGCTCTGCCCCCAAAATCTCCAGGTATTTCCCAAACTGGAGCTGGCAGCCCTATAAGGGAGAGAGAGATCATCAGCATTTGAATTCTCAACCTGACTTTTCCTCCTGTGACCTTTCTCTCCTGACAACCCAACGCTGACTCCCCAAGGTCCCATTCGCTTCAAGAGGCTAGTCCCTCATGGTATAGCTCTCCCCTCCCTTATCTCTTCTCTTGTTGGCCCATCGATTTGCACCCCACCTTCTGCCCTCCGTTTTGCTGTCACAACAGCCCTGTTGAGTTTCAGAGCAGAGATTTGAACTCGTGCCTCTCCAGCCTAAGTCCAGCCCTCTAGTCCAGCCCTCTAGTGTCAAACATACGGGCCGCTGTCCGGATCCAGCCCCTGGAGAGCTCTTATCCGGCCCACGAGGCAGCCGAGGCAGCCACTGCCCACTCGATCTCGTGTAGGGATGCCAGCTCTGGGTTGGGAAATACTTGGAGATTTTGGGGGTGGGGTCTGAGAAGGGCAGGGTTTGGGGAAGGGAGGGACTTCAATGCCATAGAGTCCTATTGTCAAAGTGCCATTTTGTCCAGGTGAACTGATCTCTATTGGCTGGAGATTAGTTGTAATAGCAGGAGATCTCCAGCTACTACCTGGAAGTCGGCAACCCTACCTCAACCATAGGTAGGGTTGCCAGGTCCTTCTTCACAACCGGCGGGAGGTTTTTGGGGCAGAGTCTGAGGAGGGCGGGGTTTGGGGAGGGGAGGGACTTCAGTGCCATAGAGTCCAATGGCCAAAGCGGCCATTTTCTCCAGGAGAACTGATCCCAATCGGCTGTAGATCAGTTGTAATGGTGGGAGATATCCAGCTAGTACCTGGAGGTTGCTAGCAAAAAGCAGCACGAAAGCTCAGTTGAAGTCAATAATACAATAGTTTACTAAATGCCTATAACATCTGTTATAATTCTCTCCATTACAAAACATAAATTACATAACATGAACACAAATAAGGAACCATCAGTTACTCAGATGAATGAATTCCATGAGAGAATATGTCCTTTCAAGCGCTACTGGAGCTGATGTATATGAAGGTGTTCCAAAGTTGAGTCAAGGAAGTGGTAACCCGTGGCTATTTCCACTGAACCTGGAGGTTGGCAACCCTATGTCCAATCCCCCCCTTTGAAAGCCAACCAGACCAGTGGCCAAACAGGGCAATGAGTTCCGCATGCTCCTTTCATTCCCAGGAGAAAAGCTGGCGCAACAGCGTACGACACAACCTCTCCCTGAATGAGTGCTTTGTCAAAGCGGGCCGCAGTGACAACGGAAAGGGCCACTTTTGGGCCGTCCACCCGGCCAACCTGGAGGACTTCTCCAAGGGCGATTACCACCGGCGAAGGGCACGGCGCCGCATCCGGAGGTAAGAGGCCAGCAGCTGCCAGAACCCGGCTGCCCCAAATCCACCCCCCTGATCCCCACGCCATATGCGTGGTAAAACCTCCCTCCCCTATCCCTTAATGGGCTCTATTAACCTCCACCGCGACCCCAAAAGCATGATGGATAAGACCTTTAGCCCTCCATACTGACCCCGAGCTGACCTCGCCAGAACCGATGGAAAGAGCCACCATCTTCCTTTCACTCTTCAGCTGGGTGAAAAGAATTAGCGTACTGACAATGAGCCGTGAACCAAGAAGCCCTGGGTTCAAATTTCACTTCTGCTTTGACCTTAGCAAAGAAGGCCTCGTTCCCCCGCCTGCCTTGATGCCCTGTCTATAATATAGGGTTGCCAACCTCCAGGTGTTGGCTGGAAATCTCCCGCTATTACAACTGCTCTCCAGCCAATAGAGGTCAGTTCCCCTGGAGAAAATGGCCCCTTTGGCAACTGGACTCTATGACGTCCCTCCCTTCTCCAAATCCTGCCCTCCTCAGGCTCCACCCCAAAATCTCCAGGTATTTCCCAACCCAGAACTGGTAACCCTACTATAATAGGAAAGTATCCTGGCCTACCTTACAAGTTTGTTGCAAGGGAAATACCTGCAAAGCACTTCGAATATTCTACAATCTTGAGAATTATACCTCTGTTATAAACTCTTCGGGTGTCCCTTTTATATGGAACGCTAAGGAATCCCAGGTTTGAATCTTCCCTATGCCACTAATTTTCTAACCAGGTCCCCCTCCCTCCCATTTGCAAGCAAGGGGATAATTGTACCGGCCTGTCTTACAGAGCTGTTGCACAGATGATTGAGACAATGCCTGCAAAGTGTCTGAAAAGCTCATAATATTTTATGTCAAGGCACTGGATTATTACCCAAACATCCTTGCTAGATCCAGACCGATGTTTTCTAACAGAGTCGGATACCTCTGGGAATTCTACAGGCAGGGCATGAAGGCAACAGACCCCCCCCCCGCCCCAGTCATTTGTGGTATGCAAAGGTAGACTGCCTCTGAACTTGGAAACTTGATTTAGCCACTGCAGTGAATAGGTCTATACAGTTTGCAACCAAGGCCAGCCATGGACTTGTGGGAAGCCGACAAGCAGGGCATGAAAGCATTTGTACTCACCTCTCTACATGGAGGTGCCATGGGGCTATTCATGCACAGAGAACTATCCTTACTGAATGTGTTTGACTCCCCCCTTTCTCCTTTCTTTGAGAGCCAACGTGATGTAGTGGTTAAGAGCGGTGGTTCGGAGCAGTGGACTCTAGTCTGGAGAACTGGGTTCGATTCCCCACTCCTCCACATGAGCGGCGGACGCTAATCTGGTGAACCGGGTTGGTTTTCCCACTCCTACACGCAAAGCCAGCTGGGTGACCTTGGGCTAGTCACAGCTCTGTTACAGCTCTCTCAGCCCCACCTACCTCACAGGGTGTCTATTGTGGGGAGGGGGAGGGAAGGGAAGCCAGTTTGATTCTTCCTTAAGTGGCATATACAAACCAATTCTTCTTCTACTTCTTTCTCCAGGATGGCAATGAACTTTGGTCACCACCTCCCGTATGCCTTTTACGGACTCAGTTGCTGCCCGAGCCGTTACTGCCTCGGCTGTTCTCCATATGCCCACCCCGCCGCCGTTCCTGGCCCGCCTCCACCTTGCCTGCCAAGTTTCCCACCTCTCCTTCTCTCCTCGGGCACCTCTTTCTTCCCTCCCCCTTTCTTCCCTGGAGGAGGAACAGGGAAATTTCCAGCCGAAAAGCGTCTCCACTGGGCCACCTGGAACAGGCCGGCCCTCCCCACGGCACCCCTGCAAGCCCGCGCCAACCTATGACCTTTCCAGCGGGAATCGGCGATGGAATGACCTGTGGGATATGCTCCCCAGCAAGGCCCACATTTGAAATTCAGACCACCAGCCCATCAGTCTCAGAATGGACTCCTCTGCCGGGTAACATTTGCTTTCTAAGATTCTGTAACTGGAGGCGCTGAGGATTGAACCAGGGACTTTCGGGCCCCTCCAGTCTAATCTTCGTCTAGGCCAGTATAGGTCGTTTATGCATGGGAGTTTTACCTGAGGTTCATTGCTACCTGGACCCATGCTTTCCTGCTGGGAATCTATGCACCAGCAGTCTCCAAGCTCAAATCAAGTCCCCGCCCCTTTAAATGCTGCTTTGTAATTGGCTGACTTTGTAGAGGCTACTGTGAGAGAAAACCCTCCCCCAAACCCAATTGCTGCATAAAAAAGCATTTTAAGAACAAACAAACAAAACAAACGGAGCAATCTGAAAGGGAGGGGAATCCAAGCCTTGGTTTTAAAAAGCCTTTCCTCTGCTCAGAAAGAGCTCCTGGGATGCAAGAAGCATTTGAATCCCCGCCTCTTTACACACTGCTTTGTAATTGGCAGTGAGAGAAACCATCCCAACACCTGCAGCCCAAGATCTGTAACTGGAGGCACCAGGGATTGAATTAGGGTGGCCAGCTCTAAGTTGGGAACTACCTGGAGATTTTGGGGGTGGAGCCCAAGGAGGGCGGGGTTTGGGGAAGGGAGGGGCTTCAGTGGGGTATAATGCCATAGATTCCACCTTCCAAAGCAGCCATTTTCTCCAGATCATCTGGGGATCAGTTGTAATAGCGGGAGATCTCCAGCCACCACCTGAAGGTTGGCAGCCCTGGATTGAATGGGGGCCAGCTCTTCTCCCTGTGAAGCTGAGGCTGGCAGCCGCTTCCTGTCCCTGCAAAGGAAGTCTGCCATCTGTTCCACCTACTCTCAAATATCCTTCCTTCTCAGGGACATCCCAGACTAGAACCTCATTGCTGATGCTGCTTCCCCATTACCCCTGTAAATGTTTCCTGGATTCACCCAGGTGGCACCTCCACATCCCAAATTAACTGCAGGAAGAATTGTTGCCGAATGACTCAATTTTCACGTCCAGGGAGTAGAGGTCAAACAGATGCAGCAGCTTGAGAGGGTTAAAGACAGCCCTGGCAGCATGATCCACAACGCAAGGAAAGCCCTGCAGGATCAGGCCAAGGCATCTCGTTGAGTCCAGCAAGATGCTCCCAACCCAGGACTCCCACAAGAAAGCCAAGAAGACAACAGCTCACCGCTGTCATTCGTCCCCTTATTCTGGTATTCAACCTCTGAACATGGAGGTTCCATTTTGCCCATCCTGGCTCTACCTCTGGCTAAATTTATCAGACAGCAAACTGGCAGTCCGGCATCCTGTTTCCCATAACGGTTGCTTCCAGGAAACCCTCAAACGGCAGGAAGGGAAGAGCAACGCCCCCCACAATTGGTACTTAGAGATAAACTGCCTCTGAACATGATAGTCCCATTCAGCAGTCATGCCTAAAAGCTATTGCATCTTCCATGGGTTCAATGAATACTTTTTAAAAATAATAAATGTCATTTAAATCAGCAACCATCACTATGTCTGACAATAGAAATCCATAAACTTTGGGAGGCAGGAGGGCTTGGGTAATCAGTTTGGTGTATATTTTAATCTCTAAATTGGCTGCTCTCAAACATCTGCAAGCCGGGTACCCTCATTTTGATTTTATGATATTTTCTGGAGCTAGGGTTGCCAACCTCCAGGTAGTAGCTGGAGATCTCCCACTATTACAACCGATCTCCAGCCGATAGAGCTCAGTTCACTTGGAGAAAAGGGCCGCTTTGGCCATTGGACTCTATGGCATTGAAGTCCCTCCCCAAACCCTGCCCTCCTCAGGCTCCGCCCCCCAAAACCTCCTGCCGGTGGCGAAGAGGGACCTGGCAACACCACCTGGACCTTCCCGGCCCTCGCCTTCTCCCTCAACGGCACCCCCCATGTGTCAGGCAGCCCTTTTTTGAAGCGCATGCCCCAAGCGGCACAGGACTCATGCTCGGAGGCTTCAGTTATCTTGTAGCATCAAAATAGTACAGAGAGATCAATACCAGCTACGCTTTAAGGCAAATGTAAGTTAAATGTACTGTCTGTGTGCAGCTGTCAAAGTCAGGTCTTGGCAGTAACTGACTCTTTGGGGCCATCATTGAAAAGGCCCCGACCGAAGATCTAATCAATCTCACTGCTCCCTTGTTGTATCTAGAGTTGCCAGCTCCGGGTTGGGAAATACCTGGAGATTTTTGGGGTTGAGTCTGAGGAGGGCGGAGTTTGGAGAGGGGAGGGACCAATGCCATAGAGTCCAATGGCCAAAGCGGCCATTTTCTCCAGGAAAACTGATCCCGATTAGGCTGGAGATCAGTTGTAATAGCAGGAGATCTCCAGCTAGTACCTGGAGGCTGATAAGAACAACAGCACGTGGCTCAATCACAATAAATACAACTAGAAAAATGTATGGTACAAAAACATTTGTTCATGTTCATATAATAACCAAAAAAATAGTAAACATCAAACCAAATACACCAAAGCAATATTTCAAAAGGAATTCAAGTTCATTCCCAGTTCATAGGAGAATCCAATGTAAAGTTCATAAACCAAAAAGAGTCAAACCCGACTTCCATGAAGAAAAACTCCTATGAAACCCAACTTTCCCACGATGGCCGTGCTTCAGACCGACCGTCTCTCCGGGGAGAATGCAAGGAAGGCTCCAATAATAAATCAAAAGACGACACTTCTAGATAAGTGGTCGTTTCGCCTGATTGGCTTCTTCAGTTGTACTTAATATCCATAAATTCTTCAGTTATACTTAATGTCCATAAATCATATTTTTTCACGGGGCATGTAGCCTCTAAGGACACATTAAAAGATGCATTTGTTATGAAATTACATTATTAGTGAAAGCTTAATAAATGTACACATTTACATATAACAATCCTTCAAAAAAATATTTTCTTACCCCATAATATTGTTGACCTGATATGGTTCAAGACCCAAGGTTCCTTATTCCTACTGAGAGGTTATGCAACTGATACTAGCTAAAGGGAAATGTATTAGGAGATATAGATAGGAGTCAGCTGTGGCTAATGAACGTATCTTCCTTACTTAAAGGAAACTTACCAAATCAAATTCATGATTAAGTCCTGCAGGATACATTGTTTTAAAAAGAAAGATCAGTTTCTTTTCTTGCCTGTGCAAAATTGTTGTAACATCTTGTTGGTAATATGAACGAGGTTTGAACTTCCAGAGGGCAAAGAATAACATGTCATTTTCTGAATGTCCTTTGTCCAGATAGTGTTGCGTGAGGGGAGCGTCTAAGACCTTAGAGCGCAAGCGCGCTTTATGCTCACCAATCCTAAGTTTTAACTGTCTAGTACAGGAACCTATGTAAAGAAGAGAGCATGGACATAAAATTGCGTACACGGTGTTCCGTGATGAGCAGTTGCTGAAATGCTTCAGCTGGTATTTGAAATTGAATGCGGAGGAGCTAACCTCCTTTATCGGCAGACTCAGTGGGCACACCGAACACCTGCCACATTTATGATGTCCGATGATGGTCGGTCCGGGCTTGGGAACTAGATGATCAGTTTTAACTAAAACATTCTTAAAGGACTGAGTTTTCCTTAAACCAAATAAGGGAGGTGACTGGCATCCAGGTACGTTCTGTAGGATGTGCCAGTGTCGGTTTATTATTTTTTTAATATCATATGTTAAGTGATTGTGTTCCAAAGAGCCAAAAATCCTAGGGGCAGTATCCCTTCTTGTGCCTTCACTGAAGAGAAGAGAGCTTCGGTTCATTCGTTCAGTCTTGTTTCGAGCTTTTTCAATGTCCACTTCCGCGTATCCCCTGGCCAGTAGCTTCTTAGTCAAGGCTGAAGCTGCTTGATTATAATCGTGATTATACGTAGAATTGCGTTTCAGTCTCAATAGCTGACTATATGGTAAGTTCAATTTCAGATGAAGTGGGTGAAATGAATGAAAATGCAATCCCGCTCCCAGATCCGTGGGTTTACAGAAAGGTTTTACTGCCAAAGTGTTCTGCTGTGTCCTAAAGACCATCACGTCAAGGAAAGGAATGGATTGCTCATTACAGGAGCCTGTAAATTGGAGATGTTCATCCAGAGAGTTGATCCAGGTATGAAACAAAGTAAAAGCATTCAATTTCAAATACCAGCTGAAGCATTTCAGCAACTGCTCATCACGGAACACCGTGTACGCAATTTTATGTCCATGCTCTCTTCTTTACATAGGTTCCTGTACTAGACAGTTAAAACTTAGGATTGGTGAGCATAAAGCGCGCTTGCGCTCTAAGGTCTTAGACGCTCCCCTCACGCAACACTATCTGGACAAAGGACATTCAGAAAATGACATGTTATTCTTTGCCCTCTGGAAGTTCAAACCTCGTTCATATTACCAACAAGATGTTACAACAATTTTGCACAGGCAAGAAAAGAAACTGATCTTTCTTTTTAAAACAATGTATCCTGCAGGACTTAATCATGAATTTGATTTGGTAAGTTTCCTTTAAGTAAGGAAGATACGTTCATTAGCCACAGCTGACTCCTATCTATATCTCCTAATACATTTCCCTTTAGCTAGTATCAGTTGCATAACCTCTCAGTAGGAATAAGGAACCTTGGGTCTTGAACCATATCAGGTCAACAATATTATGGGGTAAGAAAATATTTTTTTGAAGGATTGTTATATGTAAATGTGTACATTTATTAAGCTTTCACTAATAATGTAATTTCATAACAAATGCATCTTTTAATGTGTCCTTAGAGGCTACATGCCCCGTGAAAAAATATGATTTATGGACATTAAGTATAACTGAAGAATTTATGGATATTAAGTACAACTGAAGAAGCCAATCAGGCGAAACGACCACTTATCTAGAAGTGTCGTCTTTTGATTTATTATTGGAGCCTTCCTTGCATTCTCCCCGGAGAGACGGTCGGTCTGAAGCACGGCCATCGTGGGAAAGTTGGGTTTCATAGGAGTTTTTCTTCATGGAAGTCGGGTTTGACTCTTTTTGGTTTATGAACTTTACATTGGATTCTACTATGAACTGGGAATGAACTTGAATTCCTTTTGAAATATTGCTTTGGTGTATTTGGTTTGATGTTTACTATTTTTTTGGTTATTATATGAACATGAACAAATGTTTTTGTACCATACATTTTTCTAGTTGTATTTATTGTGATTGAGCCACGTGCTGTTGTTCTTATCTACTCAGTTCTTGTCAGCATAGGTCTTGTGTTTTTTCTAGTACCTGGAGGCTGGCAACCCTTTGTGAGGTTCTCCAACCTCCCTGGGCAATTTCCATAAAAATCACTTGCTCAGACGACCGTTCAGAAGCAGGTAAGTTTATTGGAAGGCATCAGGTAAGGTCAGGGCCTACATGGTCCAAAGCTACAAGTGCTCACATAGTCAAAAGGGCTAGAATATAAACAGTTCTAATTTACAGACGCCAGTTGCATGTTTTGAGAACCAAGTGATAACAGCGCTGAGCTAAGCTACTGAATACACATCAAAGGGAGCAGAGGAGCTCATTAACTCAAGCCTGAGAAAGCCAAGGTCGACAGAGGGAGGTGGGAAGGAGGAAAGGAAAACGTCTGGGACATTCCAGCAAGGGCCTAAATGAGAAACAGTCCAACTAAGGCCTGAACCCTTCTACTAACAGAGACCTGGCCTGTCGCTTGTACGGACAGACCAGACACAGACCAGAACAGAGCAATTCCTCACATTCTGCCCCCCTTAAGGCCCCCCTCCCCCCGTCTCGTCAGGACGTGGCTTGTGGGGGTAAGCGGTATGGAACTCGTGCACTAACCGGGGGGCTGCCACATGAGGAGCCGCCACCCATTCGTCCTGGGCAGGGCTCAGATGTTTCCAGCGAACCAGGTAAAACAGCTTCCCTTTGGAATCCAACACTTTCGAGACCTCAAGATGCATCTCCCCCCCCACACACAACCGTAGGAACCTCTGGCTTAGGTTGAGGATGGAATTGGGGGGCTGCAGTGTAGGGTTTGAGCAGGCTAATATGAAACACTGGATGTACCCCTTTTAGTGATTTAGGGAGAGCCAACTCAACGTGACGTCATTAATGACCCGAGTGATAGGGTAAGGGCCCACATACTTGTCACTGAGTTTTTTACAGGGACGCAGCGATCGTAGATTCTTAGTGGAAAGATAAACCTGATCGCCTACTTTAAGTTCCCACCCTGGAGAAAGATGTTTATCTGCTTGGTCCTTGTATTTGCGTTTTGCCCGCTCCAAATTCTTTTGAAGCCAGGGCCAAGTTGTTTGTACCACCTGCACCCATTCTTGGGCTCCCTGCACACCCTCCATTTCTGGGGTAACGGTAGTAGACCCAAAAGGCCCAAACTCCTTCCCATACACCACTTGGAAAGGACTGAAACCTGTGGAGCGTTATTGTAGGCATATTCAGCAAATGGCAGCAAATCCACCCAGTTGTCCTGGTGGTAGTTCACATAACACCTCAAATAACATTCCACTACAGCATTCACACGTTCAGTCTGGCCATCAGTTTGAGGATGGTAAGCAGAAGACAGGCCCTGCTCTTTCACCCCCATTATTTTCAGAAAGGCCCTCCAAAACCTGGCCAAAAATTGAGCCCCCCTGTCGGAGAGGACCTTCCGTGGAACCGAATGATGCTTTACCACATGATTAACAAACAACCGTGCCAGTTTTTGTGCCGAAGGCAATCCGGCACAAGGAACAAAATGAACCTGTTTCAAAAATAAGTCAGTAATTACCCACAAAACAGTTTTACCCCGGCTCAGGGGCAAATCAGTAATAAAGTCCATGGCTATGACTTCCCAAGGCATGGTCGGGACTTCCAGTGGTTTTAAAAGACTGGTGGCTTTCCCATGCGTTTCTTTGCAGTAGCGCAGGTGGGACAGCTGCGCACAAATAATTCAGCTCTCATCCCTGGCCACCAAAATTGTCGTCGTAGCAAATGTAAGGATTTCACAAACCCAAAATGTCCTGCTAATTTGGCCCCATGTACCATTCCCAAAACCTCCTTTCTAAGAGTCTCAGGTACATAAAGCCTATTTCCCTGGAACCAAAAAGTCCCCTTTTGAGTAAGGTTTGGAGGAAGATTTTGCTTCTCTTCCTCCAACTGTGTGGCTTCTTTAAGCTTCATTTGAAAAGTCTCTGGTACTCTCCGAAGAGGAGCCACGTCAGTGGCACGAGTTTGGGAGCGGGTGGTTACTGATAGTCCTGGCACTTCTCCCCTCTGTTCCGGAGTAAACAGGGATTCAACGGGTCGGTCAAAGTCATTCCGGTATTGGGGGAGTTGGGACAAGGCATCTGCCAAGGCATTGTCCTTACCAGGCACATGTTTGAAGACAAACCGGAACTTGGCAAAAAACTGTGCCCAGCGAACCTGTTTTGCCGTCAACTTTCTAGTCCCTTTTAAAGCCTCTAAATTCTTGTGATTGCTCCAGACCTCAAAGGGGTCCTCTGCCCCTTCCAGGAAATGTCTCCAAATAGTGAGAGCGTGTTTCACCGCCGCTGCTTCCTTCTCCCATATCGCCCAGTTGATTTCTGTTTGGGAGAACTTTTTCGAGAAATAAGCACACGGTTTTAAGTGGCCACTTTCATCCCGTTGAAGTAGGGGCCCCCCATGGCAACCTCAGAAGCGTCCACTTGAACTATGAACGGTTTCTCACAGTCGGGGTGGGAGAGCACAGGCTCAGAAGTAAATAATCGCTTGAGCGTCTCAAACGCCTGTTGACAGGCAGAAGTCCATTGCAGTTTTGCAGACAGCAATGTGGCTGCCGCTCCCTTTTCTTTCGTGCACAACAGCGAGGTTAGAGGGAGCGCCACCTGAGCAAAGTTCGAAATAAAGTTCCGATAAAAGTTTGCAAAACCCAGAAATTGTTGTAATTGCCTACGCGTGGGGGGGGGGGGTCCCATTCGACCACTGCCCGGATCTTGTCGGGATCCATCTCTAACCCTTGATGTGAAATGACATACCCTAGGAAAGTAATGGAGGGTCGGTGAAAGTCACATTTTGAAACCTTGGCAAACAGCTTGTGGGTGCGCAATCGCTGTAGTACTTCTCACACCAGCTGTACGTGTTCTTCCATAGTTTTTGAAAAATGAGAATATCGTCTAAGTAAACCACAACCCCGCGGAATAACAAATCATGTAACACTTCATTGATTAGTTGCATGAACACACTCGGAGCCCCTGTAAGTCCGAAAGGCATCACTAAATATTCAAACATTCCAAAACAACAAGAAAAAGCGGTTTTTGGTTCATCCCCTTCTCTTATTCGGATGCGATGGTAGGCTTCCACTAAGTCCAGTTTAGTGAAAATCCGGCCCTCCTTCAATTGTGCAAGCAGGTCTGGAATGAGAGGGAGGGGGTAGACATTAGACTGAGTGACTGCATTCAGTCTGCGAAAATCAATACACAGTCTTAAATCCCCCGTTTTCTTTTTTACGAAAAAGGCGGGAGCCGAAAATGGTGCTTTGGAAGGGCGGATAAAACCCCGAGCCAAATTAGTGTCCAAATAGTCCCGCAAGACAGCCTTTTCGTTAGGACTCATGGGGTAAATCTTTCCTTTGGATAGTTTGCCATCTCCTATCACTTCTATGGTGCAATCGGTTTCCCGGTGAGGGGGCAATTCGTCACACTCTCGTACATCAAACACATCAGAAAACTGAGCATACTCCTTAGGGAGCTGTGGGTTGACAGTTCCCGTTGGCCGTGCCTCAACTAAGGCAGCTGCCTGGGTTTTGAGCACCCGGTCCTTGTCGTGATGCTCACACAGGGTCTCAGGGAAAGTGAGGGTTCGTGCTACCCAATCTATGGAGGGGTTGTGTCCCAGCAGCCAGTTAGTACCCAAAATCACAGACGTGTTGATAGGGGCAATGGTAAAATGAAGCTGTTCCCAATGTTCCCCCATGCCCATCACTACCGCGGTCGTGCGGTGAGTGACAGGGCCTCCTCTAAGGTCGCTACCGTCCATCTGGGAGAAATGTATGGGTTCGGGCAACTGCACCCTTTTCACCCACAGTTGGTGGGCGACTTTTTCACTTAGCAGGGTGCGGGAACAGCCGGAATCCACGAGGGCTGTCACTTTTATTATCGGTCCCCCTTTAGGCAACGTAAGGGCAACCTCGACAAACACATTGTCCTCTTGTTCGCTTACCATCATTGGAGCTCCTTGCACCGGGTCCGGAGCGGTCTGCTGAGGAGCCCCTTTTACAGCAGACCGGCGGCTTTTTTTGCCATCGGGTCCCAGTCCTCCTAGTCACTGGATGAAGTCAACTCGGGATTTGTAATCTGTGGCTCCGATGAGCCCAAGGTTTCATTTGTAATCCGTGGCCCCGATGGGCCAGTAGCTTTCGAAGCTCCTGGGTTGGACTTCGCTTGAAGGGCCGAAGCAGTACTCTGTTTGCCGGGTGCACCGCTGCGGCGGTGAGATGGTCCCTCAGCGGGTGGCTTTTACGGTTCGGCCGTTGCTGGTCGGGGTGGTCCTGGGCGTCCGGGTCTGGAAGGGCATTGAGAAGCAAAATGCCCCTTACCTCCGCAAACGAGACAGGCTCCGCTCTCAAAGAGTTTGCGGCGTTCAGCTACCGACGGTCCCCCTCCTGAGGGGAAACGGGAGTCCTTCAGTGCGCCTGGTCTGTCTCCACGGAGTTTGGTCTCCCGACCCGTACATTGTCTGGATAAAAGCAGAAGCTGCTTTCGATTCTCGATGTCGGCTGCATGCCGGACCCAGCCTTCTACATCAGGGGGGTTACCTTGCATAAATGCCCAGTGCTGCAACTCCGGGTTCAAACCCTCATGGAAATATTGCACCCTGGTAGCCTCACTCCAGTCCAGAATCTTGCTGGAGAGTGACTGAAATTCACTTGCATATTGCACTACTGACTTAGTCCCTTGGCGCAATTGTAGCAAGGTAGTCTTGGCTCTCTTCCCCAAGTGTGGATCTTCAAACTGATGTCGAAGAGCTATCATGAAGTCATCAAGACTTCACAAGACAGGGGAGCGGAGTTCGTACTGCAGTACCATCCAGGCGGCCGCCTCACCCTGTAGCAAGGAAGCAACGTACTGGACCCGAGACTCCTCAGAGGTAAAGGTCCTAGCTTGCTCTCGCATAAAAATATCCACTTTGAACCATAAAAAATGTCAACTGGTCACTCGACCCATCATAGGTAATTTTTAAGTCCCGGCGTGCCGGCGGAGCGGGGCGGGCTGGCGGCACAGGAGCCACAGGCTGTACGGGTTGCCACAGGCTGTACTGCCAGCGCTGCCTGCTGTTGCGGCGGATTCACCCGCAAGTCATCCAACGTCTGGGCCAAGTCCAGCATTACGGCATTCATGGCATCCATGCGTTCAAGCATGTCCTGCCGTTCTACTTGCCACTGTTGGCGTTCCTCTTCCATCTGGTGTAGCAGGAGAGCTTCCTTTCGGGCCGGATCGTCCTCAAAACCGACCCCGGGAACTGCAGTCCTCCTAGCCCGCGTCTCATCCCTGGAGAGCGACCAAGTTCGCGGAGACTCCAACCAGGTGTTCAAGCGGGTAGACTTGGGCTTCGTACCCAAACCCGATCCAGAGTCGGCTCCACTGGGCGCCGTCCCAGTCGACTTCCCTTCCGAAGGGTTAGGATCGGGGTTCGTTGGCACAGTGCTGTCCTCGTCCTTCTTGTCATCCCCATTGACTGCCATAGCTGTCCAAAGGTGGTATAGGAGCAGGAACTGGAGCAGGGACTTGTAGCTTAATGTAAGGTTCTCCAACCTCCCTGGGCAATTTCCATAAAAATCACTCGCTCAGACGACCGTTCAGAAGCAGGTAAGTTTATTGGAAGGCATCAGGTAAGGTCAGGGCCTACATGGTCCAAAGCTTCAAGTGCTCACATAGTCAAAAGGGCTAGAATATAAACAGTTCTAATTTACAGACGCCAGTTGCATGTTTTGAGAACCAAGTGATAACAGCGCTGAGCTAAGCTACTGAATACACATCAAAGGGAGCAGAGGAGCTCGTTAACTCAAGCCTGAGAAAGCCAAGGTCGACAGAGGGAGGTGGGAAGGAGGAAAGGAAAACGTCTGGGACATTCCAGCAAGGGTCTAAATGAGAAACAGTCCAACTAAGGCCTGAACCCTTCTACTAACAGAGACCTGGCCTGTCGGCTTGTACGGACAGACCAGACACAGACCAGAACAGAACAGAGCAATTCCTCACACCCTTGTTGTATCAGAGACAGCAAGAAACATCCTAACTGGTTAATAACTTCTTGCCAGAGGCTGGCTGAACGAGGATGGGAAAGGACCTGGGAAAACTTCCAGAGCCACTTGTAGAAATTAAAAAAAAAAAAAAAAAACCAGCGTTCCACACAACATGACCTTCCGGCATTCATTTACCAGCCACTATGGGCTATTGTTGTGTATGGTTACAGAATAGCTTCTCTCTATCTCTGCAGTAAAATCCTTTCCCATTGGAAAACAAGAGTGAGAACCAGTTCAGCTGTATGCCTTTGACGACTACGTTGGGATTCAACCAGTTAAGAATTCCCGAAGCTGAGCCACTGGATCCCAGCAGGTTTTGTGCCGTTGTATTGCAAAACCTCTAGAACACTTTTTAGGGAAATCTTTCATAGGTTACGTTTTTACATGTGTCCAAAGGCTGTGTCACAAATCAGGCATTATGACTAAGAATACAGATATAGAATCATAGAGTTGGAAGGGACCACCAGGGTCATCTAGTCCAACCTCCTGCACAATGCAGGAAATTCACAACTACCTCCCCACCACCCCCAGTGACCCCTATTCCATGCCCAGAAGATGGCCAAGATGCCCTCCCTCTCATCATCTGCTTAAGGTCATAGAATCAGCACTGCTGACAGATGGCCATCTGGCCATCTAACCTCTACTTAAAAACCTCCAGGGAAGGCGAGCTTACCACCTCCTGAGGAAGCCTGTTCCACTGAGGAACCGCTCTAACTGTTAGAAAATTCTTCCTAATGTCTAGACGGAAACTCTTTTGATTTAATTTCAACCCATTGGTTCTGGTCTGACCTTCTGGGGCCACAGAAAACAACTCGGCACCCTCCTCTATGAGACAGCCCTTCAAGTACTTGAAGATGGTTATCATATCACCTCTCAGTCTTCTCCTCTTCAGTCTAAACATACCCAGCTCCTTCAACCTTTCTTCATAGGACTTGGTCTCCAGACCCCTCACCATCTTTGTTGCCCTTATACTTGAATGTCATGCCTCGTGACAAGTACCTGAATGTCATGCCTCGTAACAAGACTATCACGTCAAAGCCCTTCACCTACATTATCTTATCATTGTTCATACAACAGCGCTGTGTAATAGACCAGTAGTATTATGTCCATACTCTGGTAAGACACTGAGGCCAAGAGAGAAAGTTGCCTTGCCTAAGGTCATCTGCCGAGTTCACGGCAGGGGCAAGATTTGAACTGTTAGCTTCCCGATTCACATTCCTTGGGTTGCCAACTCCAGATTGGGAAATTCCTTGAGATTTGGGGGTGGAGCCTGGGGAGGACAGAGTTTGGGGAGGAGAGGGACTTCAGCAAGGTATACTGCTAGAGAGTTCATCCTCCAAAGCAGCTATTTTCTCCAGTGGGAACTATCTCTGTAGGTCTGGAGACCAGTTGTAATTCTGAACAAATTCTGGGAGATCTCCATGCCCCATTGAAGTCCCCCCTTTCCAAACCCTCCCCTCCTCAGGCTCTGTCCCAAAAATCTCCCGCTGGTGGCTAAGAGGGACCTGGCAAGTTGCCATAGAGTCCAATTGCCAAAGTGGCCATTTTCTCCAGGGGAACTGATCTCTATTGGCTGGAGATCAGTTGTAATAGCATGAGATCTCCAGCTACTACCTGGAAGTTGGCAACCCTAGTCAATGGTATCATTTTGGACAGTGATGATACAAAAGAAGTGACAAATTAAAACACTGCATGCCAAAATGTTCCAGATTCAAATCTTGCTTTGGTCTCTGTATCTGCAACAAAAGGAAAGTAGCAGCAGCCTACCTTGCAGAGGGAGGGCATCTTGGGCATTTTCTGGTCATGGAGTAGGCATCACTGGGGGTGTGGGGGGGACGTAGTTGTGAATTTCCTGCATTGTGTAGGGGGTTGGACTAGATGACCCTGGTGGCCCTTCCAACTCTATGGGGTTTAACGCATGGCCAATTTGTCTCACCTTTGTGCCGTAAAAGTAGCGAATTCCCGTGGTCCACACGCACGACCGTCCAAGGGCAGCGCATCGGACCCACCTTAGGCGTGATTTAAGCAAAACAAAAACAAAAACGGGTTAAGCAATCCCTGGTTTTTAGCGATCTTTTCGGTGCTAAACCGCTACTTTTTTTTATTTCGCCACATTACCGGAACGCCGACGTGCGTGTAATCACATGACTAGCTCGCTACTAACCTCGTTTCGTTTCAGGACACGCCCCTTACTGGTCTCCCCTGTCCCGCCCCCTTTTCCGCACGAGCACTAGCCGCTTTTCCCGTCCCCCGTCCTGCCCCCTTGTATGCGCGAGCACTTGCCGCTTTTCCCGCCATTTCCCGCCATTCCCCATTCCGTCACCGTATTGGCCGTGCGAGGGTTGAGAAGATGGTATACCGGAACGCTGGTGTTCCAAGAAAAAAAAGGGGGGAGAATCACCCTTTGATTGGATAACCCCTCAGCCAATCCTTGGGCGATGTCACTCCCCGGCTATCCCACATTGCGGACTATCCCACATTATATGGTTGGTTCAAACGCACGGAGAGCCTCCAGCAGCTACTTGTTTCAGATTTATAGTGGGATGGGCTAGCGTCATGCGTTTGATTATCCAGTCTTAAATATTGTGGGATTAAAATATTGTGAGATGACAGAGGAGGGAACCAGGAACATTCTGCCCATGCGTTAATCCCCTATGATTCTATGAGCTTGGAATAACTAACTCTCTCTCTCTCTTAGAGAGAGAGACTTTTTCTCTCAGCTCAGCCTCCCATCTCAGTAAGGGCAATGCCAGATGATAGGGTTGCTAACCACCAGGTACTAGCTGGAGATCTCCTGCTTACAACTGATCTCCAGCCAATAGAGATCAGATCATCTGGAGAAAATGGCCACTTTGGCAACTGACCTCTATGGCATTGAAGTCCCTCCCCTTCCCAAACCCCACCCTCCTCAGGCTCCACCCCAAACATCTCCCGCCCGTGGCGAAGAGGGACCTGGCAACCCTACCAGATGACCTTACAGGTAGGGTTGCCAACCTCCAGGTGATAGCTGGAGATCTCCTGCTATTACAGTGGATCTCCAGCCGATAGAGATCAGTTCCCCTGGAGATAATGGCCGCTTTGGCCGATAGACTCAATGGCATTGAAGTCCCTCCCCTCCCCAAACCTCGCCCTCCTCTGGCTCCGCCCCCCAAATCTCCCGCCGATGGCAAAGAGGGACCTGGCAACCCGCTGTTATAAGGATATGAGATAATGGGAAAACAGGGCCTTGTGTGTGGTGGAATCTTGCCTTTGGCATATCTTCTCTAAAGAAGTTTGCCAAGTGCTTTAGAATTATTTTCTTTGCTCCATGTTTAATCATCCATGCACTATTCTGTTCTTGTCTCTGGACCATTCTCCTCCTCATTTGCCCAATAAAATCCACCCAAATGCTTTTTAAAAAAAATCCCATTCACATACTAAGCTATGTATAACAATAATGTTTGTTCCAAATAGGAGGGCAATTCAGACAGGATATAAAAACAGAAAGATAAGGGAGAGCATGGAAAAAGACATCTCCACCCCCTCCAATAATTGTTTTAAAAAACAATGTTTTCACTTAGATCTTTAAACTCAGGTGAAACTAAGCAGGGAGTGCATTCTTAGAGTTGTCAGGTCCCTCTTCGCCACTGGCGATAGGTTTTTGTGGCGGAGCCTGAAAAGGGCAGGGTGTGGGGAGGGGAGGGACTTCAATGCCATAAAGTCCAATTGCCTAAGTGGCCATTTTCTCCAGGGGAACTGATTTCTGTCGGCTGGGGATCAGTTGTAATAGCAGGAGATCTCCTGCTAGTACCTGGAGGTTGGCAACCCTATGCATTCTACAGTCGAGGAACTGCCACCCCAAAAAGCCCTGTTTCCTGTTCACCAGCTGATGCTTTTAATTTGCAGTTTTGTGTGGCCTACTTGTGATTTTAGTGAATCTTTCATTTCATTTCCTAGAGGCTGTGTTGGAAAATATAAAGGGGAGGGGGAAGAGCATTCATTAAAGGGGGTGCTAATGAATGACATTCCCAAGTTCGAAAACTCAAAGCGTTGCTGCCTCATAGCAACAGTGTGTACAGATCCTGTTTCCTGCTTTTGCTGCAACCTTTTCTACTTTTCTGGCCCATTTTTTATCCCACCTGTCTTCCAAGGAGATCCAAGTGGCATACATGGTTCTGCTTTAATCTCCACAACAACCCTTTGAGGTAGGTGAGACCGAGAGTGGGTGACTGGGTCAAGGTCACCCAGCGATAGGGTTGCCAGTTCCGGGTTGGGAAATATCTGGAGATTTTGGGGATGGAGTCTGAGGAGGGCAGTGTTTGGAGAGGGGAGGGACTTCAGTGCCATATTGTCCAATTGCCAAAGCGGCCATTTTCTCCAGGGGAACGGATTTCTATTGGCTGCAGATCAGTTGTAATAGCGGGAGATCTACAGCCACCACCTGGTGGTTGGCAACCCTATTCAGTGAGCTTCACAGCACAGCGAGGATTTGAACCTAGCTCTCTTGGTTCTTAGTCCAACACCCTAACCCCTATTCCGTGCTCTTTTTAAAAGTCCGTTGGGCTATGATTAGGGTTGCCAGGTCCCTCTTCGCCACCAGCAGGAGGTTTTTGGAGCGGAGCCTGAGGAGGGTGGGGTTTGGGGAGGGGAGGGACTTCAATGCCATAGAGTCCAATACCAAAGTGGCCATTTTCTCCAGGTGCCCTTATCTCTGGAGATCAGTTGTAATAGCGGGAAAGTTGGCAACCCTAGCTACGATGGAGCACATTTAGGGGCTTTTGATCACCTGTCTTCCATGGAAGAGCTGAGAGGAGGGGATTTTGTCATTCCATTTGCTTGATTGCCTTTATATGGAGGGAGGGGAACTGAAGGAAGAAATACTACACAAGCAAGGTTTGGCCTAATTGTTTGACCGCTAATTGTTTTCGATGCCCTTAATGAAAATCGCAGATCTAGGGCGCTAAGTGGCCTTAAAGGAGATGGCTTTGCCCTGTAATCTCCCCATCTAAGCCCCCCTAAATCTGATCGCGGCCTTGAAAAATAGGAGGCTTATGACACAAGCTAATCGGTTAACGGTGGTGTCGGCCTTTGCGCCCAAAGGAAGGCGAGGCAGGAAGGCAGGGGCAAAGGTAATGCTCCCAAACCGGGGAAGGGTCAGTCAGGCCGGAAGAGTTCCCAGGTGGATGGCAGAGTGATGTACTCCCAGCTAAGCTCTGACTCCTTCACTAGGGCTGCCAACTGCCAGGTACCAGCTGGAGGTCTCCTGCTATTACAACTGATCTCCAGCCGATAGAGGTCAGTTCACTGGCCGCTTTGGCCATTAGACTCTACGGCATTGAAGTCCCTCCCCTCCCCTCCCCAAACCCCGCCCCACCTCAGGCCCCGCCCCCAAAATCTCCCACCAGTGGCGAAGAAGGGCCTGGCAACCCTATCCTTAAACCTTAAATTCTTTATCCCACCACAGGCAGTAGCTGGGGCCTGGAGTTGGGTTGCTGGCTTCAGAATGGGAAATACCTGACGATTTTGGGGGTGGAGCCTGAGAAGGGTGGGGTTTGGGGAGGGGAGGGACTTCAGTGGGGTATAATGCCATAGAGCCCACCTTCCAAAGCAGCCATGAACTGATCTCTGTCACCTGGCAATCAGTTGTAATAGCGGGAGATCTCCAGCCACCACCTGGAGGTTGGCCACCCTAGAATCTGGGAAGGGGTTTCACCTTGGTATACCATAAAGTTTGCACTCTGATCTTGCCATTTCCATCATTCTAACTAGTCTGCAGTTCAATCATAATTCCAGTGGAACTCCAGGCTAGGGTTTCCAACCTCCAGGTACCAGCTGGAGAACTCCTGCTATTACAACAGATTTCCAGCCGATCGGGATCAGTTCTCCTGGAGAAAATGGCCACTTTGGCCATTGGACTCTATGGCGTTGAAGTCCCTCCCCTCTCCAAACCCCGCCCTCCTCAGGCTCCACCCCAAAAATCTCCAGGTATTTCCCAACCCCTAGCTGGCAACCCTAGGGAGGGGTGAGATTGGATCTAGTTACAGTGTCAAAAGATCTGGGATAGGAGATTTTGTCCCCCCCAAAAAAGAGCCAGTGTGGTGTAGTGGTTAATAGGTGTGGGCTCTAATCTGGAGAACCAGGTTCGATTCCCCGTTCCTCCACATGAGTGGTGGACTCTAATCTGGGGAACCAGGTTGGTTTCCCCACTCCTACATATGAAACGTTCTGGAGACCTTGGGCTAGTCACACTTCTCTGGGAACTCTCTCAGTTTCACCTATCTCACCTATTCTCCTTTAGAAAGGTAGAGAAGATCGACACATAAATACCAACTCTTCAGGTGGCAGGGAAGAAGAAGAAGAGATGGTTTTTACATGCCGACTTTCCCTACCGCTTAAGGGAGACTCAAACCAGCTTACAATCACCTTTCCCTTCCCCTCCCCACAACAGACACCCTGTGAGGTAGGTGGGCCTGAGAGAGCTGTAACTTGCCCAAGGTCACTCAGCTGGCTTCGTGTGCAGGAGTGGGGGAAACAAATCCAGTTCATCAGATTAGCCTCCGCCGCTCATGTGGAGGAGTGGGGAATCAAACTCCGTTCTCCAGATCAGACTCCACAGCTCCAAACCACCGCTCTCCAGCATGGAGGGAGGGAAGGTAGCATAGTAGCATGGAAGGCAGCATGGTATAGCCCGATCTCGTCAGATCTCAGAAGCAAAGCAGGGTTGGGACTTGCAAGCAAGACCTCCAAGGAAGGGTAAGCAGAGGAAGGCGATGGCAAACCACCTCTGCTTAATAACTTGCCTTCAAAGCCCCTTGCTGGTGTTGCCATAAGTCAGCTGAGACTTAACGGCACTTTACACACACAATGGGTGGTGGCAGCTGCAAATCATAGTAGGTGATACAGGGCAAAATGGTTTGGAGCGGTGGACTCTGATCTGGAGAACTGGGTTGGTTTCCCCACTCCTACACATGAAGCCAGCTGGGGAACCTTGGGCTAGTCACAGCTCTCTTAGAGCTCTCTCGGCCCCACCTACTTCACAGGGTGTCTGTTGTGGGGAGGGGAAGGAGATTGAAAGAGAAAGTCGGCATATAAAATCATCATCATCATCATCATCTTCTTCCTCCTCCTCCTCCACCTTGGTCCATCAAAGTCAGTATTGTCTACTCAGACTGGCAGTGGCTCTCCAGGGTCTCAGGCAAAGGTCTTTCACATCACCTACTTGCCTAGTCCTTTGACCTGGAGATGCTGGGATTGAACCTGGGACCTTCTGCATTCCAAGCAGATGCTCTACCACTGCTGCCCTGGGGAAGTTTTAAGTTTCATGAACAGAAGGGCTGGCATCATTTGCTACTAGCAACTGGTATTCATATCTCTGTACATGGAAGTCCCATCCCACTCCAGTTCTACCTCTGGTGCTTCCACCATTTCCACCACCCCAGCCAAGATAACAGCCTGCCTCTTGTCCCCATGCCCCTCCCAACTCTAAATTTGTTACCATCTGTTTGGCGGTCCCTGCTGAGTGACAGCTTGTCCCCCGGCTAAGCGGCGTTTCCAACTTGGCTCCTCAGCCGGCCGTGAGCCCCAGCATTAGCCGAACTTCTTGGGTTGTAATCCGTGCAAAAGGCGGATTAGACACAGCCTTTTGTGTTTTTGATCCAGCATCAAGGCACACTTACTTCTCCCTACCGGAGACAAGCAGCTTATTAGGGAAAGAGCCAGGAAAGCTCCTTTATGGCAAATCGGGGGAATATGGGCCATGCTGTGCCCCCCAGCCCTTAATACATTATCAGGGAATAGAAGTAACCCCCACCCAAGCATCAAGACATAGGCAAGCTTTTAAGAGCGGTGACATCCCTTTTTCCTACCGCCCAAAGACCGACTTCACAATTTGCCGAGATAACAGAAGGTTGTTGATAGAACTGACACTAGCCAGTACACAACCTCAGATACTTCACATAGACCATTCTGGAAACTGGAATGACAGACGTCGATCACATCTCACAACAGTGTCTTCACCCACAGCTTGTGACCAGCTTGGTAACTTACATTGCAGACAGGCGTTCCGGTGAGTCGTCCATCTTGTCTGTTGTGAAGAGGGAGGGCCGTTTGCTTTACCAAAAACCATCATACATGTTCAGATCCTTCACACGTCCCCTCACAAACATGAGAATATTTTAGAAATGGGTTGCAAACCTCCTTTGGGGACTGGTGGGGGGAAGTGGAAAGTGTGTTCGCGGTGTCTTGGGTGCTGGTCAATAGACATCTTCAGCGGCCAGAAGAGATTTTTCTGGAAACATGTCAAAAGGGAGTCCACCCAAGAAGAGGAAAAGGTCCTTGCTAACTTACCCCACTGCTTAAAAAAAAGAGGCAGCATATTTTTGGGTGCCATTAAGGGTGGGAGATGGGTGGTTCACATCCAGAGCAGGAACCAATCAGCTAGGAAGCTCTTCAATGCAAGAAGAATTCCCATGAAGCTCTGGTTTGTTCCAGTGAAGTTTGCCCAGAGCTGTTTCTCAGTGAATGGTGTCCCCTGAGATGCAATTATATATGAAGAGGCAGCACAGTTTAGCATCTCCAACCAGCCAACAATTTAATGGTTCAAGCAATAAAGGCGTACACAGTCAGGAAACCACTACTTGGCTTCAGATGGCTGATAAAATCCAATTCCTCTCGTAAACTTTGGCCTTTTATGCCTGGGTAGTTTCCATTGCTGCTGGCTTGATGTACAGTACTTGAACTTGAATTTTCAAATCACTATGCACAGGGGCTTTTTCCTCCGAAGAAATTCCCAAAGTACCTGGGGTTAAATTTATGCATCACAAGGGAAAATGTGGAGCTTCATAACTAATGACATATGTGTTATTCCCCTCCCTCTTCAAATATCGCTTTGTGATTGGCTGTATATTTTTTTAAAATACGTCACCAGCCCCCCACCAGCCATGTGGCAGGATTCTTTCATTTTAACTGAACCAAGTAGCTGCAATTCACCGCAAACCCTCCCTCACCCCTGACTTTGTCTTCTGTTTTCCTCTGTTTTCTTTTCCCGGTCACTTTCTGTTGTTTGAATTCCCACCCCCCATGCGGCCCTTTTGACAACGTTCTTCTCTTCTTCTGTGCATCCACGAGCTGTGTATGTGTGTGTTTGGGGGTTGTCTGTTTGTGTGTCTCCACATCATCTAGACTGGGTAAGCGTTTTCTGTTTTCTCACGGCCAAAAGCCTGAAACTGACACACTCGCTGTGAAACTGACCAAATAAGCAGCTGCAAAGGTCCTTTGTGATTATTTCAGCATTCTGGCTATCGTATATACTCGGGTATAAGCCGATCCGAGTATAAGCTGACCCCCCAAATTTGAGGCCAGAAAAGGGAATTTCTTATTGACCCGCGTATAAGCCGAGAGTCAATAAGAAATTCCCTTTACCGGCAATGCTGCACTCTAAAATGGCAGCCGCCATTTTAGAGCACAGGGCCCCTGCCCCAGATCGCCCTCCCGCCGGCCTCCTGGGCCCTCCCGACCCACCCCAACCCACCCCGACCCCAGTGCCATCCAAGGGGGGGAGGGGGAAGAGCCCCTGAACCCCCTACTCACCCGGAGAGGTGGCGAAGTGGAGGCGGCGGCGGCGCCGTCTTCCTGGGCCGGCAGGAGGCCCCTCCAGGCCGCTGCCAGCCCAGGAAGGCCAATGCTGGCCGGAGGAAGGCGCCCGGGCGCGTGGGCGGCAGCGGCGCGGCCAGCAGGGGCCTCCTGCCGGCCCAGAAAGACTACTGCCGGCCGGGGAAAGGTGCAGGGGCGATGGCGGCGGTGATGGCGGTAAGTTCCCCCCTCCCCCCCTACCGTATTGATCCGCGTATAAGCCGAGTTCGGCTTTTTCAGCCCTTTTTTTGGGCTGAAAAACTCGGCTTATACGCGAGTATATACGGTAGTAGCACACCAAAAAAACCCCCGTTTGATCAGGCTGAGGTCTGAAACTGACCACACTCACTGTGAAACTGACCAAATAAGCAGCCTGGTAGTATTCCAGCTTCAAAGGGAGGGGCTGGATGGGAGGGGAAGACAAGTGGGAGGGAGAAGCGAGAGCTGGCATGGAGAGAAAACCCCAAATTGACAGGTATGCACAGGACCAGCTTTCGATTTGGGATTGAGGCAGACTTTAAACTCGGGGTAAAACAGCATCCCCAAAACAGGGAAAATGCAAGGGGAGAGCGAGGCAACTTCTAAAGGTCAGAAAATACATGCATAATGAAAACAAAAGCCCGAAGTACTCAGGGCTTGACCCGTGCATAAAAGGCCTTTGGCTCCACTCACTTCTGCTTTGCCATTCTGGCTCCACCTCCCAATTGGGGGGCAGGACTATATATGTTTGAAATCAAAAGCTAGCATTTACACACACACCCTTTCAGGCTTAGCTCTGGATATCTATGGTTTGGTGACATCACGAACAAGGCTTGGCGTCAACAAAGCAAAGAATCTCAGGTGTAGGGAAAGGCCTTTTTCTGCCGGAGACTCTGGAGAGCTCCTACCAATCAGCGGAGATGGCACCTGGCTGTCTGGACCGATATGGGTGAGGTAGCTTCACTTTCCTGCATGCATAAATGGAAAGATGGCGAACCTGAGCAAATTAGGAGAAAGGTGTGGCAAGGCTGCAGCACGTGACAATCTCCACACCATCTCCATAAAGCCTTTGGCCCCAGGGTCGCTGGCTGACCCTGATCGAAACAAAAACATGGCAGTCTCAGAGGGCAGAATAGAAAGAACATGGTTAGCATGGCATCTCCCTCTTTCAGTCCCTAGGAGTCACTGTGGAGCAGCTGTTTGCCTCAGGGGTATTCTTCATGGAGATTTGCTACTGTTTCGACGCTGATTTGCGTTGGAGTAAAATTTTGGTTATTCACTGCAGATCCGTGTTTTCCCCCACTGAGCAAAATAAGCCGGGTTAAAAGAGAGGCAATCCAAACCACTTTTGAGACGACCTTTCCTGTGAACGCGTGTTTTGTTGCGCGGATGCCCATGAAAAAATGTTTGCTTCGCTCCCCGGGACGTCTCCTTTCTCCTCCCCCAAGAACGGTGATTGGCTGGGGGAGTTTCTTGCTCGGACAAGAATACCGCCCCTTTTGCTGCCTGCCTGCCTAGAGTCCTGGCACTTCTCTCCCTCCGTCCCGGAGGCTGGCGGGCGGGCACGCGGCACGCCTTCCCCGCCCCTCGCCCGGGTTGGGCCTTGGAGCTGGGCCCACACCTCCAAGCCCAGGGGGACGTCGGACGGACGGTTCCAGGGGGAGACTGGCGGGGCCACGCCATGTGCTCCTCGCGTGCTGGGGTGGTGGTGGTGGCAGCTCGGTCTAGGGCAGCTGGACCCGTGGGGGGGGATGTTCAAGGGAAGGGGCTGTTGGCCCCTCTGCCCCAGAGGGGAGGGGGGATTTTTAAGAAATCGGATGGGAAAAATGTGCATCCTGAGAGCGGAAAACCCAAGGCGAAACTCCCCCCCATCACTCTTCTGAAGAGGGGCGGCCAGCCTGCTCTCATCTCCCTCCTCTCTCTCGATGCACTGTGGCCGGATCATGGCTGGCGCGCAATCCAGGGGCCTTCTTTCCTCTCCCCCCCCCCGCCATGCACACTGGCTGGATCGGGGCTGGCACGCAAGCTAGGAGCCCTCCTGTCTCTCACGATGCAATGTGGCCGGATCATGGCCAGGGCGCAATCCAGGGGCCTTCTATCCCCCCCCCACCATTCCCACTTTCAGCTAAACACTTCTCTGGGCACATGGATTCCCTGCCCCCCCCCCATCCTGTCTATCATTACAGGGCAATGGGTTCCACACCTATAGAAAATAGAGGGAAGCTTTGAGGAAAGCGCTGCCTTGCCCCCCCCCCCCAATTTGGAATCTGACTGTTCCAAAAGCAGAACAGAGCGAGGGTGGAAGAGAAATGGAGGAGACCAGAGGGACTGGTGCTTGTTTTTTGCGCTGGGGCTGGTGAACCGCACGAGGTAATCTGATGGCGGAGTTGGGGCGGAGCTGGGGGCAGTACCCTTGGAAGCATGGTGTAGCAGCGTTGCTAGCCCGTGCCTGGCAACCAGTAGGATTGGGGGGTTGGAGACACACAGGAATGGCATTGCACAATGTCATTTCTAGCTAAACCTTTCCCCCTGGAAGGGACATCTCCATGGTGCTCTAGGAATCTCCCCAATCTCTATTGTTATTAGCATAGAGATCAAGAGGATTCCTAGAGCATCAAATGACACAGTGATGTCAGGTCCAGCCTTTTTGGCTGGAAATGATGTTGCAGCATCACTATGCCCACCTAGGGTTGACAGTCATGCCCCCAGAAACCACTGGGAGATGGGGGGGGGGAGGAGTGGGAAACATAGAGTTTCAGGGTCAGAGCTAGAGTTGCCCCAGCACGATGGTAGCACTTCTGGGTCCCACATCATCATGTGGCTATAAGAGTTGCTATCCCCCTTGTTTGGCCAGCCTGCTTCCATCTGCCAACCAGCTGAGCATTGGCAGGTAGCAGCCATAATTGCCAGGGATTTGTCCGCCATAAGCAGGCACCTGGCAAGCCGATCCCCACCCCACCCCACTGATCAACTGCAAGGGGATAGGGAATGCCAAACTCCAGGTACTAGCTGGAGAACCCCCGCTATTACAACTGATCTCCAGCTGATAGAGATCAGGTTCCCTGGAGCA
Source organism: Euleptes europaea (assembly GCF_029931775.1). Taxonomy (NCBI): domain Eukaryota; kingdom Metazoa; phylum Chordata; class Lepidosauria; order Squamata; family Sphaerodactylidae; genus Euleptes; species Euleptes europaea. Next base: position 11,723,549 of record NC_079313.1, on the reverse strand, counting down.
AATGGCTGTTTTGGCTATTCAGCTCTATGGCATTGAAGTCCCTCCCCTCCCCAAATCCCGCCCTCCTCGGCCTCCGCCCCGAAAACCTCCAGGTATTTCCCAAACCGGAGCTGGCAACCATACACCATTCAAAGTTAGCAATCAGGCATTATTGCGGGGGAATGCCCACTTGTTTATGACCCTGCTAGGTAGGGTTGCCAGGTCCCTCTTCCCCACTGATGGGAGGTTTTTGGGGCAGGGCCTGAGGAGGGCGGGGTTTGGGGAGGGGGGGACTTCAGTGCCACAGAGTCCAATTGCCAAGGCGGCCATTTTCTCCAGGGGACCTGATCTCTATCAGCTGGAGAGCAGTTGTAATAGCAGATCTCCAGCTAGTACCTGGAGGTTGCCAACCCTAGATTCGGAAGTGCTTCACAAAAACCCAGGAGCTGTTATCTTTGTGTCTGCAGGGAGCATAGGGTTTCCAGCTCTAGGTTGGGGAAATAGCTGCTTTGGCAATTGGACTCTATGGCAACTTGCCAGGTCCCTCTTCGCCACCAGCGGGGGATTTTGGGGATGGAGCCTGAGGAGGGCAGGGTTTGGGGAGGGACTTCAATACCATAGAGGCCAATTGCCAAAGCGGCCATTTTCTCCAGGGGAACTGATCCCTGTGGCCTGGAGATCAGTGGTAATAATTGGAGATCTCCAGCCACCACCTGGAGGTTGGCAACCCTAAGGGATCTCCCGTTCAGACAGAGTTGTCTCCATTGTAGGAGGGAGCTTGGCTTGCAACCTTCCCCACATTCTGTGATTGACCCCAGGCCTCCGTGGCAGCCATTTTGTGATCGGTGCTAGCCACGTGGCGGCTATTTTGTGATGGTGCTAGGCTTGCTAGTTGCCTGCTGATGGCAGGCAAGCTCCCATCTGTACGCCCTCAATGGAATGATGGTGAGATGACTTGACCACATCAAGTCATACTGGGAATTTCCCTAGTCTCTATGGTCTTTATCATAACGATCAGGAGAATTCCTAGGGTGCCACCCGACGTTGTGATGTCCCTTTCAGGTCTTTCCCCGGAAGGGACTCACTGCTTTGCACAACACTCCCATTTCCCACCCCCAAATCTCCTAGATTTGCTAGCTTCAGGCCTAGCAACCCTAAGTAGCACTAGGGTTGTCACCAGAAGGCTGGCAAATATTGGGAGCTTTGGGGGGCAGAGCTAGGCATTGCACAGCATCACATGATGCTGCAAGATCCCTTCCAGTTGCGTAACCGGAAGGGACGCCATGTAGGCTGTGGCTCAGTTTGTAGAGCATCTGCTTGGCATGCAGAAGGCCCAGGTTCAATCCCCGCCATCTCCAGCGAAAGGGACTAGGCAAGTAGGGGATGTGAAAAACCTCTACCTAAGGTTGCCAACCTCCAGATGGTAGCTGGAGATCTCCCGCTATTGCAACTGATCTCCGGGCGACAGAGATCAGTCCCCCTGGAGAAAAGGGCCACTTTGGCCATTGGACTCTATGGCATTGAAGTCCCTCCCTTCTCCAAAGCCCTCCCTCTTCAGGCTTCACCCCCAAAATCTCCAGGTATTTCCAACCCGGAGCTGGCAACCCTACCTCTACCTGAGACCCCAGAGGGCCACTGCTGGTCTGAGTAGACAATGCTGACTTTGATGAACCAGGAGGGTCTGATTCAGTATAAGGCAGCTTCACGTGTTCACTATGACAATGCTGCAGTAGTAATCCCCCAGATCTCTATGATAAAAACCATAGAGATTCCAGGCATCCTCAGAATTCCAAAAGTACCCACCGCCTCAATAAGATTGGAGCCCCCCCCCCCGGTCTAATGCCAGGGGCTTCCTGCCCCACCAGAACTTCCATCATAAACAGAAGAGAATGGTACCCAATGGTTAGACAAGACAACCAAGCCACTGTTCAAGCAAACGGGGAGAGGACAAGTAAATGGACACGAAACCAAGATCCGAGAGAAAAAAAAATCTATTAGTGCAAAAAATGAATAGTTTATCTATTACAGTACAATATATGGAAAGGAACATACAATTGATTTGATTTTAGTCAACAACCAATCCTGAACAATAGAAGAAAAATCAAATGTAACTTTTCATTATTTTTTCTCTTTTTCTTTTTGTAAATTCTTGTTTTTCTTTAAACGAACACAAAATATCCTGGGAAAGAGAACACATTTGTCTCACCCGCAAGCCTGAACTTAAGTGCCCCAGGTGTCCATCGAAAAAAAAAAAGTTATAAATTTCATCTGATAAAAACCCCTAAGGCCTCCAAACAAATCCTCAACCCTTTCCTGAATTGGTACCCCTTGAGGGGATTTCGATAGCAGTCAAGAAATACCTGGTGCTAGCTAGAAAAAGAGAGACAGAGAAAGAAAAAAAATGATCTGGAAGAGAGGAACAGGAAAAAAAATTCAGCAGAAACAAGGCCCGAAGAAGTGACTGAGAAGAATCTCACTCCAAAAAGATGTCTTGATACGAAGGAAGCTTTGAAAGAGGGATGAAGAGAAGCCATCTCAACCATGCAGGTTCCTGGTTCCAAGCTTTTGAGCTGGGCCTTTCCCCCACTCCAACAAAGGATGGGACAGAAAAGGGAAGGTTATGCTGGACATTCAGTGTACAGCCAGCTGATACTGGATGATAGGTTTCTTTGGGTGGAAACGAAGAACCAAGACTACCTTCTCCCCTACCTTTTCAAACGCAACCTCAGCATTCTCTAAGGAACCTCGAGAAGTGCCACAGGGCACATCTACATTACAACTCCTCAAACTGGTTTTGCACCTGTTTAAAAGGGCTCACCACCATTCACGAGAGCAAACCCGCAAAACAAACCCGCCTGTATCTTTAACATTCCATCTATTGGCATTTTAACTTCCTAAAGAAGTTGTGTCTCTCTATTGCGATATCCCATATTGTCCAGAAACACAGACGAGAGCTCTGTTGGCTTCTTTTCTTTGGTTTGTATCTGCAATGGGAGTTCCGGCCATCTTCCTTTGTCAAGGATCCATCTTAGCTGGGACAGCACCAACGTCACCCTGTTCCATAGGCCCATATCACTTTGAACTGGATCCAAACCGGGGAGGAGAAGAACCCCAAGCAAACAGCACCTCCGTTATGTTTACCCTGACTCACTGGCAAAATGTGGCACTGCAGGCCAGAGTTAGCTGAAGAACTGTCTGTGAGGCACGGCGGACTCCAGAGAAAATGGCTTCCTTCCTTTCATCCTTCCCAAGCTTCCACGAGCAACGTGGGAAGAACCTAATGGCTTGGTTAGGAGCTAGGATTTTGGAAATTTTTCCCAAGTTAAAGAAAAAAAAAAACCCTTCCCAGAGTTGAAGGGGTGTCAAGTCGAGGCGGGCTAGACTCAACTAGGACATGTGGCCGAGATGGACCCTACCTGGAAACCCTTATTCCCCTCCCCCCTCCCTGATTTAACCATGAGGAGGGGGAACCTAAGCGGAAACAGAAAATTCTTGTACTTGGCCACTGCATTGGAACAGATCTGTGGTTCAAATCATCTCCCATTGTCCTGCCAAGACGAAAGGCATGGTGTGTATGTGTGTGGGGGGGCTGCTGTGGGAAAGAAATGGAAGAGGTGCTTTGACGGGGCTCAAGGTGGGGGGAACGGGTCATCCCCCCACCCATGGAAGACTTCTATGCACACAAGAGTCATGGATGACACACATTCCATGTTCTCTTCCAACTCTCAAGACATCAGTGGTAGGCAATGGGAAAAAACAACGACATTATGGTAGGCTACTCTCCAAATACCCGCAAAAATCCTACAATGGGACGAATGGCTAGGGATTTTTACACGCACCAAGTTGCGATGGATGTCACAGAGTAGGTAGCAGCTTCAAGGCAGAGTGAAGTCAGTGGGATTAAGGCTACCAATGCTCAATTCTATGCACATTGAAGCAGAAGTAAGTCCTACTGAGTTCAGTAGGGCTTACTCTCAAATAAGCGGGCCCAGGACTGCTTCTCGCTGCTTGCCAGGTCCTCCCTCAAAGGCTAGTTTAAGCCTTCCGTCACATTGAACAACTCCTGGATGGGGTTTTATGTTTATTGTTTTTATGTTCTTTCCCAGTATCTGGTAATAACTGAATGTGAGAATTGAGCCAAGCTACTTTTTTTTGTTTCAAAAGTAGGTAGGTCTGAGCGAGATGCCAACCACGTATCTGTGGAAGGGAGTTTGGCTGAAGCAAGACAAGTCTTGTTTCACAGGGGAAGAGACTTCAAGTTGACCTCTGCCAATTGGAGGTGGTCGGTCACTTCTAAAGGAATCGGCCAGAATCTAACCCCGTGCCCGCAAGGGAACTCCTTGTGTCTCTTGGAAGCAGTCACTCCCTCCAGCCCCATACAACTTAACAACCAACCAAGGGCCTTTTGAAAGCTACAGGTGAAAGAGGTTCCGACGGTTGGAGGAACCAAGTCAGATATCGATTAGGGCACAGCTAAAAATTCATGAGCGATTTTAAGGAGTTTCCATCTCTATATACATCTTCCGTTCAGACTACCAAACTGTTATTTTTTTTTAACTTTTTCTTTGGAGCTTTCTTTAAAAAAAAGAAAGAAAAGTGAATACAAAACAAAGCGCTATCAGCAGTAGATTACGTCACTTTTTAAAAAGTGGGTCTTATATATACAATAATGAAAGAACTGTGGTATCTTTCTAATTATATATATATATATATATATATATAATATACTCTTATTTTATTTTAAGCCCCCCCCCCCGGTTCCCGCAAAAGTGCATTTAATAATATATATATATATTTGTTTGGTACTCATCTCCCAATTTTTTTCTAAGAAAATTATCAAAACATACAACCTATGGAATGTCTTTTCTGCGCGACGCCTGCCTTGACAACACATAAATTAGTCATTTATGGGATTTTTGTTTCAAAGAAAAAAGAGATGAATTTTCAAGTGCTCTGGATAGATTATTCTCTTTATATATAACAATAATGATATACTATGGATAAAGGTGTAAGAAAAGTGGCCCCATCTGTAATAACCTCTCTTCTTTGCATCTCAATTTTTTTTCCCCCTGGAAGGAGGGCCAAGACAATTTTAAGACTTCCCTTCCCAGATTAAGTTTAAACTCTCTTTGTATGCACATATATACTCATATATTTTAATATATATATATATATATATATATACACACACACACACACACTATATATATATATATATATATATATATATATATATATATATGTATGTATGTATGTATATATGTGTATATGTATATGTGTGTGTGTGTGTGTGTATGTATATATATATATACACACACACACACACATACATATACACATATACACATACACATATACATATATATATATATAGTGTGTGTGTGTGTGTGTGTGTGTGTGTGTGTATATATATATATATATATATATATATATATATATATATCTTAAACATAGCTTCAGCATAGCATCTCACAAACGTTCACCATCCGTTAAAAAGGAACCTCAATGGGTACCCACCTAAGGATGCTAATCTCATGCTGACGACTTTTAAATAATAATAAAAAAATTATAAGTGTTCTTCTTAATCTTATACTGAAAATATAAATAGATCTATAGTTTCATTTCAAATAGTAGAACTGGGCCGCTTGAGCAAGAGAGTCAAAGAGAATGGGGATTTGGGGGAAACAGACACAGCTACTTCCCATCATGACAGAAATAATAAAACAGAGCCTAATTCACACCGAGGAATAAAAAGATAAGGATGTGTTTGAAGGAAGATATGGAGATTTCACTAAATCTAAACACGAAGCCAGGGATACCCCACCCCCTAACACACACACACACAACTCCATGTCAATTTCCTCTCCATCTTTGAATGAGTCAACTCAGCAAGTCTCTAAGGCTATTACCTAGAACTATTTATGAAATGTTTGGGGGCTGAAGGAGAAGAAAGTATGGAGAGAACATGGGGATAAAAAAGGAAGCCCTTTTCTAACTTGCAGCGAAAATCCCTTTTCTGAACATCAATTGGAAACCCAAGAGTCCCTGTGCAAACGCTCTCCGGCACACCCGAGAAAGCTCCCCCCGACCCCTAAAAAAAGTGCAACAGAACAAGATTCCCATCGGATCAAATGGGTCAGCGTTAGTGCAAAAGAGGACAGTCTATTGGTTTTTCAAGATGCTGCATCCTCCTTCTGTTATGCTTAAGGCTTTTTTGGAGGAGGGTTTTGTTTTTGTTTTTTTTACGTGATACTGATGAGGCTTCGTGAAATCAAGGTCTCTCTTCTGAAGCCCAAGACCAGGGACAAGAGACGGAGAGTTAGCAACCCATCTGCCCCTCTTTGAGAACTGGCTCCACTCCACGCCCCATAGGTGGAAGCCTAGCTCGATTAGGCCTTTCTCCAAAACTTCTCAGCACTGCAGGGTCTTCAGGAGAGAAGGGCCTTGTAAAGACCAATTTTGCTTAGAAGAAGGGTCTTGTAAGAGGAGCCAGCATTTTTGAAAAAAAGCAGGAAAGCAGGAATGGGGTTGGCCCAACTAAAAATCCACGGGTGGGAGAGGAGAACCTGACAAATTGGGATTACAGCATGACAAGACAGGGATCATTCAAACACTCACACCAGCTCCTTCCTCTGGGATGCACAGGAGATGGAAAAATCCATCCCTTGATGGTTTGTGCTCCTCAGCTGGCTAACCAGCACTTCCACATTGGGGCACTCCTAGGCAAAGAGAGGCCACTCTGAGCCTCCTAGGCAAAGAGAGATCCTAATGCAGAGAGTTCTATGGTGAAAAGAAGGGTACACTACAGAGTTTACAGCAGAACACGCTAAAAATTCATCACATCTCACCATCTTGGTGTTGAAGCGCCCTCCCGGCAGTTGTTTAGGACACAGCCACCCCTCCATCATTTACATTCACCGTTTGCTTTCTTCTTTTTTCCCGGGTGGGGGGAGAGCGGGGATAAATACATAAAAGCAATACTGCCTTGGGAGACCCCCAACGCTGTCTACTGGTACAAAAAACTGTCAAGGGAGCCACAGGGGAGAGGAGGTGCGCACAGTAGGATCAGAGGTCATGACATTTTCACAGGAACAAAGGCAAGAATAGAGTTTGTGTGTCCGAGGCATGTTTCCTTCTAGACTAAGGTGTGAGGGAGGGCAACTGCAAAATGGCACCTCTGCCATGATTGGTTCACTTCCGGCACAAAGTTGAGAAAGCTCTTTCGCGTCTCAGATCAAAACCCTACAAGCATATTGGGCTAATTCTCTTTGGTGGAACTCTTTGTTTTTCAGTGAAATGCAAGCCAACTGAGTGATCCTTGACCCCCCAATCCCGTTCTTCCACCATTCTGATTGGTGGAAGTCAAAGTAGCAATAATGGCAGATCAGAAACCCACCTCCCTATATATATATATATAAAAGAAACCGACATAGAAGACACACATACCCTCACAAGCATACAATGAAACTACATTGGCGGTTGGCATGGGGCCAAGAAATTTAAAAACAAAGCAAAAGAAAAAAAAACCAAGCAGTAAAGGAAACATTTTTGTATCTGTATTTTTGTGTGTGGTTGTTATTCAAAAGCTTTTTCGTCTTATTCCTGAAATGCGGCAAAATCAGCAGTTTCTTTGGCAACACCTTATCACAACCTGCTTTTTTGTAAAAAATAAAATAAGAATTTTTAAAAAATCAAAATTCTTTATGTACAGGATGTAATTTGAAGAAGAGGGCTTGCATGCAGAGCTATCTTTTGTGGTGTTGCTGCTCACACAAAGGGGTGTTAGAAGGTTAAGGCAGAAACGGAGAAGGTAATTTTTTTTAATCTCTCTTTTTAGTGCAAACACACCAAGGTTTGTGTTAAAGTGTTGCCAGCACATATATTCAAATTTTAGCCCCACCCCAAGAGTTTCTTTGGATTCCACCCACCCCCACCCCCTCGACCACTAACAGGGGGAAAAGAAAACCCCATTATGAACAAGGTGCGGTATCTCGGTTTAGAAGAAAATAATATGGGCGAAAAGGGACAGATCTACACTACGAAACCAGTTGATTACCCATTTAACTGTCATGGCTTCCTCCACAGAAACCTGGGAGTTGTACTTTGGAGAGGGATGCAGAATTCTCAGTTAGAGATCCCCCCCCCCAGCCTTCCCTTGGCAGAACTACAAACACTTCCCATAGTTCCCTGGGGCAAGGGCATGACAGCTAAACCAATTTAAAGCTGTACTGTAGATGGTCCAAATGGTACCAGCTAATTAACCAGCCTCTGCTGAGTCTGAAAAACAAGGAAAAACTGGGAGATGGAAGATGAGAAAAGTGGAATACGGGTGCTTGGAACCAGATTGCGGTTTGTCCGAACCTACAAATGGCCAACAGAGTCCAGGGTTGTTGTTTTTTTGAGTGGTTTGTTTGGAAACAGGAAGTCTCGCACCGACTCGGAATGAATAGGGGACCCTCCTTGACTTGACTGGGAAGCCAAGAATTGACTTCTTCTCCGCGATGTAGATTTCCAATCAGAAAGGAACATTGCTCCTCCTTCCCCTGTCTTCCACCGTTTCTTGATCATCGCACCAATCCATGACAGAAGACAGCCCCTTCAGAAAGGGTAAGTTAGACTTGACACAGAAAACATGCAGAGGGTTGGGTTCCTCGGGGCAAGGGTAATATCCCAATCTCTTTGGGGGGAGGGAAATCTCTTGGACTGCCCATACTGGGTGGGAGAGGGAACATTTTGTTTCTTAATGGATTCTAGGTGGCTTTGAAAGGAAACAGGGAGGGGAAAACACAAAATGTGAAACAGCCATGGAGACAGAGGCGTAAAACAAACTGGAAGAGATACCACAACTTCTGATTACAATGCAGAACTTCATGTAGCTATCTATTTACAAAGTCCACGCTAGTTTTGCATATGAGATAGTTTAGTCAGTGCTAAGCCAAGGATCTCCGTTGAAGGTGAGGTTGGGGGTGGTGTAGGACCGAATTGACATGTCCGTCTAAGTACCCGGGACCTTCTTCTGATTCCTTTGTATGAGCTAGATTGGTCGAGAGGGAGGAAGAAGCGAACGGGCAGAGGAATTTAGACGTTTTGTTGACGAAATCACTGAATTGGAAAAAAGGCATTGGATGGGGAAAAGAGAAGCGGGGTTGCTAGAAACACACCCTTAAGATTTGCTGCAGTTCAGGCATCACAAGATCAGTGGACCCCATCATGGTGACGGCACTCGGCTGTTCCAGAAACCTCATTGTTATCTCTCCAAAACGGATTTTCTACCTGATCTTGCGTATGCCAGAACTATCGCTGCTGGCAGCTCTTACTCATTGGTTCAACAGCAAAACATGGAACATGTTGGTTGTCAAATGTCCCCATGCTCTTATTCCAAAGTCTTTCCTGGTTTCTGGCTCTCAAACACCATTTTTTTGGTTTCTCTCGTTTAATAGATGCGTGAGAGAGCTAGTTATAAGCCAATTATATATATAGTAGGGTGGAGGCTGTTCTCCATGACTGGGGTCTTTTTTTTGTAGTTTGTAGTTTGTGTGTTTTGTTTTTTCTTCCTGGGCGTCAGAAATTATTTCTAGACTTTGTTCCATGATGGAACATTGTCTTGGCCATCTCAGCCTCAAAACCAAAATTGGATTTTGGGGGTGACTATTTGGCCCGTTAGCCCACAGGGGCTTAACGAGAAAGGATGATAAACTCAGCTCTCTCTTTTTGTGCTGCAAATGTGATCTAAAGCTGGTCTGTATTTTGAGAGAGCTTGCCTCAATTGAAACCAGATCCAAGCTCTTCCTCAACACTTTCAACTTTGAGTGACTCAGGAGGGAATTTGTAACATTCTTCTTAGATGGTACTCTTAGATATCCAGGAAAATAAAGGTGAATAGCCACAGGTTGAAAACATTCTGGAAGGCATTTTCAGTCAGCACTCATCAGCCTCAACCAAAAACCCAGGGCCCAAGGTGGTAGAAAACCTGTCTTGGGAGAGGAATGACAAGATGCCAAGTTTTTAAAGTTTGCCCTACTTTAAGAAGGTCCCGGGACTGAGATTCAGGATGAATGATGGGGAGTCCAAATTAGGAAACATACAGGCCAGCACTGGCTATAAGACATTTTTTTTAAAAAAGGAGGGGGAAAAACCATACACAAAATAACCCATGATTCCTGCCTAAAAATTCAAGCTTCCATTTTTTTATATTTATGTTTTTTGAAGTGCAAATCACTTCTGAGGGTTGTTTAAAATTTTGCTGTGTCACAGAATCTAATTAACTGCAATCCTCCCAGTTTTGTATCCAAACAAATCTGCTAAACCAAAAACAGTGGATTCCATTTAAAGTCCCTCTCTCTTTCGTTCTCGCTCTCAATATATAGATATATATATACATTTTTTTCTCTTACAAAAATAAATTCAATTTTAGGAATTATTTTAATAAAAACAATAAACAACAATAAATTTCTCTCCGTAGAAGATGGTTTCAACGTGTAAACATATTTTGCTGCTTTTTTATATATATTTTTAAATTAAGATAAAGTGATTTCAAAGTACCCGTTCCATTGCAAAGTGCTAAGACTTCTTTGTTTCTAATCTTTTTTTGTGATTTTTTATTGCTTTTTCTATATTAAATAAACATCCCACCCAACTCTGATTCTTTCTCCCCCTCTCACACTTTCCTCAAAACACACACAATACTCCCTGTTCAGTTACATTCGCCAAACGGTTCACCTTTTCAATATTAAATTTTTAAAAAATCTTAAAAGTGCTTCTTCTTCTTTTAAATAAAAAGGACTAAAATTTCTCTGACTTTTTATGCTGTGCATTTATAAAACTCTGAAATGGCTAAAAGGTGCCTTGGTTCTTTAGCTTAAGAGGGAGATGTGCCATTTATAAACCTGATGTAGCTGTTGTGTTACCTAAATCCTGCTCCTTCTAGATAGGGGAAGGGGAGGGAATCAGTCTGTCAAAGCCAGCTTTGTACCACACACCTTGCATGGTCCAAATTGGCACGCCTTAGTGCAACTCAAGTCTCAAAAACTGGGGAAGGGATGCGTGACGTCGAGATCCCTGGGCCTTGCCTTTAGCTTTAATGGGTCCATTCGGACGAGCTTGATTTGTGCTAAGAGTCTGGCATCTTTGATATGAGGGCCAAACCCCACATATTTGGTACCGAAAAAGGGCAGTGGGGGAGGGGGAAAAGGGGAAGAGGGAAAGTTTAGAGAATTGTTGTACTTCACCAAAAGGTTGCGGATTGAAGGTCAAAGCCCCACCCCCTTTCCTGTGCTCCACCACCAAGTCACATCCCGGTTGGCATCTCCAGTTGCAATTTTCTTGGGCAAGCTCATACACCTTGGCCCTCCCCAGATAATAAGACATATTATCATTCAGGGGTTCATTTGGTGAAATACAAGTCTCCCCAGCCCGAAGTGCTCACTATAAGGGTCAAGTTCTCCCCGAATCATTCCCAAAGATTTATTTTCTTGGCGTTAGGTTTAAACCTTGCATTTTCCCACACTCAACCTGACAGAAGCAGGCACCTGACAGAAGCAGGCTGCAGGCCAGAAATTTGGCTGAGCAAGAAAAGGTGATATATGCTGACCGTTTGAGATGAGATGCGTCTTAGGAGTTTTGAAGCAAGGTAAGGTAAAGGCTGGCCCATCCCAGGAGGAAAACTGTAGGATCAAAACACCTGTGAAATTTATAGTTTCTCTCTATCCCCCCCAACACTGGAGAAGCTGAAAAACCTTGACTATGTCTTTAAACCTGATCAAGAGTGGAATGTCTTTGTGAGTTTGTAGAGAATTGTTTAAACAGTGCACCTTTCTGGAATCACTTACAAAGTAGGGTTGCCAGGTTGCTTAAATTGGTGGCCAACTGGCTGCCAATCCAGTGCCCAACTTGGAAGCAGGGATTGTGTGCGCACAACTGCGCCAACGTGAACCCATCCCTGGGTGATTACACCCAGAAGTGCCGCATCGCAACAGGCCTTTCACCACTCAATTTGAGTGGGAAAAGGCCCGTTGCGATGCGGCACTTCCCTGTGTAAACCGGAAGTGATGCAATCGCATTGGCGCAGCCATGCGCATGAGATCCTTGCCTCAGCTCCGCCCCAAAAACCTCCTGCTGGAGCCGAGGGGGGACCAGGTAACCCTATTGTACAGAAAGGTCTAGCCATGGGATGGGACTACAGTTATGTTGCTTAGGGATGAATTAGGGTTACCAGCATTGCCTCAGCAAATGCCTGGAGATTTTGAAAGCTGTGCCTGGGAAGGGTGGAATTCGGGCAGGATGTGATGTCACTTCTGGCCGATGCACTAGTATTTCCCCCTAATCTCTATGGTAAAGACCACAGAGACACAGTAAAATTCCTAGAGTGTTACTATGGTGGCCATCCTCCGCCAGTTCTGCTCCTCAACTTGTCAAGGGCAGGGGATTGGGACAGAGGCAGGGGGTTATTCACCATGGATGGGCAAAAGGCCATCCTAGGATAAAGTGTTATGTTTGAAAGTAGCATTAACTAATTGACTAAGCCTTACTGAGTCGAAGTTCTACAGTCCTCAAACTAGCATGCTGGACAGGAGTTGGGAAGAACACCCCCCTCCCAATTTTAGCAAGCGTCCGCCAAATTAAGCTGTTTAAGCTGTGTATCCACCAATAAGGCCTGGAACACACTAACAGCACAATCCTAGCCAAGTTTATTTGTATGTAAGTTGCACTGATTTCGAGGGGTCATTTCCAAGTAAGCTAAACCTAGACAGGATGCATCTAATCCTACAAATGTTAGCCAGTTTTAAGCTTCGCCTCTCAAGAAACCCTGGAATCATAGCTGGGGGAGAGGTCTCCACAGTTTCCACAGAACTACAGTTCCTATGGTCCTTTGTGTGTCAGGCAGCAATGAGCAATTACATACAATAAAAGCTGAAAATCTGAGGAAGTGTTTGGGAGGCCAGAGTGCTGCCAAAAACAGGTTGGCACTGCATCCCACCAACTGCGCATTGGGCTTGTATCCAAATGGTCACCTGCCATCCCTCGCGCCTCAGTGAAAAGGCGTGTCCTCCAACAGGGGCACCCGAGCATCCTTTGAAAGAGACCCCATGAGAGCACAGATGATGGCAGGAAAAATGGTTGGGAGTCCACAGAGAGATCCGGGCCCTGCGGGACTTAACCCAGAGCCACAGGGCCTGTAAGGCGTGGATGTTCCGCCAGGCATATGGTTGCGGCAGCAATGGTTTCCTCGATCAGTTGGCCTCCCTTTCCCATTGTCCTCCTCACTCGTTCCTCTCTGTACTATCTTTTGGCCCTCTGCCTACAATTATGACTGGCTTCCTCACCTTTGGGATTGACTTTTATTGTAGTAGTAGGTATAAATTGGACGGCCGTTTTAATCTGTATTGAACGTGTTCTAAATTTGCATAGTAACTTAAGTTTTAACGTATATTGTACGGCATGTATTGTTGGAAGGCGTCCTGAGCCCATCTTGGGATGGGAAAGGGTGGGGTACAAATGGAATAAAATAAATAAAAATAAAAATAACAGAACTCCCTGACACAAGAACGGCTTACCGTTAACGTGGAGATCCACGGCTGACTGCGCCCAATCATCTAGGCTCAACTATAATAGGAAGGCTGCACTTCAGCCGAATTTTGAAATTGTGGGAGGCACCGATTCCCCCCTCTTCTATAACTCGCAATGCCTCAACATAGAGAAAAGCAATTTGCATGCAAACAGCTAATGGAGGGGCGACGGGATGATGATAACTTGGAAATCCAAAGAGATCCAAAGCCTCCCGATATCCACCTGATCAAAGGAGGTGGCAACTCTGTTCTCCAAGGACATTCTCAGGAAATGAGCACTTTGGGCTTGGGGGGTGGGGTGTAGGGGAGAAGTTGGGGAAGGGGGTGGGAGGGGAGAGATGATGCATTTGCCAAGAGGGGAAAAAGTATTTCCAAGGACTTCTGGCACATTGTCCTCCCTGCTTTTCCATCCTCGAGAACATTCTACTAGCTAAAATAGATAAAATCTCCAATATATTATATCTATATGTGTGTGTGTTACTTTAACAAACTAAACTCTGGAAGCTTCATTTCATACTTTATAGACATCTTAACCCCCCGCCTCCAAATATCTCTTCTCAAAGGGCGAAAAAAAGCTTAAAAATTAATCTGTGGCTCTAAAAGGTTAGAATAATTGGTTATTACGGGAAGATCACAAAACAGAGATATAGCATCAATCTATAAGGCTATTTTTTTTCCCACAAAAGGGCAAGGAAACCATAACTTTCAAGGAGCATTGGAGGAAAGGTATAACTAGATTTTGTGACACGGGTTGGTTGGTTATTATAATTTTTTTTTTTTTTTGGTTTAGGAGAGTTCTTGCGCGTTACCCTCAGATGAACCCCCTACTACATTCAAACTTCCTGACGCCGCTTCGGCGTTCGAGCTATCTTCAAGGTGCTGTCCCGGGCAGTCCTGCGGCGGGCTGGCATCCTGCGATTCTTGTGCCTCATCGCCGCCCGCGAAGCTTCCATCGTCGGGGTTGGTGGCCGGGGTGGGCATGCCACCCACATCTCTCACCCGGGGTTTGCGGCCCCTTCTGGAAGGGATGCCGTTGCAGCCATCTTTTTTAAGGTGCCGGTGCAAGTGGTCGGAGCGGACGAAAGTCTTGAAACAGCTGTCGCACTGGTAGGGGCGCAGACCCGTGTGGACGCGCATGTGGTTCTTCAGGTCGTAGTTGTGGGCAAAAGCCGCCCCGCACTGCTGGCACAGGTAGGGCTTCTCGCCAGTATGTTTCCTCATGTGGACCTTTAGCTTGTCCTGCCTGTAGGGAAGAAAAGGAAAAAGGGGAAGGGAAAGATCGATGGAAGCGAATTAGCAATGAACTGCACAAGGACCCTGCTCCATGCATCTGGTGGTGGTAGAAAGTGCCGTTAAGTCGCAGCTGACTTATGGTGACCTCATAGAGTTTTCAAGGTGAGCGATATTCAGAGGTGATATCTAGGCAGCTTATTTTACTCATTCTGACCCGACTACAAAACTGCAAAGTCAGAAAAGGCCTTTGGCCTGCCTGGCCAATGGCCTGATTCCAGCTGTATCTTTCCAGTATCTGTACTTCTCATATTTCTGATACTTTTGACTCTCTGTCTGCCTTCTTCACCCTTCTTTACCAGCATGGTGTAGTGGTTAAGAGCAGTGGTTTGAAGCAGTGGACTCTGATCTGGAAAACCGGGTTCGATTCCCTACTCCTCCACATGAGTGGCGGATGCTAATCTGGTGAACCGGGTTGGTTTCCCCACTCCTGCACATGAAGCCAGCTGGGTGACCTTGGGCAAGTCACAGCTCTCTTAGAACTCTCTCAGCCCCATCTACCTCACAGGATGTCTGTTGTGGGGAGGGGAAGGTGATTGTAAGCCAGTTTGATTCTTCCTTAAATAGAGAAAGTCAGCATATAAAAACCAACTCTTCTTCTTTCTGAGCTCCCTCCCCCTTTGTATTGCATTTATCACCTGAGGTGCTTTCAGGGGTTTGTTGGGTGAATGTCAGAGAGGTCTTTTCTGATGCCTTTTTTTTGCTTAACCTGTTGAGCGCTTCCAGGATTCTAGTTTTAGCAAATGTAGCAATAAGGGAACATTTTATTAAACTCATATGTCGGTGGTATTTGATATCAGATAGCTTAAGGAAAATAACATCTTCTGCGTCAAATATATGCTGGAGATGTAAAAGACATATGGGTTCATTCATTCATATCTGGTGGCAATACCCAATTATAAAAGTTCATTGCAATAAGGTGTTTAAGTTAGTGAGAGACATTCTGCATATAGAAATATGAAAAGCTCCTTACATAGCTCTTTTGAATATTATTTGAATATTATGCCAGAGGGATCTCTGTTGACAAGATGTGTTTCATTGGAAATGTATTAGCTCCAGCCAGAATGTTAATAGCTTTGGCATGGAGACAGAAGCACTAGATTTTGAAAAATGGCCAAAAACCCCCCAACAAAAAACAAAAACACTATGGTATACAAATCAGAGCCAGCGTGGGGTGGTGGTTAAGAGCAGTGGACTCTAATCTGGAGAATTGGGTTTGATTTCCCACTCCTCCACATGAAGTCTGCTGGGTGACCTTGGGCCAGTCACAGTTCTCTCAGAACTCTCTCAGCCCACGCAGAGGCAGGCAATGTCAAACCACCTCTGAAGGTCTCTTGCCTTGAAATCCCTACGGGGTTGCCATAAGTCAGCTGTGACTTGACGACACACACACACACACACAAAAACTAGCCTGAACTCTTCCTAGAAGCTAAAATGACTAAACTGAGGCTGTCGTACTTTGGTCACATTATGAGAAGACAAGAGTCACTGGAAAAGACAAACATGTAGGAAGAGTGGAAGGCAGCAGGAAAAGAGGAAGACCCAACACGAGATGGATTGTCTCTATGAAGGAAGCCACAGCCTGTTAATGACTGGGCATTTTGGAAAACATTGGTTCATAGGGTCGCCTATGAACACACGCATATTATGTTAAATGTCAGGCCTACTTGCTGTGTCTCAAATAGTTTCGTTTTCTCACAGACTTTCCTCCAAGGATTGTTCAAGGACTGTTTTCCCTAAACTGCATTCCTGTTCCCTTTGAAGCTAGCTGGTGCCCGTGGGAGCTGGGATGCCTCTAGACTGTTTGAAGTAATCTCATGAGACTGTAATGCTGAACGCTTTTTTCAATGTTCCTATATTATCAAGTGCATGCCATTTCCCCCCATTGCTGTCTTTGGACTTCTAAGCTCTGCTTGCCTGTGATACCATTAAACCAACTCTTTTGGACTACTAAGTCTCCTGGTGTGGTTTTTGGTTGTCGTTGGGACAAGTGCTTACATTAAGACAGCAATCACACATCTCTTGTCTGTCAGGCTAGAGCCCCGGAGGGTTTGCCTGCCACTCGGATCGGAGCTAGGACGGTGCTCTCCAAGTGACCTACCCATGGCTGGAGCCCCGCGCAGTTCGCCCGGACCCGGGTGAGAGCGGATCTGCTCCCCAGGTGGTGGGTTCCTACTAGGAGCCCTGGAAGGCTTCCATCCTTGGTCCCTTCCTTTAGGACCAGCGACTGACGACCCCGAGCTCGTACGGGACGTTATAGCTGAGCTACATCGAACTGATGCGGAAGTTAATCGCCTGACTAGACTTGTTCGTACTCAGTGGCGTTCTCTAGCCGCGACGGTCCCCTGGATGTCTGACATCGTGGATACCAGCGCCTGCCAAGACCTCCACACCCTTGACTGGTTGCTGGAAGATGCTTGCTTGGTGGCAGAGGATTTACAATTGTTGACTAGCCTGTTGGCCGGACTAACTGCCAGTGAAACGCAGACTCTGACTACGGTCCCGATCCGTCCTGCCAGGTCTTCAGACATGGCGACCCCGGTCACACCACCACCCGAGCTCTGCCAAGTGGAGGCGAAAGCGGTGGCCACACGGGTGGCTGCCCTTTTTCAGGGCCATACTGCAGCCACTATTTCGGTGGCTGAACTCACAAAACATCTGACCCCCGACTTCGGTGCTGATGCGGCGGCCTTGGCGGTACAGATTCAGCTGATGTTGGATCTGGCAGATCCCGCTGAACTCCTTTACACTTTGGAACAGGAGGCCCTTCCACTCATTACCACGGCACTGACCGCTCAGTTAGAAGCCGACCAGGCCCTGGCCGAGCGCAGAAGAGCAGAGGGGCAGGCACGGGCAGCGGCTGACGTCGTGGCTAAAGCTCAGGCTGAACAGGGGGAGAGGGAACGCTTAGCTGCTGAACGGGCGCGGGGCGGCGCGCACCCCCGACAACCCGGGGGCTGTGAGTTACCCCCGTTCTCCCCGTCTTTTGTCCCTTCGTGTAGTATTCAACGCTCCCGCAGGTTGGTGGGAACTTTGCCCGAGATACCAGAGGAGTCCAACGAAGAGGACTTATACGGTGGGGAGTCTCTCTGGGCCGCTAATTTATGGGTCAGCCAGTCCCGCCGGGCTGGCGGCACCGGCGACGGGGTGTTTTTGCTGCGAAACCAAAATCTGGACCTTATGGAGCAGGTGGCGCGCTTACAGGACCAACTGACCCTGGTACTCAGAGACAACGACCAATTACAACGGGCTCAAACTGCGCCCGTTGCCCCAACTCCCGTGACACCGGAGCAGCCACCGCAGCAACCGCCACAACAACCGCCGCAGCAACCAGCTGCGCCGGTGATTCCTCCTGGCGGAGGCCCCGCAGCTCCTGTTGCTCCGGGCAGAGGACCCATAGTTCCTGGCGGGGGCCCCGCGGCGCCCGGCGGAGTGCCTGTTGCACCTGCCTTACCGGTACTACCGTGCGGTACTTACCGGGAGCCCCAGTTCCCGGATACCCACCCGCACCCCCAATGCCATGGAGGCAACCGGTTGAAGATTACTTATGACGGCTCAGTTGAAACTTTGCCCCGTTTTTTACATCATATGAGGGAGCAAAGACAATTCTTCATTACCGAAGATAGCCGCGTTCGTTTCGTTGCCTCCCTGCTAACGGAAAAAGCGGCCGATTGGATGATTCTCCAGTTCGATCCCGCTCCATTCGATCCCTCAACAATTTCATGTTTGCCTTGAGAAGACGCTTTGAGGATCCCTTCATGGGAGAGCCAACGCGGAACTTTTGCAACTCAGGCAAGGCTCCTCTCCAGTTCGGGAATTCGCAGATGAATTCCAACGACTCGCGAGTAAAGTAGTGGACTGGCCTGAAGCTACCCTTAACCACTACTTCCGAGAAGCTTTGCACCCGGACATTTTGAACTGGTCTTATATGCGAGGCGACCCAGGTACCCTGGAGGATTGGATTCTACTGGCCGAAGAAGTAGAAAGTAGCCGACAGTACATTTCCCTGGTTCGAAATCGGGCCAAAGAGAGGGGCAGTCAAAAACCTCCCCCAAAACCTTTGACTCACAACCCACGGAGACCAACCCGACTCCCTCTGGATCGCGAGTCCCGATTCCAGAGAGGAGCCTGTCTCGTTTGCGGTGTTATGGGCCACTTTGCAGCGGCTTGCCCTCAACGTCCAGAACCCACTCGACCAAGCGTACCGCCTCGATCTCGGGGACGACCTCAACTCAGAGGCACCGCGGCCACCTGCAGCGCAGCGCCTGGATGACCCACACCCTCTGCACTTCACATCGGAGAACCGTCTAGTCTCCCTGCACCCATTGACCCAGTAGGGTCCCAGATTACAAGTGCCCCAGTGGGGGACAGCTCTCCTTCTTCCGACGAAGATCATCAATGGAATTCCCCAGCTCTAAATCTGGAATCTCCTCTTGACCTGTCAAAAAACGGACACAGTCTGTGGTGAGTGGAGTGTCCCCACAGACCCCTGCGGAAACTCCTGCAAAACCCAAGGCTCCTGTCATGGTGAGTGAAGTCGAAAATACTGTGTATGTGGATGTAGTGTTACAACACTATAAAAAGGGCCCCCAGTTACATGTCAAAGCACTCATAGATTCCGGCTGCGGGCGCTCTTTAATCAATGACGCCACGTTTGCAGCTCTACAAGTCAAATCCGAAAACCTACCGGCTCCCGTCCAATTTGCCCAAATGGACGGTAGCCACTTTAAAGGGGGCCGGTCGACCGTCGCACACGGGGAGTAGCGATGGGCATCGGTTCCCATTGGGAGCAGATAGACTTTACCATTGCTCCAGTCCGTTACGAGGTCATTTTGGGAATTAACTGGCTCAAAGGGCACAGTCCTTCCATAGACTGAGAGGCTGACACTATTGCCTTTTCCAACCCTAAGTGTGACCAACATCGACATGAGGTCGCGGTTGCTCCTCCACCCGCCTCAGCCTTAACCTCCGATGCTCTACCGTTGACCCGATTACCTGAGGTATACCGAGACTTTGAGGATGTTTTTGATGTAAAAGAATGCGATGCATTACCCCCCCACCGTACTAAGGACTGTGCAATTGAAGTGGTGGGAGACTGCAAACTGACTAAAAGCAAGATTTACCCTATGAGCATTTCCGAACGCGCCATGCTACGACTTTTTAGACAAAAATCTTGCTCGGGGGTTCATTCGTCCGTCAACTGCTCCCAACTCAGCCCCTGCTTTCTTTGTCCGTAAGAAGACGGGTGACTTGCGCTTGTGCATTGACTTTCGAAAACTCAACGCAGTCACCCAAGCCAATGCCTACCCCCATCCTGCTGATCTCGGACATCTTGGGACAACTAAGGGAGGGGCGCATTTTCACCAAACTGGACTTGGTTGAAGCTTATTACCGGGTCCGGATTCGTGACGGGGATGAACCCCTCACAGCCTTTTCTAGCTGCTTCGGAATGTATGAATTTCTGGTGATGCCTTTTGGGTTAAAAGGGGCCCCAGGGGTCTTCATGCAACTCATTAACGAGGTCCTCCATGTATTATTATATCGGGGCGTGGTGGTTTATCTTGATGATATCCTTATTTACTCTAATTCAATGGATGAACATATTACTCTGGTCAGAGAAGTGTTACAATGTCTCAGAAACAATCAGCTCTACGCTAAGTTGTCTAAGTGTGAGTTCCACCAAGATCAATTAACCTTCTTGGGATACATAGTTTCACATCAGGGCCTCACCATGGACCTTGCTAAGATACAAGCTGTACTTGATTGGGCTCCTCCCTCCACCCGCAGGCAGGTGCAGCAGTTTCTCGGCTTCGCCAATTTTTACCGTGGTTTCATTCCCAACTTTGCTCAAGTGGCACTGCCACTCACCGACCTCCTTAAGACTAAGGGTAAAGGGGTCTCTGCCACGTTGCCCACTGCCAAGGTGCATTGGACAGATCAATGTCAAACTGCCTTTGCAACTCTCAAGCAGCTTTTCACTTCTGAACCTGTGCTGCAGCATCCCGATCCAAACCAAATGTTTATTGTGCAAGTAGATGCGTCTGACGTAGCTATGGGGGGGAGGCTCTTTTGCAAAGAGGACCAGACGGTCTTCTTCGCCCCTGTGCTTATTTTTCAAAAAAAATTGCGCACTCTCAACTAAACTGGCCAATTTGGGAAAAGGAAGCTGCAGCCGCCCATCATGCCCTCACTACGTGGAGGCAGTTCCTGGAAGGTTCCAGGGCCCCTTTTGAAGTCTGGACCAATCACAAAAATCTAGAGGCCCTCACCGGGGCCCACAAACTGTCCGCAAAACAACAACGTTGGGCTGACTTCTTTGCTCAATTCCGTTTTGTGCTCAAGCATATGCCTGGAAAGCAAAACGTGCTAGCTGATGCTCTTTCCAGGCTTCCCCAGTATCCGGTGAAACTTGACCGTCCTATGGTCTCCTTATTAACCCCAGCGCAAAGGGGAGCCCTACCAGTTCTAGCTGTGAAGACTCGGTCCCAAACTCTGATCCAGTCCCAGCCCCAAGCAACGGACAGCAGAGCATCTGTCAAGAGGGAACCAACTCCCTCATCGGACCCACCATCCCTCCCCACCACCCCATCGCCACTGCCGGCGGCTCCTGCTTCACCCCCCTCTACAGGGTGTGTGTGATCCTGTCCGGCTCCTTCCTGGACTCTCTTCGTACACAGTGCCTAGCCGAACGCACTACTCAGGCACTGCCCTCGGGCCTGCTAGAACGGGGTGGTGGTTGGTACAAAGACTTGAAATTATACGTGCCTAAAACACTTCGGAAAGAGGTCCTGCAAATGGCCCATGGAGCCAAAACGGCAGGACACTTCGGATTCTTAAAAACCCTTCACTTGTTGCGCAGACAATTTTGGTGGGCAGGCATGCGTACTGACGTGGATTCCTTCGTTTGCAGCTGCCCCATCTGTGCCACTGTCAAACGATCCCAAGGCAAACCCCCTGCAACCGCTGGAGGTTCCCACCAAGCCCTGGGAAGTAATTGCTATGGATTTTATGACTGATCTCCTGCTCAGCGAAGGAAAAACTGTTCTGTGGGTTATTACTGACTTGTTTTCCAAACAGGTGCATCTAGTTCCATGTGCAGGCATACCCTCAGCCCCGAAGTTGGCCCACCTCTTTATGTCACATGTTGTCCGTTTGCATTCCTTTCCGCGTAAGATAATAAGCGACCGCCGGGGGGACCTACGTAGCTAAGTTTTGGAAAGCCTTTCTCAAGTTGGTGGGGGTGGAACAGGGTTTGTCTAGTGCCTTTCACCCCCAAACAGATGGGCAAACTGAACGTGTAAATGCTGTACTAGAATGTTATTTGTGTTGTTATGTCAACTATCACCAAGATGATTGGGTTGAACTATTGCCTTTTTCTGAGTATGCCTACAATAATGCTGTGCACCAATCTACAGGTTTTAGTCCGTTTTATGCTGTGTATGGTCAAGATTTCAGTCCTATTGGTCATGTTGATGTTGCGGGGGAGGAGGGAAGTGATGATGTAGCCTCTTGGGCTCGAGCTATCCATACTACCTGGCCATGGCTGGTAAAAAATTTAGAAAGGGCCAAACGCAAATATAAAGCTCAAGCAGATAAACATCGCTCTCCCAGCAAAGACTTCCAGATTGGTGACTTAGTGTACCTATCCACCAAGAATCTACGGTCCACCCGGCCGTGTGATAAGCTCAGTGCCAAGTACGTGGGGCCGTATCCCATTGCTCGGCTGATTAACCCAGTCACTGTGGAGCTGACCCTCCCTAAAACCTTGAGGCGCATCCATCCTGTCTTCCATGTCAGCCTTCTCAAGCCTCATGTTGCCGCCTCATATTGGCACCCGGAACCGCCTCCTGAACAGCCGGTGATGGTGGTGGGGGGGGGAGGAGCATTTTGAAGTGTCAAAGATCCTGGACTCTCGTATGCGTCACGGCTCTCTGCAATACTTGGTTCGTTGGAAACACTTCCCCCCTGCCTATGATGAATGGGTTCGTGCACGGGATGTCTCCAGCCCGCACCTAGTGCGCGCCTTCCACACCGCCTACCCCCATAAGCCATCCCCCGTGCAGGACGGGAGGGGGCCCTAAGGAGGGCAGAATGTCAGGCCTACTTGCTGTGTCTCAAATAGTTTCGTTTTCTCACAGACTTTCCTCCAAGGATTGTTCAAGGACTGTTTTCCCTAAACTGCATTCCTGTTCCCTTTGAAGCTAGCTGGTGCCCGTGGGAGCTGGGATGCCTCTAGACTGTTTGAAGTAATCTCATGAGACTGTAATGCTGAACGCTTTTTTCAATGTTCCTATATTATCAAGTGCATGCCATTTTCCCCCATTGCTGTCTTTGGACTTCTAAGCTCTGCTTGCCTGTGATACCATTAAACCAACTCTTTTGGACTATTAAGTCTCCTGGTGTGGCTTTTGGTTGTCGTTGGGACAAGTGCTTACATTAATGGGGAAAATATCTGCATATACGAAGTTCTGAGGTGGGGACAGAAATGCACAAATAAAATTTGAACAAATCTGGCCTACATTACTTTTTTGAATAGAAATAAATCTAAAGATTTAATCCAAAAAGAGATATTGAACCTTTTTTAGATGGTTAAATTGTACCTCATGGACATTACAATATAGGTTATGTACTATGTAGTCGCACATATTTTATATTATGAAATAAATGGATTACAAAAACCAAAAATCTGAACCAAGGATTATTCCCCCTCCCAATCTTGTGTGTATATTGTTATGGTGAAAAGTGTTGTCAAGTCACAGCCAATTTATGGCAATCCCACAGAGTTTTCAAGGCAAGAGATGTTCAAAGGTGGTTTGCCACTGTCTTGGTGGTCTCCCATCCAAGTACTGACCAGTTCCAACCCTGCTTAGTTTCCAAGATCTGATGAGATCAGGTTGGCCTTGGCCATCCAGGTCAGAGCATATATATTTTTACCTGGATTAATCCTTAGTTTTCTCTCGGCTTTTTATCTTTAGAAGCCACTTTGAACTTTATTTGGATGGGAAAATGGTGTTTAGAAACCCCTCAGGGAAATTGACAATGGCATTATAATCCCAAGATCCTCAGACACTAGGAGGATGCAGGACGACACCAATTCTCAGCCCCCAAATTGTGCAATTTTTGCTGCGGACTCCACAGCTGTCATTCATAGAACAAGGTGGATTCTTCTGTTTATCAAGAACATTGGCTATGAGGTACGTGATGTGTAAAGACTTCCGGATAACCGTCAGAAGCAGACCAATGCACAATTAAGTTCTGGGAAAAGTAATCCAAGTTCTCACAACAAATTCCAAATATCCAGCCAACTTAGCGTTGCCAGGTGCCCGCTGGTGGCGGGCAAACCCCCGGCAATTTACCCCTCTGCCCGCCGACCACCTGAGGGTTGGCGGGCAAATGTGCACACGCGCGTACATACCGCGCGCACACCACTTCCGGTTTAGAACAGGAAGTGCCGCCTCACGAGGGACCTTATATCACTCAAACTCTTAGTTTGAGTGGTAAAGGTCCGCTTTACCCTTCAAACTAAGAGGTATAAGGCCCCTTGCGAAGTGGCACTTCCGGTTCTAAACCGGAAGTGATGCCCATGCGTCGGCGTGCACACGGGCGCTCATTCCCGGTATCAGCCAAACAGCCTCCCGCCAGAGGAGAGGGGGGACCTGGCAACCCTAAGACAACTATACCAAATTCCAAAAAAACATATGGTCTTTTGATAGTGTACAACTCCTGTCTTGGGGGGGGGAGTGCATTTCATAACTTTGGAGCCATCGCTGCAAAGCCTCTGCCTTCTGGCAGCTACAACCTTAACTATTCATACCAATGCAGGGCTTGATTAGTAGTGGGCCCACTGCCTGTAAGGTGTGCGAGGCCAAGAAGGGCTCAAAAACTTCAAAACCAGTACTTCGAACTGGGTCCAGAAGTACCAAAAGCTGCTAGAAAACAGCTAAAGATGTATGGTTAGCAGTAGCTGATCATTCCAATATATCTTCAAGGATAGCCCTACATGGAATACTTTGCAGTAGTCTATTTTTTTTAAATGATGTGATTTTACCACCTCCAGTTTTAAGTGATGCAATCCAAGAAAAGCTGTTATCGCATTCTATTTCTAGAGGACTACAAACTGGATCTCATTGTGTTAAGAACCGGTGTAGGCATGGTAAAACCCATAGCCAGGGAGCAGCATACCACAGCCAAGGAACTGTGTGACAAGTTAGACCAGTGGTCTATAGTCCAGCATCCTGTTTCCCAAGCATGCATCCAGAAGTCCATTGAAGGCATCTGAGTAGGACACAGAGGCCAAATCCTCCCTCCTTTTGTCCCCTCAGGAATAGCATTCAGAGGTACATTACCTCTGAACATGGAGGTTCTATGAGTAATAACTAGGGTTGCCAACCTCCAGGTACTAGCTGGAGATAGCCAGCTGACAGAGATCAG
This sequence comes from Euleptes europaea, assembly GCF_029931775.1. Lineage (NCBI taxonomy): Eukaryota > Metazoa > Chordata > Lepidosauria > Squamata > Sphaerodactylidae > Euleptes > Euleptes europaea. Next base: position 11,698,284 of record NC_079313.1, on the reverse strand, counting down.
TTCCCCTGGAGAAAATGGCCGCTTTGGCAATTGGACTCTATGGCATTGAAGTCCCTCCCCTCCTCAAACCCTCCCCTCCTCAGGCTCCGCCCCAAGGACCTCCCACCAGTGGCGAAGAGGGACCTGGCAACCCTTGAGTAGGCTTGGATGCAAAGGGGCCCTTCCTTCTAGGAGCGCTGGCAGAGAGAGAGAGAACCAGCAGGACAGCCACAGGAAAACACCAAAATGTGTGCATGAATCAGAACCCCCCTCCCCCATAATATTCTCCGAGAAGGAGAAGAAGAAGAGTTGGTTTTTATATGCCGACTTTCTCTACCACTTAAGGGAGACTCAAACCAGCTTACAATCATCTTCCCTTCCCCTCCCCACAACAGACACCCTGTAAGGTAGGTGGGGCTGAGAGAGCTCTAACAGAGCTGTAACTTGCCCAAGGTCCCCCAGCTGGCTTTGTGTGGAGGAGTGGGGAAACAAATCCAGTTCACTAGATTAGCCTCTGCCGCTCCAAACCACAACTCTTAACCACTACACCACACTGGAATTTCTTGGAATTTCTCTGGAATTTCTTGAACCAGGCTATCAAGATTGCAAAAGCGGGCAGAATACAGCCTTTCGGCTAACCCTATATGCAAGAATTCTGAGCTACGTTATCATCTTTTGGCCCCCACAGGAATTCCCGCCCTGGCTGCAGCAAGTTCAGACCTCCTTGTGCTTGAAGCCTTCTTCAAAGAGAGGCCTATATGAGCCCAGCCGGTGTGGATAAAAGAAAACATCCCTTTGCCATCCTTCTGGGGGTTGCACCAAACAAATGATTATTAGGGAGGGGTGTTTGTTATTTTTACTTGAATGCATGCCCCACATGCCAGAAGTGGGAGGTGGGGCAAAGCAGGCCGGGTAGCTTGATATCTTTCTCAGCCAGCCCCTAAAAACTCCTGGTAAGCCACAGAGACACCTGGCTGAAACCTCCATCCTGAACCGTGAAAGTTCTTCCATCACGGAAGAGGAGCAACTTATGAAAAGACACACCCTTTCCTTCAACATGTCTGATGCAGAAGAACATGGCAACGTGCAACTTGATTAGACACACCATGCAGGAAAATTATACCCCCCACATGCAACTTCTGCATCCTCAGGAACCTATAAATCTCACTAATAAAAAACCTAAAGGTACTCGTGTTCCTGCCCTGCCCTGGATGGCTCAGGCTAGCCCGATCTCAATTTACAGCCCTCCCTGACAAAAGCTTCGGTGCTGAGTGGTGATTTGAACCTGGGTCTCCCCAATAGCAGTCTCTAGCTGCTGTATCCCATGACATATCTTTAGTACATTTTTAGACTGCTTTTGTATTAAAAAAAAAATACTCAAAGCCGTTTCTAAATCAAAGAAACCATAACTAAAACACATCACCCCCATCTGAAAACAGTCCGATTTCACCAAGTGCATTGAAAAGGAGGACAGGTGAAAAATTCATCAAATACAAAAGCCCTCAGCAGAAAAACAATTTCCTGTATATTATACTGGCTCTACAGCCCTGTTGTACAGATAATTTAAAATGAGATGTTGACAAGGCAGTTATTCCCTTTCAAACTCCCAGTGACTGAATATTCGCAAAATACCGAATGTTTGCCGAATAATCACATAGCCAGAGAATCAACATTCCCAGTGCAGGATTAGGAAGAGAATTCTCAGAAGCAAGTTTGGGTTGGTTTCAGATGGTAAATTTGAAGCCCAACGAAGCTCAGGGTCCTCTGGACCTAGCATATATCCCTCCCTTTCTCGTCCAGTGGTACTGCAGCACACAGCTGTCTATTTAGAGGGCCCCAAATTTAATCCAGGAGCCCTGTGGTGCAGAGTGGCAAGCTACAGTACTGCAGTCAAAAGCTCTGCGCATGACCTGAGTTCAATCCCAATGGAAGTCGAGTCCAGGTAGCCAGCTCAAGGTTGACTCAGCCTTCCATCCTTCCAAGGTCAATGAAAGGAGTACCCAGCTTGCTGGGGGTAAAGTGTAGATGACTGGGGAAGACAATGGCAAACCACCCCGTAAAAATTGTCTGCCTAGTAAACGTCGGGATGTGATGTCACCCCATGGGTCAGGAATGACCCGGTGCTTGCATAGGGGACTACTTTTATCTTTAAGTTTAATCCACAGCATCTCCATTTAACGGAAACTTGATGGAGGACTAGAAAAGATCTCTTTCTACTAAAGACATTATTGGAGAGCCATTTCTAGTCAGAGTATGCAACACTACACTATCTAGATCAGTGGTTCCCAAACTTTTCGGGCCACCGCCCCCTTGGTTCCACAAACTCAACCCCAGCACCCCATACCCTATAAAAGCATTCAAAATAGGGGTTTGCATGATGCACGAAAAAAGATAATAACAATAAAATTTCAAAAAGTAACAATTAATTGTACATCTATTCAAAATCAAATTAAAACTTTTTAGTTCAAATTTATTCAACAAAACTGACGAACTTGATCCAGCAGTACCAGCTCTTCAAAGTCTGGAAAAAAATTCTGATAGTTTCCACCAAATCTGCCAGCATGGTGCCATAGCTTGATCTAGAGCAATGGTTTGAGTTGGTATAAAGTGGCCACAACATGTGGCAGAGATTTTTCTGCTGTAGCACCCACCATCCCTTAGAATTCCATGGCCAAATTGATCCTCCGAGGCACCACACCATCCAAATTCTGTCAATAGGTCAAAAAAATCTTGTTTAACTTTTTGGAAACTCTCTTTGATCCCAGATTCTGTTTGAAGGGTGACTCATGAGAAACGTTTTCATTTAATGTTGTGTGTGTGCGTGTGTGTGTGCAGCTAACATATTTCCATTAATACATTTTAATTTATTATTATTGTTTATATCAAAACACATGGCAATGTACATTTGCCAGTTATTTAGACCAGGAGCCCCGTGGCTCAGTGGTAAGGTGCAGTACTGCAGTCAAAAGCTCTGCTCACGACCTGAGTTCGATCCCGACAGAAGTCAGTTTCAGGTCGCTGGCTCAAGGCTGACTCAGCCTTCCATCCTTCCGAGGTTGGTAAAACAAGTCCCTGGCTTGCTGGGGTACAGTGTAAACAACTGAGGAAGGCAATGGCAAACCATCCCGTAAATACAGTCTGCCTAGTAATGTGATGTGATGTCACCTCATGGGTCAGTAATCAACCAATGCTTGCACAGGGGACTACCTTTACTTTAAAAAAAAGTTTAGAACTCAGTTTGCTGATAGAATTCTGTAAAGAAATAGAAGGAAGCACTGCAAGACTGAGACAGGAGGCTGGAGGTGCTCTGGACCAATATACACGAGGCCCAAGAAACAGAATCCCAACTCTGGGGATTAAGTAGGACTGACACAGGTTGGGAGACACTTGTGAAACCTATAAAGGACCTTCTTTGGAGGAAGAACAGAATATTAAGGGCACCAGTATGCCTACAAATCCAAAAGTGGGACATCACTGTATGCCAGGCCCCCACTACACTTACAGCTTTCAGAAGTTTCTGCTGCTTCCTAAACCAAAACTTGGCCCAGATAACAGTCTTGCCTGGAGGGAGACCTAACCTCAAATACAAGGTTTCAGATTCCCAGCAAAACTCTCCCATTAGAAGTTGCTTCCTAAGGTCAAGTTTGTAAGGTACAACTTCACGCCGCCAATCTGACCTTATCCCCAAAAGTCTCTACATTTCTACAAGGAATTTTCATGTTTGGTAGACCTGTCTGTAATTACAACCAAATTGGAGGGATATCCATCATGAACTCCAAAAAATGTTCCAATTAAATTTCACTGTAGATCCAAAGAACATATTGTTGGGCATTACTCCACCAGAATTACCTGCGTGATCTAAAGATCTGTTTAAGTACGCCGCAACTGCAGTGAGAACTGTTTTAGCAAGGAAATGGAAACAGGCACTGCTTCCAGATATAGAATGGATAGAAAAGCTTTTGGAATACGCAACTATGGCCAAAATGACCAACTTGGTAAACAATTATCAGAATTATGAGTTATTTTATGAAAACTGGAAATTATTTTATCAATATGTTAAGGTTTAAGAATGAGTGGTAGAATACTAGATGGTAGCTGGACATAATGATTATTAGGTTATGAAACATTTATTAACTATATTTACAAGCTAGGAAAGCTATTTTGACTTTATAACCATGAAAAATATGTATGACAATGTAATCGGCTTTATTCTTTATTTGTGTTGCCAAACTGTTCCCATCCCTTTTCCCTTACTTTTGTACCTCCCACCCCCCATGAAATAATAAAAAAGGGGGGAAGGAATGAGCCCCCAAATCCTAGAGGTAGTGCCTACTTTACCTTGTAAACCGAACTTTGCAAATGTTACATTCATAGGGCTTCTCGCCTGTGTGGGTTCGGATGTGGCGTGGGAGTTTGCCGGCTCCTTGGATCACCTTCTCGCAAATGGGGCACTTCTGGAATGCTTTTGCTCGGATCTTCTTCTCCACCTTCTGGGACCAGGACGGATAGACCTCGCCCTCTTGGGAAGTGCTAAAATATTTCAAGTAATAATCCATGACCCCGTCGTCATCCTTGCGGTCCTCGTCGGCCAGCTGCGACCGCCCCACGGAATTGATCATCTGTTGCAGGAGGGCGCTGGCAGCCAGGCCGTCCACTTCCCTGCCGTCTGCATCCTCCCCCTCCCCTCCCCCAGGAACAAAGGCAGGGGAGCCCCCCTCGTGGTCCAGCTGAGCTGCTGCCGATGTCTCATCCTCCCCTGCAGCTGTCGGCAGGTTGCGCCCGCCAAATTGTCCATTCTGGGAGGGTGGGAACACGGATCCCTGGGCGTCTTCCTCCTCCTGGTCCAACCACATGGCGTGGTTGCTGTCGGGGTCACAGTCATTCGCCTTTGGTCTTTCGTTGAGTGCAGCCTGTGAGTAGAAGTCCACGCCGTTGCAATCCGGCTCCTCTTCCTCCTCTTGGCCACGGAAGTTGAGCCGCTGAAGGTCTCTCAAGTCTTGGTTGGTCCATGGAAAGCTGCCCTGTTGGCCGTTGATGGGGTTGCTCTGGAAGAATTCCAGGTACTCTTTCGCTCTGAGATGGTTCCTTTGATCAATTTGATCTACTGTATCCATCTGGTCATTTTTGGCCAGAATCTTCCTGTCCAGGAGATCTGTGCAAACTTCCCTTACCGCCTGGATCTCTAGCAGCTTGGCAGCGTTGAGGATCTCGCTGACGTTCGAAGTGCTGACGGTAAGGGTGGCGGTGTAGGCAAACTCCAGCAGTGCCGACAGGGCATCGGCACTCACAAAGTCTATCTCGTACACGTTCTGCTGGTCTACCACTAGCCCTGAGGTGAAGAGCTTCTTAAAGTACTGGCTGCAGGCCGCCAAGACAGAGCGGTGGGTGGGGAACTCCTGCCCGTCCACCAGAATCACCACATCGCAGAGCAGGCCGTTGTTCCTCTGCTCGTTCAGGCTGCTCAAGATGTCGCTGCTGTGGTCGGGAAAAGGAATCCCGATGGGGCCATCCACACCACCCTCCATGCCGACACCAGAGGGCTGCAGAGAGACAGGAAACATGATCAGTGGATAGGAGCCTCCCCATTTCAGACAATCCCCCCTTTGCACAGTCTCAACAAACCTGCCAAAAGATTCACTGGCCCACTGGTGCCTTTGCTGATTATACACCAAGAGTTTGAAACATCAAGGAAGCAAATTTCCCCAGTTTTCCTGGTCACCTAGAGACATTTGGTACTCATAGAATCATAGAGTTGGAAGGGGCCATACAGGCCATCTAGTCCAACCCCCTGCTTAATGCAGGGTCAGCCTAGAGCATCCCTGACAAGTGCTTCTCCAGCCTCTGCTTAAAGACTGCCAGTGAGGGGGAGCTCATCACCTCCCTAGGTAGCTGTTTACACTGTCAAACAACTCTTACAGTAAATTTTCCCCTAATATCCAGCCTGTACCTTTCCACCTGCAATTTAAACCCATTACTGCGAGTCCTATCCTCTGCTGCCAACAGGAATAGCTCCCTGCCCTCCTCTAAGTGACAGCCCTTCAAATGCTTAAAGAGAGCAATCATGTCTCCCCTCAACCTCCTCTTCTCCAGACTAAACATTCCCAACTCCCTCAGCCTTTCCTCACAGGGCTTGGTGTCCAGAGCCCTGATCATCCTTGTCGCTCTCCTCCGCACCAGCTCAATTCTGTCCACATCCTCATTACAGATGACCAGGCGAATGTTACCTATAGGTTGCTCCTGCTGTCTCTGCAGGTTCCACAGGCATGTACTGGCATCTGACCTCCCAAGAAACTCAGCTTTCACTTGAAAAACTGAGAGCAAGTTCCTGGACCGTATGACTGTAGTGAAAAAGATTTCAACCCAACAAACAAAGTCTAAGGCAGGGGTGGGGAACCTTTTTTCCACCAAGGGCCATTTAGATATTTATAACATCATTTGTGGGCCATACAAAATTATCAACTTAAAAATAAGCCGACCAAGCCCCAAGCAGGCAGCTGCCCAGATGACCCCCCCCCCAGTGCAGGCAAGCAGGCAGGCATCCAACAGGTGGCGCACTCGCCCACCTGGTGGCACAGGATGGTTTGTTACACCAGCCGGGAGTAGCCATCCAGCCGCACGCTGGAGTTGCTCCTGCTCTGCATGGTCGGGGCCAGATTCTATAGCTGGCTCCTGCTACCTCCGCCTGCAGGGATGAAATGAGGATACAGTGGCTAAGAACTCCCCCTCCCCCAGTGCATTCTGGCCCTACCCCCTTTAACCCCTCCATTATTGCCACTTAGATCCTTCTGAGCTAGAGATCTGCCAGGATGTCAGCACTTGGCCTAACCAGAACCACAAACCACAACAGGAGACGAAATTGTCCACAGAAGCTGGCTTTACTGGTAAGAAAGGTTAGCAGAGCACAGAGAAGCTAAAACAGCAATGGAGGAAATTGTCTTACACTTGATAATATAAAAGCATAGAAAAAAGCATTCCACCGCACAGCACAGTTTCAAGATATTACAGATTACAAACAGTCCAAGCGCACCGTGATTCACACGGGTTACTGTCGGTTTCAAAGAGTCTACAAAAGCAAAACAAACCTTGAAGGCCATTTGGTGGGAAAACGAAACTGAGACACAGACCTGACATTCTGCTCCCCTTAAGGCCCCCTCCCATCTTGCAAGGGGGAGGGCTTGTCGGGGTAGGTGGTGTGGAAGGCGTGTACTAAGTGGGGGGCGGAGACATCTCGGGCACACACCCATTCATCGTAGGCGGGGGGGAAATGTTTCCACCGAACCATATATTGCAGGGAACCATGACGTATACGGGAGTCCAGGATTTTTGACACTTCAAAATGCTCCCCCCCCCACCATCACAGGTTGCTCAGGGGGCGGTTCCGGGTGCCACTCCGAGGAAGCGACATGCGGCTTGAGGAGGCTGACATGGAAGACAGGGTGGATATGTCTCAAGGGAGAGTCAGTTCCACAGTGATTATCCGGGCAAAGGGATATGGTCCCACGTACTTGGCGCTGAGCTTATGGCAAGGGCGGGTGGACCGCAGGTTCTTGGTGGAAAGGTACACTAAGTCACCAATCTGAAAGTCTTTGCTGGGTGAGCGATGCTTATCTGCCTGAGCTTTATATTTGCGTTTAGCTCTGTCCAGATTTTTCACCAGCCAGGGCCAGGTGGTGTGGAGAGTCTGAGTCCAAGAGGCTACATCGGAATCTCCCTCCCCCTCGGTTACATTTGCACGAGCAATAGGACCAAAATCCTGACCATACACAGCGTAGAAAGGGCTAAAACCTGTAGATTGATGTACAGCATTATTGTAAGCATATTCTGCAAAGGGTAACAGCTCCACCCAATCATCTTGATGGTAATTGACATAACAGCGTAAATAACATTCCAGTACAGCATTGACTCGTTCAGTTTGCCCATCCGTTTGGGGGTGTTAAGCGCTGGATAAACCCAGCTCCACCCCCACCAACTTGAGAAAAGCTTTCCAAAACTTAGCCACGTAGGTACTTCCGCGGTCGTAAATTATCTTACACGGGAAGGAATGCAAACGGAAAACATGTGACACAAAAAGGCGGGCCAACTTGGGGGCGGAGGGGATACTCGCACACGGAATCAAATGGACCTGTTTGGAAAATAAATCAGTAACAACCCACAATACAGTTTTTCCCTCAGTGGGAGATCGGTCATGAAATCCATGGCAATTATTTCCCAAGGTCTGCTTGGAATTTCTAGTGGCTGTAGCAGTCCTGGGGGCTTGCCTTGGGATTGTTTGACAGTGGCACAAATAGGACAGCTGCGAATGAAGGAATCCACATCAGAACGCATGCCCACCCACCAAAATTGTCTGTGCAACAAGTGAAGGGTTTTCAGGAAACCAAAGTGCCCTGCAGTTTTAGCTCCATGGGCCAATTGCAGGACTTCTCTCCGGAGTACTTTAGGCACATACAATTTTGAGTCTTTGTACCAACAACCACCTTGTTCAAGCAAGCCTTGGGGTAGAGCTTGAGCAGTGCATTCGGCCAAGCACTGAGTACGCAGGGAGTCCAGGAAGGAATTGGACAGGATCACTCCCCCCCTCCTGCAGAGGAGGATGAATCAGGAGGCAATGGTGACGGAGTGGGGGGGGAACTGGTTGCTGCGGGGCGCCAATGACAGGCGGCGCGAGTGGGTCTGGTGAGGAAGCCGGCTCATGAGTGCCCGACACGCTGCTGTTCACTGCTTGGGACTGGGACTGGGGCAGAGTTTGGGACTGAGTCTGTACGGCTAGCACGGGCAGAGCCTCCCTGTGTGCCGGGGTGAACAAAGAGCTCGTAGGATGATCTATTTTGACCGGGTATTGGGGCAACCTGGAAAGAGCATCAGCAAGCACGTTTTGCTTCCTGGGCACATGTTTAAGAACAAATCGGAATTGAGCAAAGAAGTCCGCCCAACGCTGCTGTTTCGCGGACAATTTATGGGTCCCCGTGAGGGCAGCTAGATTTTTGTGATCAGTCCAGACTTCAAAGGGGACCCCGGACCCCTCCAAAAATTGCCTCCACAAAGTAAGAGCATGATGGACGGCTGATGCCTCCTTCTCCCAAATGGGCCAGTTCAGTTGGGCGTGCACAAATTTCTTAGAAAAATAAGCACAGGGGCGAAGAAGACCGTCTGGACCTCCATGGAGACGAGCCCCCCCCCCCATGGCTACATTGGATGCATCGACTTGCACAATAAACATTTGGTTTGGGTCAGGATGTTGCAGCACAGGTTCAGAAGTGAAAAGCTGTTTGAGGGTTTCAAAAGCAGTTTGACATTGATTAGTCCAATGTATTTTGGCGGTAGGCAATGTAGCAGAGACCCCTTTACCTTTTGTTTTCAGAAGATCGGTTATTGGTAACGCCACTTGAGCAAAGTTGGGAATGAAACCGCGGTAGAAATTAGCAAAGCCCAAAAACTGTTGTACTTGTTTACGGGTGGTGGGAGGAGTCCAGTCAAGTACCGATTGGACTTTAGCAGGGTCCATGCTGAGGCCTTGATGGGAGACTACGTACCCCAAGAGTGTTACCTTTTCCTGGTGGAATTCACACTTAGACAGCTTTGCATAGAGCTGGTGCTTACGTAGACGTTGCAACACTTCCCTGACCAGAGCAATGTGCTCATCCATGGATTTCGAATAAATGAGGATGTCATCAAGATAAACTACCACGCCGCGGTATAGTAAATCATGGAGGATTTCATTGATGAGTTGCATGAAGACCCCCGGGGCCCCTTTCAACCCGAAAGGCATCACAAGAAATTCATACATCCCGAAACAGCTAGAGAAGGCTGTGAGGGGTTCGTCCCCCTCACGAATCTGGACCCAGTAATAAGCTTCAACCAAGTCTAATTTGGTGAAAATGCGCCCCTCTTGTAATTGTCCCAAAATGTCCGAAATCAATGGTATGGGGTAGGTGTTGGCTTGGGTAACCGCGTTGAGCTTTCGGAAGTCAATGCATAAACGTAAGTCACCCTCCTTTTTACGGACAAAGAAAGCAGGGGATGAGTTGGGAGCGTTCGATTGTCGAATGAACCCTTGAGCAAGATTTTTATCCAAAAAGTCTCGTAACACAGTACGTTCAGAAATGCTCATAGGGTAAATCTTGCTCTTAGTCAGTGTGCAGTCTTTAACTACTTCAATTGCACAGTCTGTGGTACGGTGGGGGGGGCAAAGCATCGCATTCTTTTATATCAAAAACATCTTCAAAGTCTCGGTAAATCTCGGGTAATGGTGTCGGCAATGAGGTATTGGAGGTTAAGGGCGGCTGGAGGTACAACAGCTACTTCAAGTCGGTGCTGTTCGCATTTAGGATTGGTAAATGTAATTGTGTCAGCCTCCCAGTCTATATAGGGACTATGACCCTTAAGCCAATTAATTCCCAAAACAACTTCGTACCGGATGGGAGCTATGGTAAAGTCTATTTGCTCCCAATGGGAACCGATACCCATCGCCACTCCCTGTGTGCGATGATCGACTGGTCACCCTTTGAAATGGCTACCATCCATTTGGGCGAATTGGACGGGAGCTGGTAGGGCCTCGGACTTGACTTTTAGGGCTGCAAACGTGGCCTCATTGATTAAAGTGCGCCCGCAGCCAGAGTCTATAAGCACCTTGACATGCAGTTGGGGACCCCCTTTATAGTGTTGTAACACTACGTCCACATAAATAGTGTTTTCAACTTCACTCACCATGACAGGAGCCTTGGGTTTAGCAAGAGATTCTGCAGGGGTCTGTGGGACGCTCCACTCACCACAGACCGTATCCGTTTTTTGACAGATCAAGAGGGGATTCCAGATTCAGAGCTGGGGATTTCCATTAATTATCCTCGTCGGACGAGGGAGAGCTGTCCCCCACTGGGGCACTTGTAATCCGGGACCCTACGGGGTCGATTGGTGCAGGGAGGTTGGACAATTCCTCGACGTGTAGTGCAGAGGGTGTGGGTCGTCCCGGCGCTGCGCTGCGGGTGGCCGCGGTGCCTCTGCGTTGAGGTCGTCCTTGAGCTCCTTGGGCGAGTGGTCTCTGGGCGTTGAGGTCAAGCCGCTGCAAAGTGCCCCATTCCTCCGCAAATGAGACAAGCCCCTCTCTGGAAACGGGACTCGCGATCCAGAGGGAGCCGGGTTGGTCTCCGCGGGTTGGGAGTCAAAGGTTTGGTGGGCGGTTTTTGTCCGCCCTTCTTAGCTCTATTTCGGACTAGCGAAACAAACCGCCGGCGGCTTTCAACTTCTTCAGCCAGCAAAATCCAGTCCTCAAGGATATCTGGGTCGCCTCGCATATAAGACCAGTTTAAAATGTCTGGGTGCAAGGCTTCGCGAAAGTAGTGGATAAGGGTAGCTTCAGGCCAGTCCACCACCTTACTCGCAAGTCTTTGGAATTCATCTGCAAACTCCCGAACCGGAGAGGAGCCTTGCCTGAGTTGTAAAAGTTCCGCTTTGGCTCTCTCTCCCATGAAGGGATCTTCAAACCGCCGTCGCAAGGCGAACATAAAATTGTCGAGGGAGTGAATGGAGAGGGACCGTGTATCAAACTGTAGAATCATCCAGTCAGCTGCTTTTTCCGTGAATAGAGAGGCAACGAAGCGGACGCGGCTATCTTCGGTTGGGAAGAATTGCTGTTGTTCCCTCATATAACTATCCACATGATGCAAAAAACGGGGTAAGGTCTCAACAGAGCCGTCGTAAGTAATCCTCAGTTTTGGCGGTCTCCATGGAATTGGGTGCACAGGCGGGTATCCAGGGGCTGGAATTCCCGGTAAGGCAGGTGCAACAGGTGCTGCGGGGCCAGGAGCTGCGGGACCTCCGCCCGGGACTACAGGTCCCCCACCAGATGCGACGGGACCCCCTCCAGGGGCTGCGGGACCTCCGCCTGGAATTACAGGTTCTCCAGGCGTGACGGGGCCCCCGCCAGGAGGAACCAGTGGGACAGCTGGTTGTTGCAGCGGCTGCTGCGGTATCACGTGTGCAGGAGTAACGGGCGCAGTTTGAGCCCGTTGCAACTGGTCATTGTCCCTGAGTACTAAGGTCAGTTGATCTTGTAAGCATGCTATCTGTTCCAAAAGATCCATATTTTGGTTACGTAGCAAAAATACTTGGTCGTCAGCGCCGCCAGTCCGGCGAGACTGGCTGGCCCGTAGATTAGCGGCCTAGAGAGATTCTCCAGCATATAAGTCCTCATCGTCGGAGTTGCCTGGTATCTCGGGCAAATCCCCCGCCAACCTGCGGGACTGTTGAACGCTACGGGATGGAACAAAAGACGGGGAGAACGGAGGTAATTCATAGCCCCCGGGCTGTCGAGGGCGTGCGCCGGTCCGCGCGCATTCAAGGGCTAAGCGCTCCCTCTCCCTCTGCTCTGCCCGAGCTTTTGCCTCGGCTTCAGCTGTCGCTCGCGCTTGCTCCTCTGCTTTCTTGCGCTCTGCCAGGGCCTGGTCAGCTGCCAGTTTGGCGGTCAGTGCCGTGGTAACAAGGGGAAGGGCCTCCTGTGCCAAAACGTAGAGGAGCTCTGCGCGCTGATCTTGCAGGTCCAACAGCGGTTGGATCTGTACCGCCAAGGCCGCAGCATTTGCACCGAAATCAGGGGTGAGATGCATCGTGAGTTCCGCCACTGAAATAGTGGCCGCAGTGTGGCCCTGGAAAAGGGCAGCCACCCGTGTGGCTACCGCATCCGCCTCCGTTTGGCAAAGCTCGGGGGGTGGTGCGTCCGGAGTCGCCATGTCGACCGAACGGATCGGGGCCACGGTCGAAGTCAGTTGCGTTTCACAAGTAGTGAGTCCAGCCAACAAGCTAGTCAACAATTGTAAATCCTCAGCTGCCAATCGAGCATCATCCACCAACCGATCAAGGGTCTGGAGGTCTTGGCAGGCGCTGGTATCCGCAATGTCAGACGTCCAGGGGACCGTTGCGGATAGGGAACACCACTGAGCTCAGACCAGTCCAGTCAAGCGGTTGACTTCTGTATCGGTTCGATGTAGCTCAGCTATAACGTCCTGTACAAGCTCGGGGTCGTCAGTCGGCGTTCCCAACGGAAGGGACCACAGATGGAAGCCTTCCAGGGCTCCTAGCAGAACCCGCTACCCGGGGATCAGGTCCACCGGGCCAGGGGCGAACCACACGGGGCTCCAGCCACGGGTAGATCACTCGGAGAGCACTGCCCTTGCTCCCATCCGAGTGGCAGGCGAACCCTCCTGGGCTCCAGCCTGACAGGTGAAAGATGATTGCTGTTTTAATGTCAGCACTTGGCCTAACCAGAACCACAAACCACAACAGGAGACGAAATTGTCCACAGAAGCTGGCTTTACTAGTAAGAAAGGTTAGCAGAGCACAGAGAAGCTAAAACAGCAATGGAGCAAATTGTCTTACACTTGATAATATAAAAGCATAGAAAAAAGCATTCCACCGCACAGCACAGTTTCAAGAGATTACAGATTACAAACAGTCCAAGGGCACCATGATTCACACGGGTTACTGTCGGCTTCAAAGAGTCTACACAAGCAAAACAAACCTTGAAGGCCATTTGGTGGGAAAACGAAACTAACTGAGACACAGACCTGACACAGGACCCATGAAGGGCCAGACCAAATGATTTCGCGGGCCTTAAATGGCCCCCGGGCCTGACGTTCCCCATCCCTGGTCTAAGGTCTTTTATGCATGGCTGTTTCACTCGCTGTCACCCCTCCAATGTCTTCAGGTCCTCGTGTTGATTATGCATGCCGTTTCCGACCGCCAGAGGTCACTTTGCTCTCCCCCTGAGTTTCCCCGCATTTTGCCCATGTTTTCAAATGCGACATAAAACAGGTCTCTGAAAACGTGGCAAAATGTGGGGAAACTCAGGGGGAGAGCAAAGTGACATCTGGCTGTCGGATATGCATACATAATCAACACAAGGACCTGAAATCATTAGAGGGGTGGCGGCAATTGAAACAGGCATGCATAAAAGACCTCTGAGAAATCAGTTTGGTCCCGTAGTAGTAGGGTTGCCAGGTGCCCGTGTAAGCACTTGTCCCGTAGTACTTCCTAAAGCAACCTCCACAGACAGGTAATCCAAGGAAAGTTGAGTTTATTGGAAAGCATACAGGTATTCAGAGCTTGCAGAAGTAAAGGCAGGAATGGGGGGCAAGGATATACAGCAGAATATATGGAGGACTAATGGTCATACAGGTCATAGTAGATAGTATCGATTGGCACAGCAACCCCGGCTACGGGGCCAGGCTCTACGGGCATCAAAGGCTGGAAAGGAATGCAACCATTAGATAAACAATCCTTGAGAGAGGCATCTGCAAGGAGACATAACAGCGAGGCCTGACATCCTGCTTCCCTCAGGGCCCCCTCCCGTCTCGCAAGGGGGCTGGCTTGTGGGGGTAGGCAGTATGGAAGGCGCACACATTGTGTGCGTGAACCCACTCATCTTGGGCGGGGGTAAAGTGTTTCCAACGAACGAGATATTGGAGGGAACCGTGATGGATACGCGAGTCCAGGATCTTTGCAACTTCGAAATGCTCCCCCCCACCATCACTGGCTGTTCCGGGAGAGGGTTGGGATGCCATTCTGGGGAGGGCACATGGGGTTTCAGGAGACTTACATGAAAAACGGGATGTATGTGCCTCAGTGTTTTTGGCAGGGAGAGTTCTACGGTCACAGGGTTAATGATCCGAGAAATGGGGTAGGGGCCCACGTATTTGGCACTGAGTTTTCCGCATGGACGGGTGGACCGGAGATTCTTGGTAGACAGGTAGACCAAATCACCCATGTTAAAGTTCTGGCTGGGAGACCGGTGTTTGTCAGCCTGAGCTTTGTATTTACGTTTAGAACACTCAAGGTTTTTCACCAGCCAGGGCCAGGTGGTCTGAATCGTATGCACCCAAGCCGCCACGCCCTCGTCACCCTCCTCCCCCGAAACATCAACATGGCCAACGGGACTGAAGTCCTGGCCATAGACAGCTTGAAATGGGCTAAAACCTGTGGATTGATGTACAGCGTTGTTATAGGCATACTCAGCAAAAGGTAATAACTCAACCCAATCATCCTGGTGGTAATTGACGTAGCAACAAAGATAACATTCTAGTACAGCATTAACACGTTCAGTTTGCCCATCCGTTTGAGCATGGAAAGCACTAGACAGACCCTGTTCCACCCCCACCAGTTTAAGGAAAGCTTTCCAAAACTTTGCCACATAGCTACTTCCGCGGTCGCTCACAATCTTGCGCGGAAAGGAATGCAGTCGGAAGACATGTGACATAAAGAGGCGGGCCAGTTTTGGGGCGGAAGGAATACCTGTGTACGGGACGAGGTGCACCTGTTTCGAGAACAGGTTGGTAATAACCCACAAAACGGTTTTCCCCTCGCTGAGAGGGAGATCAGTCATAAAATCCATAGCGATTACCTCCCAAGGCTTGGAGGGGATTTCTAACGGTTGCAATAGTCCCGTGGGTTTTCCTTGGGCCCATTTAACAGTGGCACATATTGGGCAACTGCGGATGAACGAGTCCACGTCGGCACGCATGCCCCCCCCACCAAAACTGCCTGCGTAATAAGTGAAGCGTTTTCAAAAACCCAAAGTGCCCTGCGGTTTTGGGTCCATGGGCTAGTTGCAGGACTCCCTTTCGCAACCCCTTAGGTACATATAATTTGGAGTCCTTGTACCAATAACCACCCCGTTCTAGTAGAGAAGTGGGAAGTGTCTGAGCTGAGAGTTCCGCTTGGCATTGGGAACGAAGAGTCTAGGAAAGAGGCAGGTAGATCCATTTCACCCTGTGAGGTGGGTGGGACATGGTTAGGTTGCTGAGCTGGAGGGGGGAGCGGAGGCGAGGAGGGGGGTTGCACAACCGGCTCAACCTGGGGCTTGGGCGTCGGAGGAGCAGATGGAGCAGGAGAGGGAGTCAGACCTGAGTCTCAGGTAGAAGTCCCCCCCCTCGAGCGTTCATTCCGACTGGCTCAGAGCGGGATTGTAGTCGGGTTTGAGACCTGGTTTGGACCGCCAGAGTAGGGAGTACTCCCCTGTGCACAGGGGAAAAGAGCGATTCAGTGGGGCGGTCTACTTTGGTAGGGTATTGGGGAAGCCGGGATAGGGCATCTGCCAGCACATTTTGTTACCCCGGAACATGCTTGAGCACAAAACGGAATTGAGCAAAGAAGTCAGCCCAGCGTAGCTGCTTCGCGGACAGTTTACGGGTTCCAGTGAGAGCCTCCAGATTTTTGTGATCTGTCCAAACTTCAAAGGGAACCTTGGAACCTTCGAGGAATTGCCTCCAAGTAGTGAGGGCATGGTAGACAGCGGCTGCCTCTTTTTCCCAAATGGGCCAGTTCAGCTGAGAGTGCGCAAACATTTTGGAGAAATAAACGCAGGGGTGCAATAAACCTGTGAGGTTCTGTATGCTTCTTTCCTGTGTGTTTCCGCTTTGGCTCATAAAAGCAGCTGAGCGGCCCTTTTGCTAACTTTGGTTCAGGCTGTTAAAACTGTCAGCTCCAGCAGGCCCCAGGCTGGAATGTCCCTCCCCGCTTCCCTCGCTTGCTACAGCTCCCCCCTGCTTTCTCTGGCCTTGGCGTTTGTAGATTGTAGATTTTAGTAATGAGCTTCTTGAGACCTTTTGATGTTCCTGTGCTAGGCACGATTATCTCATGGTTCTCAAAACATGTAACGGGCGTCTGCTGTGTAGAATGGATTATATTGCTGTCTTTGGGAAATAGCAAGCACTTGCAACTTTGATCCTGTAAGGGCCTAGTCTCCTGTAGCTTCTAATAAACTTCCTTGTTTCTGAATGATCGTCTGAGCAAGTGATTTTATGGAAACTGCACAGGGGGGTTAGGAACCCTCACATTAAGTTGCAAGTGTCTTTGCCTCGATTCCTGCTCCTGTACCACATTTGGACAGCTATGGCAGGCAACGGGGATGACAAGAAAGAGGAGGATGACACCGTACCAAAGAAACCCGATCCGGCCCCCTCGGAAGGGAAGTCGACTGGGAAGACGCTCAGTGGAACCGACTCAGGATCGGGTCCGGGTACGAAGCCTAAATCCACCCGGTTAAACACCTGGCTGGAGTCCCCCCGAGGTTGGTCGCTTCCGAAGAGTGAAGCGCGGGCCCGGAGGACCGCAGTTCCCGGGGTTGGGTTCGAGGACGATCCAGCCCGTAAGGAAGCCCTCCTGCTGCACCAGATGGAAGAGGAACGTCAACAGTGGCAGGTGGAACGGCAGGACATGCTTGAACGAATGGATGCCATGACCGCGGTGATAGGGGACATGGCTCAAGCACTAGATGACCTGCGCAAATCCACCGCAGCCGCCGGAAGTCCCGGCGGGTGGAGGACAGCAGCCAGTGCAACCTGTGGCTCCCGCACCGCCCGTCCGCCCCACTCCGCCGGTCCGCCGAGACTTGAAAATCACGTATGATGGGTCGAGTGACCAGTTGACATTTTTTATGGTGCAAGTAGATATTTTTATGCGGGAGCAGGCCAGGACCTTCACCTCGGAAGAGTCCAGGGTCCAATATGTGGCCTCTCTACTGCAGGGTGAGGCAGCCGCCTGGATGGTCCTGCAGTATGAGCTCCGCTCCCCTGTCTTGCGAAGTCTCAATGACTTCATGATAGCCCTTCAGCATCGTTTTGAGGATCCACACTTGGGTGAGAGAGCCAAAACAACCTTGCTACAATTGCGCCAAGGGACTAAGTCGGTGGTGCAGTATGCAAGTGCATTTCAGTCGCTCTCGAGTAAGATTTTGGACTGGAGTGAGGCTACCAGAGTGCAATATTTCCGCAAAGGGTTGAACCCAGAATTGCAATACTGGGCTTTTATGCAAGGTAACCCTCCAGATGTGGAAGGATGGGTCCGGCATGCCGCCGACATTGAAAATCGGAAGCAGCTGCTGCTCCTATCCAGGCAACGTACCAGCCGAGAGACCAAAGTCCATGGAGACAGACCCGGCGGTCCAAAAGACTCTCGTTTCCCCCCGGGGGGAGGGCCGTCAGTGACCGAACGCCGCAAACGCTTTGAGAGCGGGGCCTGTCTCGTTTGCGGAGGTAAGGGACACTTTGCGTCTCAGTGCCCTTCCCGGATCGGACGTCCGGGACCACCTCGGCCGGCAGCGACCGAACCCGAAAAGGCCCCTCCTGAGGGACAACCTCGCCGCCGGAGCGGCGCACCTGGCCGACAAAGCACGCCTACGGCTTTGTACGCACGGACCGACCCTGGAGCTTCGAAAGCTGCTGACCCATCGGGGTCCCGGATTACAAATGAAACCTTCGACTCACCGGAGTCGCGGATTACAAATGCTGCGTCTGCCTCCTCCAGCGAGGAGGAGGAATGGGACATGCCGGCAAAAAACACCGTCGGTCTGCTGTAAAGGGGGCTCCTCAGCAGACCGCTCCGAACGTTGTGCAGGGAGCTCCTTTAAGGGTAAGCGATCAGGAAGACAATGTATATGTAAAAGTTATTCTCACCTTGCCAAGAGGGGGACCGTTGTTTGAACTCACAGCCCTGGTTGACTCGGGCTGTGCTCGTACCCTGATAAGTGAGAAAGTCGCCCAGCAACTGCGGGTTAAAAGAAAGCGATTACCCGAACCCATCCGCTTTTCCCAAATGGATGGTAGTGACTTTAAAGGGGGTCCAGTTACCCACCGCACGACTGCAGTGGTGATGGGTGTGGGAGAACATTGGGAGCAGCTCTATTTCACCATCGCTCCCATCCAGGCCTCCGTTGTGTTGGGAATGAACTGGTTGCTGGGACATAACTCCTCCATAGACTGGGTTGAACGGACTCTCACTTTCCCCCATACCCTGTGTGAGCACCATGATAAGGATTGAGTGCTCAAAACCCAAGCGGCCGCTCTTGTGGGAGCCCCTCAGGCCGAGGCTTTCCGACCCCAGCTCCCCAGCGAGTACTCTCAGTATGCTGACGTGTTTGATGTGCGGGAATGTGATGAATTGCCTCCTCACCGGGAAACTGACTGCGCTATCGAAGTGGTGGGGGATGGCAAGTTGTCCAAAGGAAAAATTTATCCCATGAGTCCCAATGAAAAGGCCGTGTTACGAGACTATTTGGACACTAATTTGGCGCGGGGTTTTATCTGTCCCTCGAAGGCGCCGTACTTGGCTCCCGCCTTCTTTGTCAAGAAAAAGACGGGTGACTTGAGACTGTGTATCGATTTCCGTAGACTGAATGCAGTCACTCAGTCTAATGCATACCCCCTCCCTCTCATTCCAGACCTGCTCGCACAATTGAAGGAGGGCCGGATTTTCACTAAACTGGATTTGGTAGAAGCCTGCCACCGCATTCGCATACGAGAAGGGGACGAACCGAAAACAGCCTTCTCTAGTTGTTTTGGAATGTTTGAGTATTTGGTGATGCCGTTCGGACTTTCTGGGGCTCCGAGTGTGTTCATGCAATTAATTAATGAAGTGTTACATGATTTGTTATTCCGCGGAGTGGTGGTTTACTTGGACGATATCCTCATTTATTCAAAAACCTTGGAAGAGCACGTACAATTGGTCCGAGATGTACTGCAGCGGTTGCGCAATCACAAACTGTTTGCTAAGGTTTCTAAATGTGACTTTCATCGACCCTCCATCACCTTTCTAGGGTATGTGATCTCTCACCAGGGTTTGGAAATGAACCCCGACAAGGTTCGGGCGGTTATAGAGTGGGACCCCCCTACTACGCGTAGACATCTGCAATAGTTTTTAGGTTTTGCAAACTTTTATCGGAACTTTATCCCAAAGTAGCGTAGCGCTCCCTCTCACTTTGCTCTTGCGCACGAAGGGGAAAGGGGCGGCTGCCACTTTGCCTTCTGCTAAATTGCAGTGGACTTCGGACTGCCAGCAGGCATTTGAGACGCTCAAGCGGTTGTTCACGTCTGAACCCGTTCTCGCTCACCCAGACTGTGAAAAGCCTTTTATCGTTCAAGTGGATGCTTCAGACGTTGCCATGGGGGGGGGGGGGCTTCTGCAGCGGGACGAAAACGGCCAGCTGAAACCATGTGCTTATTTTTCCAATAAATTCTCCCAATCTGAAATCAATTGGGCCATTTGGGAGAAGGAAGCGGCAGCAGTAAAACATGCCCTCACCATTTGGAGACATTTCTTGGAAGGAGCGGAGGTTCCCTTGAGGTCTGGAGCGATCACAAAAATCTGGAGGCCTTAAAGGGGACTAGAAAGCTCATGTCGAAGCAAATTCGTTGGGCACAGTTCTTTGCCAAGTTCCGATTTGTCCTTAAACATGTGCCTGGGAAGGATAATTCGTTGGCTGATGCCCTGTCCAGACTCCCCCAGTACCGCAATGACTTTAATCGCCCAATTGAATCCCTGTTTACCCCGGAACAGAGGGGGGAAATCACCGGACTGGCTGTAACCACCCGATCCCAGGCCCGGACCCAAGAGTTAACTCCCCTAAAAGGAGTACCGGAGGCTTTCCAACAAAGGCTTCTAGAAGCCTCAAAGCAGGAGGAGGAGCTGCAGAGCCTCCCCGCAAACCTTAACCGACAGGGTCCCTTCTGGTTCCAAGGGAATAGACTCTATGTTCCTGAAACGCTTAGAAAAGAGGTTTTGGGGATGGTTCATGGGGCCAAACTAGCAGGACATTTTGGGTTCGTAAAGTCTCTGCATTTATTGCGGCGTCAATTTTGGTGGCCAGGCATGAGAGCTGATGTGGAACTGTTCGTGTGCAGCTGCCCCATTTGTGCCACCGCCAAGAGACGAATGGGAAAGTCCCCTGGTCTCCTGAAACCTTTGGAGACCCCAACCATGCCTTGGGAAGTTATTGCTATGGACTTCATTACTGACCTACCCCCAAGCCGGGGTAAAACTGTACTGTGGGTGATAACGGACTTATTTTTGAAACAGGTTCACTTTGTTCCTTGTGCAGGACTACCCTCGGCTCAAAAACTGGCAAGGTTGTTTGTGAATCACGTGGTAAAACATCATTCGGTTCCGAGGAAGGTCCTCTCCGACAGAGGGGCTCAGTTTGTTGCCAAATTCTGGAGGGCTTTCTTGAAGGTAATGGGGGTGGAAGAACAAGGTCTTTCTTCAGCCTACCACCCTCAGACTGATGGCCAAACCGAACGTGTAAATGCTGTGGTGGAATGTTACCTGAGGTGTTATGTTAACTACCACCAGGACAATTGGGTAGACCTGTTGCCTTTTGCTGAATATGCCTATAATAATGCCCCCCATTCCTACACAGGTTTCAGTCCGTTTCAGGTGGTGTATGGTAGGGAATTCGGTCCTTTTGGTTCCCCTGCCATCCCTCCTGAACTCGAAGGAATACAGGAGGTCCAAGATTGGGCACAAGTGGTGCAGACTACCTGGCCTTGGCTTCAGAAAAATCTGGAACGGGCCAAGCGCAAATACAAGGACCAGACCGATAAACATCGATCCCCGGAGTGGGAACTCAGGGTGGAGGAGCAGGTTTATCTCTCCACCAAAAACCTACGGTCACTTCGGCCTTGTAAAAAGCTCAGTGACAAGTATGTGGATCCTTTCCCCATTACTCGGGTCATCAACGACGTCACTGTAGAATTGGAACTCCCCAAGTCTCTTCGAGGGGTGCATCCGGTGTTCCATATCAGTTTGCTCAAACCATACGTGGCGGCCCCTCAGTTCCATCCTCCTCCCAAACCCGAGATTCCCACGGTTGTAGGGG